>NC_137422.1:14089783-14527283 GCF_964374335.1 Astatotilapia calliptera | reverse complement strand
ATTGGGATTTTTTATCGGTTAGTGTTGATGCTGAAAGAAAATGCCTCATGTTCAGACTCTGTGAAGGTTTAAAAAAGGTCCATGGACACACATATTCTTTTATATGTTGCCAGATTTGCTGGCAATATTGGAGAGTGGCAGAATAATGAGAGCTTGAAACCAACAATTTTTAAATCTTGTATGATTAAAGGGGCTATAAGTAACAAAGTCTACAGTGAAACACAAGTCTCTTTGTGTTTGTGAAATTTCAATGCCAGACAGGCATTTTAAAACATTAGGAAACGATGACAAAACACTGGAAAAGTGATCTCTAAAAGCACTCCAGGTGGAATATCTCAGAGCTTATCAGTTTAACTGGGTAGCAATGAATTAGTATAAATAGGAACTCTTGTCATTCTTCCATAAAACTGGACTAAGAGCGATGTTACGAGGTTACTGGGTTGGACTTATAATATTTACATAGTACTTTCACTTACAGCACCGCTAGCTCTAAAAGTGAGTCACTCTCTTCCTTCCCTTTCTCTTTTCCTTTCCTTGAGATCCCCAGGCACAAGGCATTATGGGAATCACTCTGGCACAGCTCTCACTCTTCGCAGCTTTAATCTTTAAGTTGTTTCCATAGAAACAACTAAATTCACTCAGCTGATAACTGTTGGATCATTTCTAAAGCCATAAATGAATGTCTTCATCTAACATAAAGCGCCTCTACAGCCCAATAGCACAAGATTGTCTTAGTCACTGTTATTCACTGATTATAAGGAATGGAGAGTCAGTGCTGATGACGGTGTGTAGGACAAAAAGAAGTCCAGTTGTTAAGGGTTTTTTGTTTTGTTTTCTTGTGTCTTTTGGGGAGATTTTTTTCAACATTTCCCAGTATGACCACTGCCATATTTTTGTAATTGGTGAACCCACTTCCTTAGATTTGGTTATTTCAGGTTAACATAGCTGCAGCAGAATCCCACCTGTCGTCTTCTACAGCATGTTGGTGTTTCTTCAGTCACCTCAGAAGCCCTCTCCTCTCTCCCTCAGTATCTGCCTGTCTCTCTTTGGTCTCTTCTTCTGTCACACTCTTAGACTTGGCATGTCATTAGAATTACAGACAGACAGAACACTAAAAAGAAAAAGAAAAACATAGCCCATTAGTGTGACTGGAATAAAGACCAGTTGAAAACAGACTCAGACAGACACACACACTTGCGCATGCATGCACACAGACACATACCCATTCACGCTGTGACCAGGGTAGGAGTCTTCCTCGGCACGTGCACAGCAGGAGATCACCCACTCCTTGCAAATGTGCCGGTTTCCATGGAGACACACAGTTAAAAATAACATGGGCGATGGCTTGTCTTGTGCCATTCCACTAACATGGCTGAAGCGCTCTCACACACACACACACACACACACACACACACACACACACACACACACACACACACACACACACACACACACACACACACACACACAGAGAGAGAGAGAAATGTTGGCAGCAGTGTGTCTGACAAGCACACAGAGAACAATATGAAATCACACACACATACGGCCACAGTTCTTACAGTATGATAGTGGCATTTATTCCCACCCTCCTGCCGCTGGCCTATACAGAGGTGATCTCTGATATTTTTGGAGAGAAACAAAGACACACTTAACTATGGTTACTGTATAAAGCAGATGGTATGAGTACACCATTATAGTATATAAATCTACCTTTACATTAACAGTTAACTTTAATTCTTTGGGGAAAAGTCATTCCGTTACTCATCCAGCAGATACACACCAACATAAGTGTTTATTGTTTTCTTATTACTTGAGGAATCTCCAGTATTTGATCACTTTTTAGAGAAATGTGACTTTGTACCTGATGACACACGGTGCTAACAGTGTGTGTCTCCCACTTGGTAATGTGCAGGTACTTTATTAAACATTTGTAAGAACTTTTCTCAAGTTAAGCAGTTGCCTGCTTTGCCAAAAAAACAAAAACAAATTATCTATGCATAATTTTCTCTTGATAATTCTCTATTCATGTCACATCAGGTAATTTCTCCTAAAATTAAACTACCTGTAAGTGAAGCTTTACAATTGTTTTTTACAGTTATAACGAACGTTTTTGTCCCTAGTCTGGTTAGGGATGCATTAAGGTATCATGGATCACTAGACACAGTGATGGAAGATGGAACAACAGACAGCATTAAGACAGGAATATGAAACTAGGATACTAAACAGCATCAGTAAATTTAAAAAAAAAAACAGTCAGATGACACAATTTGTAAGAGAAGTTCAGAGAGTCTTGAAACAGAGTCACTGAATACAAATTATTCTAAATGACTAACATCAGTTAAAAAGACCACTTTCCTTTCCTAGTTGCTGTCTCTTACACAAGTTCACCTATCTCCAGTCTGCACAAAGGACTCAGCCAATACTTTTGATATTATAAAATGACCATCTTTATTCATAAAGGTCTTTATAAAAAACATGCAGATAACATTTTAAGCATGTCAGGTGTTTGGTAGAAAAAATACAAAACATGTATTTACTTATATATTTACTGAGGCACCGTGTAGACTGCCATGTGATAATTGCCAACATTAAGAAACAAAGCGTACTTGGCGTCTGGTATAGAAATCCTTTGATGACATATAGCTTTTTTATGCCTTTATAACAATTGTGCATGAAGTGAATGTTTGTACAACGCACCCCAGTAATAAACTCACCATAATTACAAATACACAACATTGGCTCTCACTCTATGTAGTGTTCATGCAGTACCACTAAGGGGCAGCACAGGAGCTTTCCACTGGTGTCTGTTAATGCTGAGCAAACAGCAAGTACAGAGCCAGGAAATAATCCCTTGAACATTTAACCTGCTGTTATATTGTTGATATTTTCTCTGGCTAGTCTGACCCATTGTGACGTAGTGGATGCTATAAATAAGCCTACGCCTGTATTGACAGATGCTCTGCCTCATCTCTGTTTGCCATTACGGCCAAGTCCCACAGCCTTATAGAAATGGGCATGTAGCTATGATAACATGAATGTTGTGCAGGAGGGAAAGAACAGAGGGATTGAGGAGGAGGGAGACTGAACAATGGCGCAGGTGTGCAGCTTTTGAAATAGGAACAGAAGCAGAGAACAGCAGTAAATGTAATGATTTGAGAAGATACACACTGGAAGCAAGTCACATTATATGCCAGCGCATTGAGATAAATTACACTACAATTCCATCAAAATTTTTTAAAATCTAGCTTTGGAAATCTTATCAGGGACTCATAATTCAATTTCAAAGCATTTTGTGAAGTCCAATAAATTCTAAACTAGCGACCTTTACTATTTTGTTATAAATTCAGTGAAAGGATCTTAAAAAGTCTACCGAGCAAGATGGTTCTTCGAACATAGCTGTTCAGCACTTTTGCCTTTGCAAATGACTTTGGACATGGAAGAATTATGACATACAAAGTGGTTTATTCTTAACCTCCTAGGACTTGGCGTCCACATGTGGACATCACATTTTGGGTTGTCTAGACCAAAATATAAAATTTTGCTCTACAAGGGCCCGATTTCCACTTACGAGGATGTTATACTGCCACTGTTCTATCGAAATTTAAAATGAATGTCCTCATATGTGAATAGATCTTTTCTCAGAAACAAAAATCTGGTAAAAAAAAATAATCTGTTTTTACATTCATCAGGTCCCAATCAGCCCAAATAGCAAAGAGAAATTAAAAATACATGCATGTCTTAGGAGGTTAAAGGTAGCAAGTACATTAGCGAAAGGTCGGTAGTGCTTACTGTTTTATTTTAAATTTCAGCTTTAAAGAACTTTTAGCAACATGACGTTGCTGCTGTTGATCATACATTATATTAGCAAGTCAGTCTCAAAAACAGTGTGTATCTTTTGACAAAAATATATACAGAAGTAGTCATTTATATGGTATCAGAGTTACAATCATAATCATCAAGCTAAGAAAATGCAAGAGAAAAATACCGAGCGTGATCACTCCATTAAAACAAGTCTGTAAAAGCTTGTTTTATGTGACTTAAAAGATGAGACTGATAAAAGTGATTTGGTTAAGCTTCTCAGGCAGAGCAACCCATTAGGGTCCTATCTGAGAAGCTCAGGTTACGAAGCAGTTAATATGTGGTTGAAAGGTCTCTGATCTTGCACTGATGTTTCATAGATCACTCAGTACCACAGCCCCTGACAAACAACCCCAGGGACGCCAAGCTATTAAGGACTTCCCAGCAGTCCTGTTTAGGAAATGTGCTGTAAATAACTGAGGCAACCCACGAGCAATGTCTGTACATTTAATATTCGGAGCCATGTGCTCTCTTTGTCTGCATATTGACCACTGCGGGGAAGCGTGCAGGGACACGTGGTGGCTTTAGATGTGTGTTCAAATATTGCTGGTGTGTCTCCCGGGCATGGCAGGAGGCTGAAAGCTCCTTGATCAGACTGCCAGCTCCACCAGCTCTTCTCCAAAGTCAGAGCTCCAGATTACAGCAGATTACCAGGCGGGGTGCGCTTACACTCTCTCTTTCTGTGAGTGCGTGCTGTTTATTTTACACCCACATGGGGATCATGACCCTGATAGTCAGTTCAGACAAAGACAAAGTTTCTCTAAAGAGGACACTGCATTATTGAAAAAAAGCAACAAAAGAAAAAACACCATTGAGCTCAGATTTTCAAACTGTAGACTCAATTTTTTCCCCTCTTCTTCAGTGTTGCAAAGTTCTTCAAATATTTGACTGCATCAATGAGAGATGTTATAACCGCACAGCATGACTTTTAGATCACGGCCATACATATTCCCAGCATGTGGTGGATTAATACATTAATACGTTGACGCTGAAGCCTCCTTCCACATATTACCGCATCATAAAGAGATTATGGTCAGGGACAGCCCATGCCCAGGCAGGAATCTACCATCTGATACAGGCACATGGGGGTGAATCACAGGGACAACAGGGATGGCATACAGACGTGTAGTCCTGTCACTCTTTGTTAGTGTCATGAGGCTGTCAGTAAAGCAGTGGAACATCCACATATTCTGTGGACAAGAAAGAAATAGTCCTTTATAGTGATATGTTGGGTCAGCTGAAGGGAGGAGAAAGCAGGGATAGCAGGCAGGTGGGTGATGATGAGGAGGAGGAGGAGGGAGAGGTCTGTGTATGCAGATGTTGTTAGTTGTTGTTAGATGTTGGGCTTGCACAGGAATGGTTTATAAAGGTCTGTAGCTTTAAATAAGATGTTATTACTGAGAAACAGATGATAAGGAGTCTAAAAGAGAAAGGAGGACCAACAGACAAAGACACAGAGGGAGAAAAGAAAAAGAGGAACTATACAGCTGCTGACTATGGCTTTGGCTTGTCTTGGTCTAGGGTGCGTCCCTGTGCGATCCAGAGGTACTGTCTCCAACGTCAAGTGTATCTTAAACTTCTTTCTTCCTGTTTAGTCCTTATTTTGATTGTCTAAAATATTCATTGGATTTTTATTAGGACAGGACCATTCTCCTGTGTTGATTTTATATCATTTGTAGAATCAATGTAGAATATTGCCGTATCCATATTTTTGGGAGGGAGTGGTGTATTAGGCTGTATATATAGAGTGCTCAAACACAGATATCCATTTAGTGTTAATAATGCATAACTTTAAACCTTTGTGTATACTGTATTCGCAAATTAATTTATCTGCCTTCAAATTCATATAAATTTGAGTGACATCCCATTCTTAATTCAAAGGGTTTAATAGGATGTCGGCCCAACCTTTGCAGCTATATCAGCTGCAACTCTTCTAGGAAGGTTAATTCAAAAGTTTTAGGAGTGAGCTTAAGGGAATTCTTGACCATTCTTTCAGACACTGATGTTGGATGAGAAGTCCTGGCTTGCAGTCTCCACTCTAATTCATCCCAAAGGTGTTCTATCAGTTTGAGATCAGGGCTCTGTGCATGCCAGTCAAGTTCTTCCACACCAAACTTATTCATCCATGTCTTTATGGACTTTGCTTTGTGCAAAGTCTATGTTGCACAGTCATGTTGGAACAGGAAGGGGCCGTCCCCAGAATGTTCCCATAAAGTTTGGAGCATGAAATTGTCCAACATGTCTTGGTATTCTGAAGCATTAAGAGTTCCATTTCTTCTGGAACTAAAGGACCCACCCCAACTCCTGAAAGAGAAAACCACACCATAATTCCCTCTCCATCAAACTTTACACTTGACACAATACATTCAGACAAGTACTGTTCTCCTGGCAACTGCCAAACCGAGACTCGTCCATCGGATTGCCAGATGGAGAAGTGTGATTCGTTCCTCCAGTGCTCTAGAGTCCAGTGGCGGCGTGCTTTACAATGCTTTCCATTGCACTTTCATATAATGTGATGTAAGGCTTGGATGCAACTGCTCGAACATGGAAACCCATTCCATGAAACTCTTTATGCACTATTCTTGAGCTAATATGAAGGTCACATAAGGTTTGGAAGTCTGCAGCAACTGACTCTGCAGAAAGTTGGCAATTTCGATGCGCTATGCACCTCAGCATCTGCTGACCATGCGCTGCGATTTTACGTGGCCAACCACTTTGTGGCTCATTTGCTGTCACTCGCAAACGCTTCCACTTTGTTATATACTATTAACAGCTGACTGTGGAATATTTAATAGTGAGGAAATTTCACAACTGGACTTATTGCACAGGTGGCATTGTTTCACGGTACTACGCTGGAATTCACTAAGTTCCTGAAAGTGATTCATTCTTTTACTCGTGTTTGTAGAAGCGGTCTGCATGCTTGATTTTATAAACCTGTATTGTCTACCAAGCATTTTGTCACATAGTGATGCAGTGGTAGTACTGTTGTTTTACAGCAAGAAGGCCCTGGATTCAAATCCATCAACTGGTTGGGGACTTCCTACATAGAGTTTGCATGTTCTCCTTGTGGGATAAATGGAAGAAAATCTATGCATGTGGTTAGAAAAGAAAAGAATTAAGTCCTTTTCAGTTGTCAAGATCAGGGAAACTAGCGATTAGAGAACCAGGAAGAGATAAAAGCAATTTTTTTGTGCCAAGGTATAAACATGTTTATTTCTGCCATGAATTTTTTGGCATAGAAGTCAAAGGGACTGGCTTTTAAGCACTTCCATGTTGGAATCTAAGTTGCCACTTTGTATAAACGTTTAGTTGATTGAGTTTTGTACTGTTGGTCACAAGTTTAAAAATATATATTGTATGCCATTGTATATTGTTTAGATTAATAGACATTAATCAATAAGTCAACCTAAAGATTAACTGATTCAATTAATTAGTTTTTATAACAATAAGCCTTGTACAGCAAACGATTATACTGCCATTTTATAGGGGTTGGAAAAAAATTGATACAGCATATATAAGTATATTTTGTCTGGCAATATTGTATTGATACAGTCACACAAAATATTGATATTTTATTCTAATAAATTAAAATATTCCAGGAATACTACAAACAAAAGGGCCCATCTTGCCAATCTCTCAGAGAGATTGGCAAAGGTTGGCAAATAATTGGTACCTCATTTATAAATGTAGACAGACTGCCAACATGTTGACTAAGTATTTGTAAAATGAGCGCAACTTGAGGGAACAGGGAGGTTGCTTTGAGTAAATGTTAAAATTAAATGTGAATTTTTGTCTATGTAGACAGCAACAGATATGTGATTTTTGATGATTAATCACTGATATTTGCTGTATTATCAGAAGCTGATTTAATTTAACTGCAAACTTGATCCCATTCAATCGCAGACTGGTGGCAGTCTTATGACAACATTTACGGAACCTTTTAGTGACAAAGAGATATGGAAAGTTTAAATTGAAGGACATCATTTTCCCAAAAAAACTTTGATTAAAAAAAGTTTGATAAATTGCAATAAATGATGATGCAATACTCATATAGAAAATTGCAAAATGTTAATATTAATTAATTGCAATAATATTGTATCGGGAGCAGTACTGGGGTAAAGACTCAAGAAAAATAATGTATTATACAATACTCGTTATTTAAGTAATACATTTAAGTTAAGCAGTATGTTACTTGGTTACTCACCGCAGAAAGTGATTCATTACACTACTTATTATTGTATCATTACTCTATAAAATTACCTGAAATTATTACATCATTACCAGTTAACAATATAAACCTATAGGCTACAGTCCCACACACCAACACAAATCCCTACCCTAATGGTGACACACGTAGGATCTTTCTTTAGTATTTGCACATGAAAACACAGCCGGCAACACAAAGCAAAGATGAAAAGCAGCCCAAAGAGACTTTAAAGCAATCGCCACAGTGATTCTACTTTAGAAACATGAAAAGGTAGAAAGAGACTACAAGTCTGAGTTCTCATTCAATTCAATTCCACTTTATTTACATACAGCGCAAAATCACAACAACGTTCAACTCAAGGCACTTTATACTGTAAGGCAGAGAGCCTTCAATAATAGAAATCACTCCCTTTGCTACCTGGTGAAGATCAGGGTCTGGCTGCTGGGCAGGAGACAGCAAACACAGCGATAAAGTCACTCTGGATTCTTTGCTAGCTTTGTGTTAGCATGCTGTCTGTGCAGCTGCTTGCAAAGGGCTAAAGTTGTATGAGCAGCATAATGTAGCTGGATGCCACTTCAACTTTACCATCGCACTCTCACCCTATTGTGCAATAAAAATTAAAGTAATTTCCGTATCTCCACTCCTCAAAAGCTCTATTGCTGTACCACTGTGCCATTTTTCTCTTTCCACACATGAAATAAAATCAGCTGATCGTAGCTTGTAATTGTAACTGTAATGTAAATACAGTAACTCTTTACATTACTGTGCTACTGAAAAATATCATGTAATCACAGTAACGTGTTACACCCAGCAAAGATCCTGAGTGAAGTATTGTGATAATATCATATCGTGGGGTGTCTGACGATTCACACCATTTACATCTTTATAGTCATTTGTACTTACACTGACCACTCAAAATACTTTAATACAGTACACTATTCCATGCATGAGCATATTATCTACCTCACATTCTCAGCCGGCTCAGAATCACCAGTTACCCACAGAGACACAAGGAGACCATGCAGATTCCACAGAAAAAGGCCACAGTGGACCAGGAGGAGATACAAAACCAGAATCTCAGAAAATATGAGATGTTGCACCGTTTGAGTTGCCATACGCTCACAGTGCAATTTTCCTAAGCAGAACTGGCTGGCTTGTGTTTCTTATATAACAGCTGTCTACTATGACAAGATTCTGCAGCTACTGCCTAGGGTGTATACTGCCTGACCCAGATACACCCTAATACATTCTACTAATGACTTACATTCACTCACATCTGCACAAGAGAGATTGAAAGAGATTAAAAAAAAGAGAGAGATACAAAATCTGTATATATATATATGTATATATATATATATATATATATATATATATGTATGTATATATATATATATATATATATATATATATATATATATATATATATGTATGTATATATATATATATATATATATATATATATATATATATATATATATATATATATATATAAAACACCCAGCACGCCCCTGCGGGCGGTTTATCCTTCAAGCTCGGGTCCTCTACCAGAGGCCTGGGAGCTTGAGGGTCCTGCGCAGTATCTTAGCTGTTCCCAGGACTGCGCTCTTCTGGACAGAGATCTCAGATGTTGTTCCCGGGATCTGCTGGAGCCACTCGCCTAGCTTGGGAGTCACCGCACCTAGTGCTCCGATTACCACGGGGACCACTGTTACCTTCACCCTCCACATCCTCTCGAGCTCTTCTCTGAGCCCTTGGTATTTCTCCAGCTTCTCGTGTTCCTTCTTCCTGATATTGCTGTCATTGGGAACCGCTACATCGATCACTACGGCCGTCTTCTTCTGTTTGTCTACCACCACTATGTCCGGTTGGTTAGCCACCACCATTTTGTCCGTCTGTATCTGGAAGTCCCACAGGATCTTAGCTCGGTCATTCTCCACCACCCTTGGGGGCATCTCCCATTTTGACCTCGGGACTTCCAGGTTATACTCGGCACAGATGTTCCTGTACACTATGCCGGCCACTTGGTTATGGCGTTCCATGTATGCCTTGCCTGCTAGCATCTTGCACCCTGCTGTTATGTGCTGGATAGTCTCTGGGGCATCTTTACACAGCCTGCACCTGGGGTCTTGCCTGGTGTGATAGACCCCAGCCTCTATGGATCTTGTACTCAGAGCTTGTTCTTGTGCTGCCACGATTAGTGCCTCTGTGCTGTCTTTCAGTCCAGCTTTGTCCAGCCACTGGTAGGATTTCTGGATATCAGCCACCTCCTCTATCTGCCGGTGGTACATACCGTGCAGGGGCCTGTCCTTCCATGATGGTTCCTCGTCTCCCTCCTCTTTCTTGGGTTTCTGCTGCCTGAGGTATTCACTGAGCACTCGGTCAGTTGGGGCCATCTTCCCAATGTATTCTTGGATGTTCCTTGTCTCATCCTGGACTGTGGTGCTGACACTCACCAGTCCCCGGCCCCCTTCCTTCCGCTTAGCGTACAGCCTCAGGGTGCTGGACTTGGGGTGAAACCCTCCATGCATGGTCAGGAGCTTTCTTGTCTTTATGTCAGTGGCTTCTATCTCCTCCTTTGGCCAGCTTATTACCCCAGCAGGGTACCTGATCACGGGCAGGGCGTACGTGTTGATGGCCCGGATCTTGTTCTTATGTAAGAATATATATATATATATATATATATATATATATAGATTACGTGAAGTTCCCTCAGAAGGTCTGCTAGATGATGTTAATGCAGCACTACGGGCATATGGTTCACGCCTACTGGCTGAAGAAGCTGACTGCACTCCACGAGCGTCTGGCAGCACAAATGAACCAGCTGCTAGTTAACGAGAGACACCCGGATTGGCTAACTGAAGGCCGGACGGTCCTGATCCCCAAGGACCCCAAGAAGGGACCGGTCCCCTCCAACTACCGACCAATAACCTGCCTCAGTACTACATGGAAGCTCCTGTCAGGCATCATATCGGCTAAGATGAACAGGCACATGGATCAATACATGAGCGGGACACAGAAAGGAATTGGCAAGAATACCAGAGGCGCAAAACACCAGCTACTGGTAGACAGAACAATCAGCCGAGACTGCAAGACCAGACTGACCAACCTGTGCACTGCCTGGATTGATTACAAGAAGGCCTATGACTCAATGCCCCACAGCTGGATACTGGAATGCCTAGAATTGTACAAGATCAATGGGACCCTAAGAGCCTTCATCAGGAACTCAATGGGGATGTGGCGTACAACACTAGAGGCCAACTCCAAGCCCATAGCACAAGTCACCATCAAGTGCGGGATCTACCAAGGAGATGCTCTGTCCCCACTGCTGTTCTGCATAGGCCTGAACCCCCTCAGTGAGATCATTAACAAGACTGGCTACGGATACCGACTACAGAACGGAGCAGTTGTCAGCCACCTCCTGTACATGGATGACATCAAGCTGTATGCCAAGAGTGAACAAGACATCGATTCACTGATCCACACTACCAGGCTATACAGCAATGACATTGGAATGTCGTTCGGACTGGAGAAGTGTAGTCGGATGGTAACAAAGAGAGGGAAGGTAGTCAGAACTGAGGGGATTGAACTACCAGAAGGCAACATTGCAGACATAGAGGACAGTTACAAGTACTTGGGGATCCCACAGGCGAATGGGAACCATGAAGAGGCCGCTAGAAAGGCTGCAACCACCAAGTACCTGCAGAGGGTCAGGCAAGTCCTGAGGAGTCAGCTGAATGGTAAGAACAAGATCCGGGCCATCAACACGTACGCCCTGCCCGTGATCAGGTACCCTGCTGGGGTAATAGGCTGGCCAAAGGAGGAGATAGAAGCCACTGACATAAAGACAAGAAAGCTCCTTACCATGCATGGAGGGTTTCACCCCAAATCCAGCACCCTGAGGCTGTACGCTAAGCGGAAGGAAGGGGGCCGGGGACTGGTGAGTGTAAGCACCACAGTCCAGGATGAGACAACGAACATCCAAGAATACATTAGGAAGATGGCCCCAACTGACCGAGTGCTCAGTGAATACCTCAGGCAGCAGAAACCCAAGAAAGAGGAGGGAGACGAGGAACCATCATGGAAGGACAGGCCCCTGCACGGTATGTACCACCGGCAGATAGAGGAGGTGGCTGATATCCAGAAATCCTACCAGTGGCTGGACAAAGCTGGACTGAAAGACAGCACAGAGGCACTAATCATGGCAGCACAAGAACAAGCTCTGAGTACAAGATCCATAGAGGCTGGGGTCTATCACACCAGGCAAGACCCCAGGTGCAGGCTGTGTAAAGATGCCCCAGAGACAATCCAGCACATAACAACAGGGTGCAAGATGCTAGCAGGCAAGGCATACATGGAACGCCATAACCAAGTGGCCGGCATAGTGTACAGGAACATCTGTGCCGAGTATAACCTGGAAGTCCCGAGGTCAAAATGGGAGATGCCCCCAAGGGTGGTGGAGAATGACCGAGCTAAGATCCTGTGGGACTTCCAGATACAGACGGACAAAATGGTGGTGGCTAACCAACCGGACATAGTGGTGGTAGACAAACAGAAGAAGATGGCCGTAGTGATCGATGTAGCGGTTCCGAATGACAGCAATATCAGGAAGAAGGAACACGAGAAGCTGGAGAAATACCAAGGGCTCAGAGAAGAGCTCGAGAGGATGTGGAGGGTGAAGGTAACGGTGGTCCCCGTGGTAATCGGAGCACTAGGTGCGGTGACTCCCAAGCTAGGCGAGTGGCTCCAGCAGATCCCGGGAACAACATCGGAGATCTCTGTCCAGAAGAGCGCAGTCCTGGGAACAGCTAAGATACTGCGCAGGACCCTCAAGCTCCCAGGCCTCTGGTAGAGGACCCGAGCTTGAAGGATAAACCGCCCGCAGGGGCGTGCTGGGTGTTTTTATATATATATATATATATATATATATATATACATATATATATATATATATATATATATATATATATATATATATATATAGCTGGACCAGTAATAGAAAAGTTAATGCTAAATCTGGGACATGTGTAGTTGTCACAGATGATTATGTCTGGTTGTAGTCCTGCTTCATACAACCTTGATACAAGTATAGTTGTGACACTGTGTAAAATGGTAATAAAAACACATTTTTAGATCATTTAGCACATATTGAATCAAAAGTAGCACAAAAAACAACTTAAAAAATGTTGATTATTTTTGACAGATATGTTGAATTTGCTGGTAAAAACTCTTAAATGAAACAGTGATATAAAGGCAACAAACAGTTTTGCAGTTCTTAAAAAAAACACCTGGTGAGACATCTCACAACTAGTTCATTAATAAAGCTCTATTAATAACATGACTGAGTCTAAAAAGAGCATCCCAGATAGGCATGGCATCCTCTTTCCATCCCTTTTGTTTCACAGATTACGAATACTATTGCCAAATCTTTGATCAAATCTATCAGAAGTGGGAATAATTTATGCTGAAGTTAAACATCTGAAGTTTACATCAAGCAAAACTGGGAAGAAAGAAAAGATCTTTTTCAACTACTGTAAAGCAGCTCTGAAACAGAGTGCTGTTAAAAAAATGATGCAACACTGAGGTAAACATGACTTGAATGAAACATGTTGCCAGTATCAGATTTAAAAGCATGTATTTCAAAGAGTTAAGTTTCATGATTTCTAGATTAATAAGCTCTGTTTGTTCGATTTTCTTTTGAATTCAATTCATTTTTAATTTACTAGGATTATTTATATTTAGAGTTTTTTTTTTTTTTTAGTTTTTTTTTGGAGTGTGCCCAAGCTCTCAAGCTGTTATAAGTGCCACCAGACCTCCTGCAGATATTCAGCACACCCAACATGGCGAGAGAAAGGAAACTGCATGTGGCAAAACTGTGTTCATCCAACACTGTCAGTGTAATAAAAGCAGCTGTTTGACATATAGGTGCTTCAATTTGCTGTTTGGTTAAGTGCAGTGTTACAGCATTGCAACTGGGTTGCCAATTTTGGGGTTGTAACATCTGAACACACAATAATTGTCCAGTTGAAACAAACTGACATTTTTCTGCCTTTAAACTTAGATACTGTTGATCTAAGAGTTGATACAACATAAAATGCTATCTTTTTCTCATCTGTTTGTTTTCTCTGTTTCTCATCAATACTTTTTTTTGGGGGGGGGGGGGGGGTATTGAAGTTGTTCAGCAAATCGTTTTGAGATCTCTCTTTACCGTCTGCATGCATTTATCACAAAATTTTGTTTGATATTCTCAGGCATTTACTCTCTTTTGTACTCTACTTTTTTCTTTCATACTTCCCCCTCTGCAAGTTGCTGACACTGCATCTGCAAATGTCACAGTTTGGGGAAACAGAGACTTAAACGTAGAGTAAAAAAGAGAGCAATGATGGATAAAGAGAGAAAGTTGGCAAGATACGGGACTTTAAGTCAGCATTCATGCTTTCAGTTTGTTCAGTTTAATCTGACTTGATTAAGATCATACCACACTTTATGAGTACTCATATAGAAATGCTGGTTGTACTAAACAGCAACAATGTACCAATTTAATGGACATAATGTGGTCAGCAATGTACAGACACTCAACTTTTCTTCCAGCTTTGGTCAATATATTTTGCTTGTCTGTCCTACTTGTAATGAAACTAAAATATATTTTCGTTTCTCTTAAAAAAGTTCAAGTTCTTTTCTTCGGCTGTGTGAAGTCTTGTTATATCTTCAAAAACATTATCTTTATGAATTATACAGATGTGAAATCTAAAAAAGTGACTTTGTCTGTAACTGTAATTTGTAATGGTTTGCTTGATGTCACTGAACGGACTCTGTGTTTTTTAACCTTGTAGTTTACATGAGCCAAATGCTGTCTGATTATAATTGGATGCAGGCACATATAAGGAAGGTTGCGTGGCTACTGACATACAGTGTGGCTTCCAAGGATGCAAGTGCATTTTGAATTATGAGTTATAAGACAATTGATTGCATAAGTTAAAGAGCTTAACAGCCCGTATCGGTCATTCTTTCACTTCTTGTGTGAACATCATCTTTGAGAATTATATACAAATTATATATATATATATATATATATATATATATATATATATATATATATATATATATATATATATATATATATATATATATAATTTATGATGGGAGAAATTTTTCTTTGGTGAAATCTTTGTTGCAATAAATACATGAAGGACTGCAAAATTTACAGTGGTCTGTTGGTATGTTCAGAGTTTAAGGTGTGGGTTTAGCTGCCACCTGCTGGTGTGTCAGGGCTTTGTCTCGTGTTTTCATCCACAAGACATACAGACTAGAGACTGGCAAATTCTGTCTGTAAACAGATTTGAAGAAGGTTCTGGCTGAAGTCTTTCAGTGTGGAGCCTGCATGTTCTCCCTGTGCCTGCGTAGGATCTCTTCGGGCACGCCAGCTTCCCCCTGCAAGCATGTCTAAAGACTTACTTGTTAGGTTAACTGGTGATTTTAAATTGGCCAAAGGTGTGAAGGTGGGAGTGAATGATCGTCTTTTTGTCTGTGTTAGTCCTGTGATGGCTGGAATAGGCTCGAGCCTCCTAATGACCCTGAACTGAACAAATAGTTAAGAAAATGGATCGAAGGGTATACTTGTATGTGTGTGCGCAAAGCACTCTGCAAAAGCCCTTTCTTCTAAAAGTAAATAGATATTGCCTTCAAAACTATTTAAAATTCCAAAAGTGAAGTTATTTATGAATTAATGTCATATTGATTGAATGAAGACTACATTATATCTACATTTATTGTGCTGGCCTTCAGCACAACAGCAGCTTTCCTAATTTTATGCTAAAGTATTTTATGGGCAGGTTTTTCAAGCATCTTGGGGAGCTTGTCATAGTCTTTCTGTGAATTTAGTGCATCTCTCTCCTGTTTCTTCACATGGTCCTCGATGATGTTGATCGCTTTTCCTTCTTCTCCTCATCATCAATTCATAGAATTGTTGTTTTGCTTCAATTTTTTTGGAGACACTTTTGATTTCTGCGCGTCCTGTTTATTTATGATGTAGAAACCATATTTTAGTTTGTGACTGTACATGCAAATTCAAGAGTCCCAAGTTAAAACTTAAACATGGATAGTCATATCAAAGATTCTATTTAAGAGAATTAATTCTGTCTCTCTCCTCTCATCTTAGCGGTGTCAAACCTCGACATAGAGAGCAAGCTGTCGGTTCACTATCAGGCTCCATGGCACCAGCAGCACAATGTATTTCATCCTTGCACCCGACCGCCGTGTCTGGAGGAGCTGCACAGAAACGCTCAGCTCAGTCTCAGAGCTCTGCACCGAGGTGAGAGAGGCAAAATCAGGGGCAAAGTTGCATTATGTACAAAGTATGGATTGGAAATTTGTACTCGTGTGTTCGGTTTTCACAGACGAACAACAGCGGCAGCGGTCCACGAGTCGGGAGAGAAACAGGGTGACCATCTCTATCTCAGTGGCGCCCCCCATGCCCACCTTCCCTTCGCCCCACACCATCCGGCGGCAACAGAGGAGTCGCCTGGCAAGAGCGGTAAGGACTCACTGAGAGTAACATGAACTAAGAGTATGTTACGTTTAACAAACAGGGTGGAGTTAAGATGCGGTTCACCGTAAATGACAGCAACTACGCCAGGGACTTCCCTTGCTTCATAAATCCTCGTTTAGGACTGTGCATCTTATCAGTGGTCAGTTAATATCTGTAGCAAAAGTTGTGATAAAATTTGGTATTTGGCATCAGTATCTCCAAGATTCTTCTTCAGTCAAATGCATGTATTTTGATATTGCACCTTAACACTTATTGTTGACTCCTGTAAAACAAAATAAAAGGAGATAATATTTTCATATACTTACAGTGTCAGAGTTCCACCTCCCTCCACCCATATTTTGATTGCGATTCCTATGCAACACAAGTAATCAAACACACAATAAAGAAAGTTAGAGATTAATTAGATTGATATAATTTTTGCTGCAATCACATATTTTTATAGCGTGATAAAATTATCATTGTGAGTTATTTTGGCCATGATAGTTGTGTAAACCAGTCTTAAAACAATTCTGCCGTGTGGCTCCAAGTAGGAGAAACTACTCCATGCTCTGAACCAATATAATGTTTGCATTTGTCAATGTTGTGTGTGGAGCTCAGATGCAACAGATCCACTTGTCAAATCAGTAACAGTTTTGACAATTTTGAAAACATAGCTTTTAAGGGAACTAAAAAAAACTCCTAATAGAACTCTCAGGTCAGCTGATAAGTCTAGTTGTCCCTAGAAGCAGGCTAAAAACCAGAGGAGATCGGGCCTTTGCGATTGCTGCACCCAAACTTTGGAACAATCTGCCTCTTGAAACTAGGATCTCTTCATCACTTGACATTTTTGAAAACCCGTTTAAAAACACATAATTTAATTGTGACTGAGTTTTGTTCTTTGTGTGTGTTTGATCTACTTTTTACTTTTTTGTCATGAACCGGGCCTTACAGTCATGACAACAACAAAAAAAAAATCCAGACATGGTTAGGAATGTATTCCAAGCTGCTTTATTCTTTTAAATAAATAAAACAGAAAAGAAACCCTACTGTCAAAAACAAACAGTGGTAAGTGTAATCAGTACCATCAGTAGTGTGTGAAGGGATGTATGAGTGGAAGATGATGCATCTAATAGTGTCAAAAGTAAAACACCAAACCTAACGCAGCCAAAGTCCAACCTGGTGTCTCAGAGCCAACCAAAACTATGCCCTAAAGGCTTTTTATATAGAGTCCTGGCACACTGGCCCAGGTGTTGCCAGTGTCACTGATTGTAAACGGGAAATCTGCCTCTCCAGTGCCTGCAAACAAGACACACATGAGCCAAAAGGAAGGCAGGGTGCAGTGGGTCATCACAACTATGTACAGCACTTTGGTCAACCTTTGTTGTTTTTAAATGTGCTCGTAAATGGCCTGTATTTGTATAGCGCTTTACTAGTCCCTAAGGACCCCAAAGCGCTTTACACTACATTCAGTCATTCACACACTGGTGATGGCAAGCTACATTGTAGCCACAGCCACCCTGGGGCGCACTGACAGAGGCGAGGCTGCCGGACACTGGCGCCACCGGGCCCTCTGACCACCACCAGTAGGCAACGGGTGAAGTGTCTTGCCCAAGGGCACAACGAGACTGTCCCAGCCGGGGCTCGAACCGGCAACCTTCCGATTATGAAGACGAACTGCCAGCTCTTGAGCCACGATCGCCAACATAAATATTTATAAATAAATTGATTGATTGATATGAAATCAGAAAATTGCTTACTTTGAATTCTGTGTACAGGTGACAATAAGCTGCTTAGATAAACTTAAAGTGTTTCCTTAACTGGTTCAAATTGTCGTGTGGTGCTGTTTGCACAACTTTTTGTTGGTTTTTATGAAATCTGTACTTCGTGTCTTCCAATAAAATGATAAAATATCTTATTCTAACTTTTGCATGCAGCAAGAGAGAGCAGAAAGGGAGCGAGACTTAGACTATCAACCCAGGAAGGTAAAACAGAAATTTGTTTGTGATTTTTCTATTGACACATGCTAATGTGAAATTTATGTTATATGCACATTTGTGCACAGTTAAGGCTGTGTGTCTGGAACTACATGTTATCATGCTACATCTTTTATACCACTTCTATTTTTTTAATTGCTTTGGAACTTTTTTGTGTAGAGGTTGTGTGTTTTTAATTACACTCGCTCTACTCTTTCTTGTTTTGAAAACTCTTGAAGGAGAGGCCTGTGAAAGAATCAGAAATCCAGACCATACAGAGAAAAGTAAGAAAGAACATTTACACTTGGCCAAAAATTGATCAGTTTCAGTCCTGACAGACTTTACAACATTTGCCTGTGTGTGTAAAAAAAATGCTTGCTTTTATGTGCGTGTTTCTTTCTACTACAGGAGAGGCCAAGAGAAGCAGATGTTCAGACGATCCAAAGAAAGGTAAGAAAGATGTGTCAGAGTGGCATACCTGACATCTGATGTCAAATATTTGTACACCGTTTTTTTTCTTTTCTTTTTTTTTACAGCTTTTATGTTAGGAGATAAATGCAGGATTGTTACTATATAACATATGTTAAAAAAATTTCCTGGGTTTTGGGTTGAAGAACAGGAACATGTAGCAGCATCGATTAAATATCTGTTGGGGAGAAAAGGTTGAAAAGAGTGCACCGCCTTGTTCAGTTGTCACCTTTTGATTTTCCTTTAATCTTTTTTATGTGGAATTACTTTAAATCTTTTGGATTTCACATGTCACTTCATCGACTTAATTAATTTATTTTTTGTTATATTTTGTGTTCTTAGTTTGAGTGCTTTTACTCACTTCACCCTATTGAAAGTTGCATCTTCATTCCATGGAATAGAAAGGTACCAAGCTTTTTCGTTTTGATTTCTTTTTGATTAATTTCTTTTGATTAATCTTCCTATCATATTACTTGTTTAGTAGTTTGAGTCATTCAGCTACAGCTTTCAGTGTGGAGTACTTTGAATTAGACTTAGCTATTGCATAGATTCATTGGACACATCATTACGTACGCCTTACTAGTACTGGATTGGACACTTTTCCCCTCAATTCTTCATATCATAGATTCAACATGGTGCTGGAAACATTGTTCAGAGGTTTTGGTCTGACAAGATAAACTCACAGTTGCTACAGATTTGTCAGCTACATATCCAGGATGTAAATCTTCTGTGCCACCACCACATCCCAAAGGTGATCTATTAGAATGAGATCTGATGACTGTGGAGGTCATTTGAGTACAGTGAACTCACTGTCATGTTCAAAAAGCCAGTTTGAGATGATTGGCGCTTTGTGACATGATATGTTATCATGCTCAAAGCAGCCACCAGAAGATGGGTACACTTCTGTGACCAACAACCAAACCACATTCAAAATCACTTCCCCATTCTGATTCTTGAATTTCATCTCTGTTGGGTAATTTTGACAATGTCTACAAACCTAAATATCTTGAGTTGCTGGCATGTGATTGGCCGAATAGATATTTGTGTCATTCATCATTTGAACAAAGTGTACCTAATGAAGTGTCCATGAGTGTATATGATATTGTTAGAAAAATTGTAAAAAAAAAAAAAAAAAGATTCACCTCACCAATGTAAGTAGTTACTGTTAATCTGTAACTTTCTCAAATTAAATCCTAACGCACATTTAATGCTGCCAATATCTGCCTGTTTCTTACAGGCTACCTCTACAGGGGAAGGTGAAGGCGGTGAGGTCTTGGGAAGCAACAGAGCCCAGGCCTCAGCCCCCAGTGCACCTTCAACCCAGGATAAGCAGACAAACTGGTCAAAGGAAAACGTCCCACCATCAGATCACAAGTCATCTGGCGATTCTCATGCTATCTCTTCCTGTATCATCCCGATCAATGTCACAGGTAAGTTAAAGAAGAAAGAGAAAATAAAGTTGAAAAATAAACAGCATTTAAATCAGTTGATAATCTGAAACATATAATGCACAGGCCTTATTCGGTATGTGCTACAGCTCATTCATGGGCTGTTACTGTTAAACATATCTGTTCTGTTATTTGTAAATGTTGGGATCATAAGCTTTAATAGCTTAAGCTCTATTTAAGAACTACATACAAACTACATAGTTACTAGTAAATATGAATTTCAACACTGTTTTAAAGTACACGTTTGAACAGTCACTAAAAGAGGAAAGGGCAGTACTTTTACCATTTGCAATAGGTCAAACGCTTTAAACCGCACATTAATAGCAATAATAGGAACTTTTAATTGTAAGCACAGAAATTAAGATGCAACTGAAGTGGCAAAGAAATATATTGCCTCAAAGAAAAGAACAGCCAAACCTGCTGTTTGCAGCAACTACTTGCGGCCTTTTACAACTATCACGGTTCTTTGGCCATACCATGCACATGTCTGGAAAGATTCCCCTTACTCTGCAATCTGTTGTGACCATCGCTCACCCATAGTTAATGGTATAGAATCGTACCGGATAGAAAATAAAAACTTGACAATTCTTATGGCTTAAACTCTACGGTGACTATTAAAACGCAGGTGTAAGGAGCATATGAACGTGCAAATGTTAGATTCTATTTACATGCATAGAAAAGGTGTAACTGGCCTCGATTGTGCAGTTTCTATATACACATACACAGAAAAAGAAACAGTGCATTTTATTTGAAGTAAATATTCTAATCAATTGCCATATAGATGTTGTGAATCTTGGTACCCTAGGCAGTTTATAGGGTAAGTTTAATCAAGATTGAACCAGTCATCTTGGAGGACTTCAGGAACAAACATACAGCCTACGCTAAAATCATTATAGCACGATGATGATGACTTTTACTGGCCTTTGTCAGGACGCAAACAGAGACTTTCTCATCTAGATATTCCCGAACCTGGGATCATACCAGATAGTTTCTTTAAAAAGATTATTAAACAACATTTTATATATACATTGTTGTTATTACAGGAGTTGGGTTTGACAGGGAAGCAAGTGCTCGATGCTCTCTAGTCCATTCTCAGTCAGTTCTTCAGAGGAGAAGGAAGCTAAGGAGGAGGAAAACCATAACAGGAATACCCAAAAGAGTACAGCACGATATGGGTATGTTATAATAAAATCCTTCTCACATAGTATTTTACTATACTATGTATTTTTGTACTTTTGGCAATAAAAAAGATGACATGTATTTTTTGCAAACAGCTAATTTGGTTCTCCATTTTTAAAGAGGCTTAAATGTGAATTATTTTGATCATGAGTTAAAAAACTTCACAATTATGTGTAAAGTTTAAAGATGCGAGCCAAAAGGATATTAAAAAACAAAGTTGTTGTTTATTTAAGGGTTCGTCTTCCTGCGGGGTTGTTTGTGGATATCACATTCTGAAGAAAAACTCAGATGAAAAAGTTAGCGCAGGATATTTCCGAAAGTAAAGACACTTTGATTCTTTGCTTTCAGATTCCGATGAATCACCTGTGGCAAGAGAGCGCACAGTGATTATCCATGCCAATCCACATCAACTCTCGCTCTGTCAGGAAGAACTCTCAGTCAGTGGTCGCCTCCATCACACTCGTGACTCTGGCTGCCAGACAGATGATTTTCTTATAGCATG
This sequence comes from Astatotilapia calliptera, assembly GCF_964374335.1. Lineage (NCBI taxonomy): Eukaryota > Metazoa > Chordata > Actinopteri > Cichliformes > Cichlidae > Astatotilapia > Astatotilapia calliptera. Next base: position 14,505,124 of record NC_137422.1, on the reverse strand, counting down.
TAAGTTTCTGATACTGGAGGAGGTTCTTTAGGGTGAGCACTTTTACCACACATTACAGCACGGTTCCTCCTTGATTAATCTACTCTGTTTTCAAAGACCCTCTAGATCCCATTGCATGAAAATTATCTCAAAGCTGCTTATCTACTTTCATCCCTAAACTTGATTAATTGATCTGGAATTATAATTAATTCTTTTTTGCAGTTACAATCTACAGGCCACATGCATTAAGAAATATCTCCATCTGTTCCCCTCTCTCTTTTCTGTTTTTTCATTTTCAGGTACAGCTGCTCCCTCCAGAAGGCGTATTAGAGCTCAGCGAGGCCATCAGGGAATTCCTGCCTCTTTGTCCCATTCAACAGGAAATATTTCTTCTCTTGGTGACCAATCAGACTCAACATACACCACAGCCACATCCCATGGTGGGCGATTGCGCTCCCGTAGCCTTCCACGAGAGGGTGGACGTCTGATGGATAGTGATGAGGATGACGATGACAATTATGACGATGATGATGAGGATGAAGAATTGTCACCTTACGAAGCAGAGGACTTTATTCCAGCTGGCCCCAGTCCAAGAATGAAGATGATGATGATGAAGGATGAAGAGGAGAGCACAGATGACCAAGCAGCTCCAGAGCCGCTACAGCTTGGAAGCCTAAAAAGGCTGCAGCGAACTGGGGAGAGAGACAGAGGAGGTGGAGGAGGTGGAAGCCCAGAGCATAGCTGGATGGAGAGGGGTCGTTCACGGTTACCACGCAAGGCTGACATGGGCAGCTGCGAGATCTCGTCAAGCTCAGATACGTTTAGTAGCCCTATTCATTCAGTGTCTACAACAGGAGTCTTAGGCAGCCATGTGGATCACAAAGAAGACCACCAGTCATCCAGCGGGAACTGGAGTGGTTCTAGTTCTACCTGCCCCTCACAAACATCTGAAACCATCCCGCCACCCTCTTCTCCACCCTTGACAGGCTCATCCCACTGTGATTCAGAGCTGTCACTCAACACCGTGCCCAATGCTATTGATGAGGGATTCTCCCTCGATCCCTCATATCACTCTGACCTCAGACCCCAAGGCCAGGGTCACAGATCAAGCTCATTCACATCCTCAGCCACAGACCAGCTGGATGATGCAGGGGTCAGTACAGCCAGTGAAGGAGAGTGGACATACCCTCCAGACCAAGATCAGACTGACCAAGATCAAGACCCTGACCAGACCCAAAACCTGAGCCAGAGCCATGGGGTAACCCAAGAGTACAGCTCTAAACATAGCCTTGAAGACCAAGCTGGCTTCAGTGACAAAACGAGCAACACTGAAACAGAGCCTGGCTCTCATTACCCATCTGATACAGAAGGTTTCTATTCCTCCTCTGTGCATATCAGAGAGTGTAATCAGAGTTATAGAGGATACATGTATAACTATGCAGACCAAGGGCCTGACTGTGGTCAGTCCAACACTGTGGCAGCACCACTATCACATGGAGTTTACCCTGAGCCCTCAGCTGACTTCAGAGCAGGCACTCTAACCCTGGGGAGGACATCTCGTTCATTAAGGAAACCGAAAGTCAAACCTCCACCACCCAAACGAACCTCCTCACTAAAGGAACCCAGTGGTAGTGTTGATGTCGGAACGGACACACAGGCAGATCAGGATCAACCAAAGATGGTTATTGAGCAGGAGCTTACTTTGTCTTCCACAGATATGAAGCTGGAACTGGACCTAGAGCTTGGAGTTGCTCCAGAACCATTACAGACATCCTGTTTAGTGGCAGAGCCTTTGGGAACATGGGGAATGGGACTGGGGGAAACCGTGGACATAGTAGAGCCCATGTCTTTCAGCTCTGCAGATACACACTCATTTAAAGATGAAGGTGCTGTGCAATCTGACTATGCAGACCTTTGGCTTCATAACAGTGAACTGAAGTCCAACAATGGTGAGTACACATCCATGTCCAACTCAAGCACCGCCACAGGCACTACTGTCATGGAGTGTATCAAGTCACCAGACAGCTCTTCCTCTTCCACAGAAACCCAAACCCAGGCCCCTACCCAGGCTTCAGACACCGTGGCAACTAGTTCACCACTCCCACCTGAAGACTTCAAACTAGGGTCTCCTGAGAAACTGGCTGGTCTGGCTTCACCATCAAGTGGTTATTCCAGCCAATCAGAAACACCTACATCAACCCTGCCCACATCTTCGGCAGCATTTTTCCCAGGACCATTGTCTCCTTCAACTGGCAAGAGGAAGCCCAAAGTGCCAGAGAGGAAGTCTTCTCTCGCTTCCCTGCAGCATTTCCCCAGAGATGGAGCTTCCATTTCCTCTTGCTATAAGAGAGACCCAGACTTTCCACCTCCACCTTCTCAGCTGGATCTCAGTATCCTTCATGGTGGCTATGTCAGACACACGTTATCCCACCGGACTTACCACATGCACACATTGCACCATAGCAAACACAGAGCTGCAAATGTTTTAGCCACTGGCACAAAGTTGTTGGCTCCTGAAGCATCAAATACCAACCCACCACCAAGTTCAAACTCTACATTAACAATTCCTAGTTCAAATCTGTCAGCGATAACACCGTCTGCTCTTCGATCAGTGCAGCTTCATTCTGTTAGCCAATCTGCAGATCCACAAATTACTTACACTACAGACCAGGAAACACCAAGTGTAACAGAAACTGCTACAAGACCCAAATGTCCTCCTAGTGCTTCTACTCTGGCTCCGCCACCTCCTAACACTAGGCCTCTCCCTCCTCGCAGACCTCCTCCTAGACCACCAGGTCACGAGCACACCTCCTCCCCTGAGCATGCACAACCAACACCTCCTGGCCGTCATCCTGATGGGCCTCCATCTTATGAAAGCCTGCTACTTAGACAGGACCGCTATGGACCTGGAACTTTCTGGGCTATGACTGCCTTCCGAACCCGAATGGACCCATCATCAGACCTCTCTGAGGACAGCTCACCTGTGCATCGACCTGTCCCACGTGCTCCCCATCCATCTCCTGTGGATCTACACACACATATCCATTCTCATAGAGAGTTCAGAGGGCTCACCCACTCATCTCGTGCACATCCTGAGTTTAGGGTTTTAGGAGAACGCTCCTTCTCCCAGGATGATGATGATGATGAAGATGAAGAGGAGGAAGAGGAAGAGCACGTGAAAGAACCCCCTAGACCTGTATGTCCCAGAGGAGGTATGCGATCAGATCATCCTCCACCCCCAGCATATGAGTTTGCTGGGGGATCCCACTCAGACTCAGGGCCCTGGGCTAGTCCAATCAAAGTGCCTGGTACCACAATGGAGACATTGCATTCTTACCTAATCAGTGACCCAAGAAATAGAGGACACGAAGAACAGGAAGAAGAGGAGGAAGTGACATCAGGTGCTACCAGAAGTGCCCAGCAACAACAGCCACAGGAAAGCAAAGATGACTCCACGACTCCTGACACTGAGGATTACTTCAGTAAAGGTATGTTTCTAAGCAAAATACCACTTCCAGAAGAAGTAGGGTATTATTTTGTAAAAAATAAAGAAAATCTCACAAAATGCCATGATGTTTATTAATATTAAGCTGTTGTATCACAAAACAACATTAAAATTCTAAAAAAAAAAAAGGCAGTTCAAGGGATGGCTATTTCATCAACTGTATACTAAGTGATCAGACAGCCAGATGACATGTGTTAGGGATGTTGTGTGCTACAGATTCCACACCCAGTGATAATTCGCTCTCCCCTCTGATGGATGACACCAAAGTGGATGATGACATCATTCTCACATCACCCAATAAGACCCGGACAACTGAGGACCTGTTTGCCATGATACACAGGTACTGGTCAATATACTTAATTACAATGTCTATGCAGTGTTTGTAATATATCTATTTTCTAGATTATTTTTTGTACTGACTCTGCTACATGTTTATGTTTTCTGTTTATTCCTTGTCTTTACTTTAATTGTGACTGTATTGTGATTTCCTTATTTAGATCCAAGAGAAAGGTCCTGGGTCGTAAAGATTCTGGCGACTTAAATGCTAAGTCTCGTCTCTGCCCTCCAGTACCAGTGACCCCCAGCAACGTGTCCACCGTCATTATCCCTCCAGCACCTCCTCTCAACATTCCAGCTACCTTAGCCACTGCTGTTGGGTCACAACGAGCCCCTGTACCAATCTATCGCAGCGCCAAGAAATCAAGTACGTCGAACGAGGAATTTAAACTCTTGTTGTTAAAAAAGGGAAGCAGAACTGATTCCAGCTATCGCATGTCAGCTACAGAGATTCTGAAAAGCCCTATTACCCCTAAAACACCAGGGGAGTCTGTCCAGGAAGGGCCCATTAGACAGGGAGAGGAGCCACCCTCTACGCTCCAGGAGAGCCCCATTTCTGGCCTCGACCCAATCCAGATACCAGGTCTTTTTCCCAGAGCCAACTCTGAGAGTTTTGCATCGAAAACCCTGCCTATGTCAGCTGCATCTCGACAAGGACGTTCTCGGATACCCCCTGTAGCCAACAGTAGTCGCTACAGTACACGCAGTCGCCTCTACACAGCCCCCATGCAAGCCATTTCTGAAGGGGAGACCGAGAACTCAGATGGGAGCCCCCATGATGACAGATCATCCTAAAGCCACCCGATGCGTGATGTCCTCTATTCTTAGCTGTGCCCTGCATTTCAAACGGTCCCTTCTACTTTTCTTGGATGGCTGTGTCATCGAGGCCAATGGTGTAATTCTTATGACACACAAAATCTGACTGTTGCAGAAATAAATCCGGTTGTGGATATTTTATTCTATACAAAGGTGTCAAACTGTTGTGAGGATTTGAACCATAAAGGTTATGAAAAACTATGAAAAAATAGTGTATTAAATAAATAATTCCCTCATCGAAAAAAAAAAATGCAAGACTTATTTTGATTGAACTATCTTTTTAAAAAAATAACGAAAGAAAGAAATAACGAGTTCAAAATGTTTGAAAAATTATAAAAAGAAATTTTGTGGAGTGTAGACAAGGTGCGTTTGTGTTTGCATGAGCAAGCACATGCAACATCCACTGATATTTCTACTTCTTGTGTTGTGAATGATGTGGGTGTGTGTATGTCATTGAGGAACTGCTTTCTTATTCAATTTAAAAATTCTTATGACAATTAATATTCTTTTAACTTGTGGTGCCCAAAGCATCAACTTCCTAGACTCCATATTCAATATTCCTGCCAACCAGCAAGGTTTGTCTCATTGTGGAAGTTATCTCTCAAAACAGCATTGACTTATTAGACTGGATTTCCATCTGCAGACCTGGCATAGAGAGTATATCACACAGAGCCAATCATATATTTCTTCACATAAATTATATCCAAAAAGATGACATGATGCATGTATTTTTGTAAAATTGCTTCTCAGAACATGATGATAAAGTTTCACCATGTTGCATGAACCTATATGGAAACATCCCCTGGATCCTGGTTTCTGTTGACATTTTTGTGGTTCTTTTGTATTATATGAATCTTTCTCTGCAGAAAGATTTGGTTGACATTTGTACCACATTGCCGGTGATCTAAACTGATTCGTCTTGGATTTGAGTGTTTAATAAGAAGGAGCAAGGGCTTGCGCCTATTTGTCTAAGATACATGCTAATTCTGGACAATCGCACAGTGGCCTTTCTCTACCAGAGGTGGTTTTAAGCAGGGAATTTGTAAATCTCTGCATGTATACATGGAGCTGTGCCATGTTTCACCAAAAGTCAACCATGAACCCAACCCTGAAATCTAGTATGCTTAGACTGATTAAAGATTTTCCAGCTGCTGGCCAGTCTTGCTGTGCTGACTTAAGTGGAAAAAAAGGTACATTTCAACCAGATTTAAATACACCACTGAGTGCAGATGGTGAAAATGCTTTAGATGGTTCTCAATCGGTTTGACTAGAGGTTCATTTGGAAAGGTATCAACTTCGCTTTTGCACTTCATGATTATTCAAGAATATTCCTTGAAAAGAAAATATATCTTATAGTGAAATGCATATGTATATTTGTACTGAATATAAAGAAAACTCATATCTATATAAAATGACAAACAGAAATTTTATAAGGAATCAATCTGAGTGTAGCAAAGAACAGGTCTCACTGAAAACATAACACATAAATCTTAGCAATGTACACTGTTCTCCTCTCCTTGTTGCCTCTCCTTCATTTGCACTGACCCAGTGTAGCATTAGACAGGTGAAAGCTCAACCCAGTGTCAGGTGTACACCATTTTGTCTTGCACTCCAAACCTCATATATTTCAAAATCTGAACATAAGGAGGCAAGAGGAGGAAAGGACTGCATACATCCAGTGTTCAACAGTCAGCAGGGTACCGATTGCCTCGCTGCAGCCTTTTCTCTCCCACACCCGGTTTCGAGTGTGCTGTGAACTCTCTCTCATCCTTCAAATAAACATTACACAGTGTTTTACAGAAGCAAACTATCATCAGTGGAAAGCTTGAACTCTCACCTGCCTACCACAGCAAACGCAACACATACACGTCTTACATTCAGAGACCGTACTTCAATTGAAACCACTCACTGTATTCTGTGAATACCTCAGCAAGCATATTACTGTTTTATTGTAAATGATAGATAGATAGATAGATAGATAGATAGATAGATAGATAGATAGATAGATAGATAGATAGATAGATAGATAGATAGATAGATAGATAGATAGATAGCAAACCACAACTGTTTGATACTCAGCGAATATCAATTGCAGAACTGACACTGTGTAAGATGGAGAGAGTAAAAAGCTGTGAACTGATTACTTTGACATTTATCATACTCATACTGCTGAAGCGCACCTGTTCCTGTTCACTGTTTTATTTGTTGTGTTTTCTGTCGCATGCAATAAGCAACAGTGGGGGGGGGGGGGGGGGGGGGGGGGGGGAAGGACACCGCCAAATCATTATTTTTATCTGAGGGATGTCTCCATGAGAAGAGATTTTTGTATTTTCTGTTCAAACGTCAAGTTCAATAGTGTGTTCTATAGATGTACAAACTGTCTGGCTAATTCTGTTCTGTATAGTCGTGATCACAAACAGGGGTTTATCTTGTACTGTATATCTACTCACTGGACAATCATAGGTTATAAGAGACTGTAAAGAAAATTATCTAGAATCTGCTGGGAGGGAGAAATCTGAACACTTTCGGTGCTGGGTCCTAGTCCTGGTGGAGCTGTGGAAGTGAGAGAAATATTTTCCAGGAGAAACTGCTGATTATGTTTAAAGTGCATATGTGTACACGCCAGTTTCAATACAATGTACAAATAAAGAGTAAGCAAGGAAAAACATGAATTCGTAAATACAAAAAACTAGTTTGGATTTGATCAGAGTGTCACCATCTACTTTTGACTAATAGCTAAATATTTTGTTTCCCACTAATATTATTACTGAATAACTGAAATAAAGAAATAAAATCATTTGTAGGGCTGTAACAGTATTAAATGAAAAATGCAACGCGACTGTGAATTGCCATGTGAAATTCTCCAAACACTCAGTATTTGATCAGTTAAGTATTTGGCCTTTAGTTTAGTTTGTGATTTTTCCGTACTGTACCTGGCACTGATGCCTTAAAGGTATTCCAAGACTGTTTCTTTTATTTGTAAGGAGTGGACAGAGGGGTTGACACATTTTGTAAGAAAGAGAAACTCTTGAGGTTGCCATGCAGACTCTAGTTTAACACTCTTTTCGCCCTCTAAAACCTCAGCAGCTTGGGAATACAACAAAACAAGAATCTGTAACCTTTATGGATTTTTTTTTTCAATCTGTTTCCAATATCTGCACGCAAGGGGAAGTTTGATGACAACCACTTGATATTTTTATTCAGAAGTGTACAGTATGGAATAACACTAAACAGACTTTTAAAAAAAAGTGACATAGAGGAGAAAAAATAAACACTGAAAACAAACTGTAAGTATTTAAAAGATGCTCCATGCTTAAAACTAGCTAGGACTTATCAGATTTGAATCACTTTTGTATTTTTGTATAAAAATGTAAATACGTTTTTAAAGGAAAAAAAATGTTGCAAATTCTTTCTTTTGTAAAATAAACAAATAAAAAAATTAAAAACAAAGAAAGTTTTTTTTTTTCAAAGTTTACATGATTATTTCCAAGCCTTTGTATATTATGGAGCTGTGCAACACCTTCAGTCTTGTATTTATTTTGGGGGGACAACATTGTGAAAATTCCATTACTCTATATCTAATTCATTTTAACAGCTCATCGGGCTGCTTAGTAACTGTGCGTAGAAAAAAAGCCAATAAATGTGATTGCAATGAAATGAAAGGCCTATTGTGTGACACTTCATTTCAGCCCCGTCAGATCCAAAAGCACTGAGAGACTCTTCCCACTAGATGGTAGTGTTTTAACGTTCAGGCTCCTAGCTGCTATTCAGATTTTTCATGAGAAGGACCCAGCATTAACTAACTTTCCTTCACTATGGTTGGACCTCATGCTTGAATCCAGTCATACTAAATTAGGTACTGATACTTAGACAGTCTTCATTTTAAAATGTAAGGAGTAAAAAAAAGAAAAGAGAAAAGAAAGAAAAGAAACATTGCCATATCTGTTCTGACCAGTAAACCTGACCACACTTTCCATACAACAGACCTTGAATATTTAGTTACTAACCCAATGCAATAAACCGGCAGTCTCAGTCTCGAGTCTGCAAATGACTATTAACACAGCCGTGAAGAAAAATATTAAATTTTTAATAAGAATCTTAGACTAAAGGTGATGTACACAAGCTGAGATCATTTAATCAAAATTTGCACTTGTTCAAAAGATTTTGAAAGAGTAACTCAATACATTTACTGTATTTTTCGTTTGTTTGCTGGTTTGTTTTTCGGGGTATATAATTGTACATTGTCACGTCTCAAAATCTACCAGTTGTTGCCTACTGTCCATATTTACAGTGTCTCTGGTTATAAAGAAATACATGCATTATGTTATTTTATTTATCTGTTTAAAGAGCTTTTATTTTCTCCAGGGTTTTGTTTTGTTTTTTTTTGTCTTCTATCCCTGGTCCACAAATAGCCTGCTAATTATTGAATAAATAATTAATATCTTATCTCTCTCTCTCACTCAGACATCATATATTACCCATTTTCAGTCCCTCCAGCTGCTCCTTTCACATTTATGAAGCTGTTAATAACTAATCGTCATGTCTTTATGTAGCTATAGTTACGATAGCTTAGCTATCTGACAACTACAAAGAACGTTTGAAAAAACAAACTGTGGCCTTGGAAGGGGTATTACCACCATTTATATACCACCTTTATATACCACCTATTTACAATTACTGTTTCAAAGGTAAATATTATAGTTTTACTTTCACAACGAGTTATAGTTGCTTCTAAATCTCATACTACAGCACATTTTGTCAGTGAGTGCAGTGTGAACTGAACTTTCTCTTAGGGACCCAAGTCTCAAACAGCTCTTTGTTTACATATCTTGAAGCTAGCTGTTAGCCTCTGCAGTTAGCTAATGGTTAACTACCCATGTGCTCCTTCCTAACCAACCCCCGCCGTTACGTTATGTACTTAACAATTTTCCCTTTACACAAAAAAATAAATGAAATAAGATGATTTAAACTTTAAAAAAAATACCCGTATTGACGAGAACTATACACTGACACTGACTACTTCAGCCCAACTGAATTAGACGGTAACATAAAAAAATAAATACATACATAAAAACACTCGATATCATTAATGTTCTCAGTGTGATTTATGAATGTTACGTGATTACTAACACGCAAAACAGACACATCACCTGTCGGGGCACTGTTTGGGTTCAATTTGAGTGTAGGAACACTCGACGTCGTCAGGACTTAAGCATTCCCATTTTAGCGACCATGTTTAGCATATGCGTGTATTTCTGTTTGCAGTTTCCAGCAGCAATGTGAATTGAATGTGACTAATTCAATTTGCACTAAATAAAGAAGAATTGAAGTGTTACTGAATATTTTGAAGTCAATTTATCTGAGTACACACTGTTCATATTTATGATCTCTGTAATTATGAGAAAACCTATTACATTTATCTTCAGTGAATTATTTGCTCCAAGCCAAGGGCATCTGTTTTGGGGGTTTGTTTTGTTTTATTTTTTTAAACCCTGCTCCACAAATAGCCTGCATATCTGTTTGATTCACTTTAGGGAGCAAAGTGCTCTCTGAGGGCAGTAATTTATCTCTATTGCTAATTTTTAACTGTTACTTCATATTAAATATATTGACTGATTTCCCCAGATAGCCATGAGAAGAATATGTGTGTGTGTGTTTTTGTTTTTAAAGATTGTTTCTCACATAAATAACTGTGAATGTGAGACTGTAGCCTCCATAGGGGGTCATTGGACTCTGAGCACACAACCAGGAAGCAGCATGACTCCTCAAGAAAGAGTACTGCTGTTGAGCTATTTGAATTTCTTGATCTTTTTAACAATGACTCCTATTGAACTGTCACTTTGCCTAAACGAGACATCCATGACCATTTGACCCTTAAATCACACTGCTTGCTAGAAAGACACATAAACACAACCAACCAAATCTAAAAATGTTTCCATGCTGTTTGGTGTTTTCAGTTATGGATTATTTTTTCTGTCTCTTTATTCCCCACATTTTTATCGCAGGAAGCAGCTGAACTTACTTGGAGATTGGTTGAAAATATGAAGGCCAAAACACGCTGCAGTTTCACATGAGGAAAGTGCAGGGCTGCAGGATGATTAACAAAATGGCAGCAGGAAAATGCTGATATCCTACACAACAATTAAAAAATGTTGCTTTTCCTGATGAATTATTGACAGTCTTCTATGCAAAGTGATTCAGAAAACAAAACTAAAGATCTCTTGGAACTGCTGGTCGGGAATCACCAAACTAGAAGATTTAACCCTCTCAAGGCAGGCGTTGCAGATTTGCAACAGTTAAACACTAACAACCTGATTACCCCACATACATATTTTATGAGTTTTTTTTACTCAGAAGTACCACTGCAGGACGTGGTTGTGCATTAGCAACTAAAACTTAATTTGAGCCTGAGAGGGTTAATAAACCTGTGCTTGTAGCTGCCCTGCAGGCCTTGTCCTCAGACCTCAAACACTAAGATGATGTAAACAAATGTTTAATCGTGTGAATACATATCAAACATATTTAACAAACATCTTTTGTTGAACATACAGTAAAAAGTCGTGTATATATCTATATATATATATATATACATATGAAATGCTGCAAAGCGAGATGACAAGGCATAGAAAATATACATGGTTGTTGTGCAGTCCCTCTATGCTTTAGCAATGAACACAAAATTCTAATGATGTAAAACATCTAAGAAGAAACAAACCTTACTAAAAACCTGAGTTTCACATTAAAGCAAGAACGGTTTCAAGTATCAACTTGTTACCACTACAGGAGAGCAACAGTGTGAAATGCAGCTACAAAAGACATGATTTGGTTCGAAAATTGTTCTGAAATGTTCAGAAAATGAGGATTTCTGCCATCAGTAACAGATAAATACTTTGAGACTTGTGAATAATTACTCAGACACAATATCTTCCCGTACGTAGTTATTTGACAGTGCACACACACACACACACAGGAAAAAATAAAAAACAACAACAAAAACTGTCAGGCAGAAAGAAATGATTACACTTACGCTTGATACACTTTGTTACAGTACAAAAATCATATTTTAAAAATCAACTTTTTAGCTCAACTTTATACAAAACAGTTTCTCCATCTTGTGCTCCACCAGGAAAGAGCACTTTTGACTTCCTGTACAGCGCTCAAGCTTGACCTGCTTGCATTTCTATGCCAAAACACTTACAGCCTTCCAGTCATTGTATGTCTTCTGTGTATTTAATGGGTTTGACTGTCCAAGCATAATACAATCATATAAACACATCAGTGTTCAAGCTGAGACTAACTAGCTTGAATGTCCTGCCGCATACTGACAAACACAAATGAGAGAGAACTAACTCCTCGGTAACCGTTTCGTCTTGATCTACAGCCTGCGCTGTAAAAAATGAGAGTCATCATTTAAATAGAAAGTGTACCCGCTCTGCAAAAATGATATTGTTACCTAAAAGATTATAAATGAGGTGTTTAATAACTTCAGAAAACTGGGCTTCTCCAATATTTCCACGTTAATTTACATAAACTAACTAGGGCGCCCCTGTTGATCAGTACCCATCAATAATGCTCATGACTTCCTACATTCACTACTGGCATGCACAAAACTAAATCCGACAGTCTGTAAGAGATGCAGTCATTCAGAAGCTTTTATTGCCTTGTTAGAAATTATGCAGCGAGACGTTCACTGCCAGTACCTGAACTAACCTTCCACGTCTTTTGTGCAGAGCAGCCACCCTGAAAACCTGACCAGGGAAAGAAAAAAATAAGCCAGACAGTAAATAATAAAATAAAATAAAAACAAAACCTATAGTGTACATCCGTGTGTATCTGTAGAGGTAAGTTAATAAAGACTGACAAATTATGGCATCCAGTTATTCAAAATAAGGCAAAAAGGACATAAACATAAACACAATGATCTATGATCAGATATCTGACACTAATTACAGCTATGTAAATGTTGACTTCATGTACTAAGATTAACTTCATGTACTTTGTAAAGAAGACGCCGATTTCAGGTTAAAACAGTCCACTGGGGGAGTTTTACTACAATTCAGAATTGCTTCGTTTTTTTTTTTATCATTTTTCCTTTAAGTGTTTAGACTTTTGCTAAAATTTTCCCCCAAATTCACAGCCGCTCAAATGCTGCTTCAAAGTGTTTTCCACAAATCCTGAAGTTCTGACGGTGAAATCCTCGGCACTTCCATTTTTCAGGTTTCTAAAAACGCCTCAGAATTCACAAGACGTAAGGCTAACATGATCTCAGTGTCCTCGTTAGTAGCTACAACCGTGGCTCGTGTGGACTTCACTGCATCCTATCACTGCAGAATAATGCTTGTTTGTGTGTGTTTGGTTGACAGTGATCAAACAGACGTTCATCCTCTACTGCTTGGTCTGCTTCAGCTTCTCGATGTGATGACAGAGCTTTAGCGCAGGGCCCAGCTTCAGACCCATGTACTTCATAATGACGTCACTGCGCAGCAGCATCAGTGCCTTCCCATCAATCTCCTGTAGGGATAAGAGGATGTTTTCAGCTTGGTACGTACTTCATACTTTCTCTAAAACCGTCTAATAAAAATGTTAATGACTTTAACCAGACAACTTCCTTTAGCACAGCAAAGTAATGTATTGTGTATACTACTGTAGACCACAAGAGGAAGATCAGAGGTCGTCTTCGTCCATAATGTATGTTACTTAACATTTCAGTGCATGGCTGTTTGTTGAATTAAAATAAAACGAATTTTTATAAAAAAAGAGTGAGGTTAATTTAAATGAAATACTCACGTGTTTCCTGAACAGTTCCACATGCGGCCCGAGAGTGTGGGGATCGGCTTCTTGGACAAACCGTATGACATCATCAACCGACCAGGAGGAAGCGCCGTTTCCGGAAGCATCTTTGTCCTGTTTCATGTGGTCTGGACCTGTTGTTGAGCTAGCTGCTGCGAAGAATGAGAGCAAAAGGAAGGAAAAATAAATGAAGAATTATCAGAAAGGAAAGAAATGATCCCTGCAATAGTTTGATGTTAGGGTGAGCTGTTAACACGGCCTTGATATTTGTCTCAAAATTTGTAAAAAAAAAAAAAAAAAAAAAAATTGGGTTCACAATAAAAGTAAAAGGGAAAACAAAACCCACGAGGCGAATATTTGTCTGTGTAGTGGTTAAAGAAAAACCTGGTGTGTCTGTGACTGTGTGTAATTAATCCTACCCTCCACTCGTCTGTGTGCACACACTGGGCCAGGTTCAGTGGGGTTGGAGCTAACTCGTCGGAGAGGCGGCGGCGTCTGTGCGTGTCCGGGGTAATACGGACGCTCCCTCTTGGCTGCTCTGTAGTCTGGCGTGTTGTGAAGAGGGCGGGGGCTCGGAGTGGGATCCTTAGAGGGATCGTTGTTAGGCAGGCCGTTCTCAGCAACACACAGTGGTTCTGTTTCAATAAAGAAAGAGGAGGAGATTAAGACTTCATGAGTGCAAGAAGAAAACTGGGGGAAAAAGCACGATGTACACAATGACACGTTGACAGACTCATTAAACAGCAGCGTGTCAAAAGCTTTACACTACAACACACCACACTCCATCAAAGCTCGTAATAAATTTGAAAGCTTAAAAGCTCACAACCTTTAATCTTTCTCTTTAAAAAAAAAAAAAAAAATTAAAGCTCTTCACTTTTACAGTCAGTACATGCACACATTTCCCCCACCTGACTTGGCCCTATTGTAGAAGCGAGAGTTGTTGGTGTAGGGGCTGAAAGGCTGCGAGCTGAAGAGACTGTCACTCTCCAGATGTTGGCACATGTTCTCCAGGAACCGCAGCACAGAAGAAGCACTGGAGGCAGAGGGCAGCTTCACATAGCGGATACCATGCTCTGACCGCACTGGAGGCAAAACATGGCAGCTATTAGTTTGCATCTGAGTGTGCGTGCGCGCACACACAAACACACACACACACACACCACACAATATGCATTCACAGCTAAAGAAAACAGCAGATGGTTTTGGGTTAGCAGCACTCTCCATTTATAAACCTGCATATTTCACCCCATCCCACACGGCACAACACCCTCCCATCCAAGCCAAGCCTGCACAAATCCACAAATTAAAACCCCTCTCCCCACCCAACCTCTCCCATAGCCTTCCCGATCCGACCCCCCGAGGGAGACTCAATCCCAGAATCCCAAACCAGGTTAGACACACATGTCACTTCTTATTACAGACACAGTGCTCACATCAGCTGCTGCCACAGGCACCATCTTTTATTCCACCTCTCTCCTGCCTCTCACACACACACACACACACACACACACACACACACACACACACACACACACACACACACACACACACACACACACACACACACACACACACACACACACACACAGTACATTCACATGTGTTTAAACCAAGTTCACTGGGCTGATTGCCCATCTAGGACGCACAGTGTTGGAAACTCGAAATTAAAGGCGCTGTTTTATAAGATGTGATAATGATTGTGAAAATATGCTCTTGACAATTAAATACTTAACCATCATTTTTTTGTCACTTTTTGTAACAATTACAGAAAAAGGACAAAGCATTTTACTCAAATACATGTTAGATGTGTCATCGACCTTCATTGATATCGATTATTAGATATTATATTGTTCACATATTATTCCATGGTGTTCTCCTGATTTACCTCTAATGACTTCTCCTCCTGTATGGGACTGGCTCTGCAGAAATGACAGCAGTACAGAGGGCTGGTATGTGCAGTCGACGCAGGCCTGAACAGCCTGCTGAAGCACTGCGTTGACTGGAGCTGGACCGAAGTGGTCTGGGAGTTGCTGCACCAGTTTTCGATCAAGATGCGGGCCGTAGTCACCGTGCTTGTTCACATAGACACACACTGAGATGGCACAAATACAGGAAACATTTGCAAAGAACACAAAAGAATTAGACTTAAAAAAAAAAAAACAGATAGCAGAATACAAATTTTAATTGGAGTTTGATCGAGGCTGTTGTTACTAAAACTTAAATCGACAATTTATATATAGACTTTAATTTAAAACAGATACATTCGTTTCCACTCCGTAGCACATTATGATTGGCATGTTTTGACAATCTGCAGTCTCTCATGTACACAATCCTTGATTTAGTCATTTGTAGGAACCTATTTGAGTATTCTTGGTTAAAGCTCTACACGTACAAACTGCAGACAGACATGCCCCAAAGCTGCTTTAGCATTGCATTAGTTGAAGGCTCAAGGGCATTGTAATCCTGAAAAGTGAACCACTGATTCACTCTGTTTTTTCCAAGAATTTCTCTGTATTTGGTTGGATTTTCCTTCCCTTAGTTCCATAGTCCCCTCTTAGCATGCTGAAGCATGCTTCCTCTGAAGGGATGGTAACCAGATTAACCAGGTGATGAGTAATGGCTATGGTTTGTAGAAACAGAGAAGAGGTTTTTGGCAAAACTTCATAATATTCAAGGTGCATGGCAAAGGAGCATAAAGTCTGAAGTGGTTCTGTTGTATAAAGAACAACGTGACTACCTTCATCAGGGCCAAATAATTTTTCCATTGGTGGCTCATCAGAGAATACTCTTCCTCTTACTTACATCTTCCTCTTCTTTGTTATGTCCTTTTAGTGCCATTTGGTCCAATTTAAAAAAAAATCATGAGAATAGATAATTCATGCTACAATCCATCAAAACCCCAACATACTCTAATCTCTGTAAACAGAGTAAATGTAATCAGTTCTGCTCATTTCAAGCTTCTTCCATTTCGCACAAACCAGGTTAGACCCATTTCGGGTTTCTGTTAGAAGTATGATAGGGAAAGAAAAACAATCACAATTTCATCTAATTCATGTTAACGTCTACAAAAATAAAGCACACAAAATCATTTGATCAACCTTCCTATAAATATTTAGTGTTGAGGCATTAAAATCTGTTTTGGTTTAGGTTTTTTTTACCTGTGCAAACTACATTTGTGCTGTTGTTAAGGTTGTTGTTGTCCGCTGAGACGTGGCTTATACTCAATCTGGTCTCTGGAGGTGGAGCTGTAACTGATGACGCCCCCAGGGACTGTACCACCCGAGGCTTCTTCTGAACCAAAAAACAAACAAAGCCTTTCTCAGTAAATCTCAGTAACCTACCTACAAAGGCTGTTAGATAATCATTTATTAACTGTCTCTTTTAACTCTTCTTCACATGGATGGCACTGCATACAGTGGCTTTTAAAGTAAGGACATTTTTACTTATACTTTCTTTTTTTTTTATCAGTAATCAACTTTTGACTATTTTCTCTTTCTCTAAACCATTTCTGACATGGCAGAGTCACTGGCCAAGAGACTGTGGCTCTGGTGACATCTCACCTTGTTCTTAGGCTTAGGTCCTCTCTTCTTGTGTGGTCTGGGGGCCAGTTGAGTCTCAGTGCTAGTTCTGGCCGGGCTTTGTGACGCTCCATTTACCGCTGCTGCTGCTGCAGCTTCTGCCGCCGCTTTCAATAAAGCGATAGTCTGGGATTTGGGACGACGACCGCGGACACCCTTGCGTACAGGGAGGGGAGGCAAGGGGTTTGGCAGTCGGTACGAGGTCTGCATGGAGGAGGAGTTAAAAGACGAGCGACGTGTAGATGAGGTGGAAGAAACAGGGGCAAGCAGGGCACCAGGGAGGGTAACTGGAATAAAAGAGGATATGGAGAGACAGAATAAGTACATGGAAAAGATCTGAGAGATATAAGAAATCAAGATACTTCTCATTACTAAAAAGATGACATTCTAAAAGCTATTGGGCTGCAATTAGCTGCATCTCTTTCAGTTAACTTTTAACCCCGTAAAGTCTGAAACATGAAATAATTACTAGAATATCCTAACTTTTTAAAATTGTGTTTATTGAACCTTCTGACCCTTGAAAAAAATGAAGTGAAATATTAATCAGCATATGTGACTTTTTGTGCACATTTTTGTGCAATTCATTGCTTACAGTAGTTCATGTCTCTTATTGGATGCGTCAGGTTTTTTAAGGGGAAAGAAAAGAATCACACTGATGATGTAGAGGTGTCAAAAACTCATGTATCAGATGAGCTCCGTTTGGAATTACAAGGTTAACAAAGTCATCTTTATTCAGATTACTTATGAAAAAAAGGAAAAGCATCAAATAAGAAGCTAGAACCAGCAGATTTACGGATTTTGTTTGTTGCTTAATTAAAATGATTATTTAATTATCAAAATATTTGCAGATTGACTTTTATTCAGCTGGCCAGCTAATTATTCAATAACTGATGGTGCTTTACACACAGCAGCGCCCTAATCATATTTACTCTCCACCCATACAGAGGCTTTAAATTAAGATGTGCAGAGAATCCACTTTGCTGTAGGTCGTTGAGCCAAAGCGTGGAAAGCAAAAGTTAAAAGAAACACAAAAGCTGCGGGAAATGAATAACTGAGTCCTGCAGAGGAGATTTGTTTTGATTTTTCAGAGTCCCCTGGGATTGACAGGTCCTTTGTCTTCAGCTCCTCCCCGTTCTGAAATCAAAGTCAAAAGTCACGAGTCCCCAGAGAACCGCCTGAGTTTCCATTTTCATTTCAGTTTTACTTTTCAAACAAACAGAGAATTGTATGATTCTTTGTTATTTTGTGAGTTGGGACCATAATCTTTTGGCTACTTTCTCAAAAAAAAAGAAAAAAACAAACAAAAATAACAAACGCAACGATACATCTAACCTATATCTGAAATATTAACCTTAGGGGAAAAATAATTAGCAAAGAATACTATATTAATAAAAATAAGACATATATAAATATACAGTTGTAATGTTTAAGGTTTTCAATGGCTTTTCTTATTACTTAAGGATGTTGTCAGATGTTGTGTAAACTGTAAAAACTAGTCACTGACATCAGTATTGTGAAATGTTAGTACTGCACACAGGCTGACATCCAGCATGGGATAAGCTGGGGTCACGTATACGTGCTTCCCCAGAACAGAGACTCATGATCTGGCCTTCATCCCTTATGTCAAAATAAAAGACTCCACCTCCTCCAACCCAAAACAAATGAAAAAGAAATGTTGAAAAACAATCTTAACAACTCACATACAATTTCCAACTTAAAACGCTTTATTTGAATATACCTGAAAGAAATAACAGGTACTTTAAATTCCAATCAGCAGGTGTTAAAATAGTAATAAAGTGACAAGGAAGTGAGAGGAAAGGTAACAGCCCCTGGTACACAAAAATATGACTATGCAGTGGCACCAGCAGCCCTTTTTCATTTTTCATTAGCCTCAGCATGACACTGTGATAAAATCATATAATTATCAGAGTAAATGTGTGAAAGAAATGTAGCCAGATAAAAGAAAGAAAGAAAGAAAGAAAGAAAGAAAGAAAGAAAGAAAGAAAGAAAGAAAGAAAGAAAGAAAGAAAGAAAGAACATCTCCTATTTCAATACAAATGTATAGCTTAGTGAGAGCAGGGGCTTGAGAGTGCATGTTAAAGCTCTCAAGGGGCGAAAGCTTTCATTAGAGCCCTTGACTGAAGCAATATGGAGCGACTATGGAAGGTCTACGGTATTCTCTGAGGGGCCAGTCTGGGCGCCCTGAAAGCTGCTTAATTGGGAAATGACTGAAAGTGGGCGTAGAAGAGAGCAGTGTCTTATTTCAGGGGGCGAAGGCTCACTTGCTCACCAGGAGCGGTCACACAAAGCGAGCTCAGAGAGCGGCGGCGATACCAACCTGCACGCACAGCGGTACGCTCATTCACGCTGAACTCAGAGTAGAAACCCTACAAAGGCAGATCAAAATATCTTTGCAGGGTACCAGTCAGTATCAGCGGGTTTAATTCACCGTAGGGAATCTCGGTTGGGGCTCTTCTCTGATCTTTCCCCGCTGCAAAAAAACATAATCCGGTCACATATGTGACAGCTACCGACGCCACACGTAACATTTCCACACTAGTGATTAATGTCATATCCTAACACATCCTGGTTTTGTTGTCACATAAAAAAAAAATGATTGAGCTTTTCAAAAAAATTTAAAATCTGCTTATGAAGTACTTTCATTTAATGCTGTCACTGTGGCAGTATCGCATCATATTGGCTGTCTCAGTCTGTTCCAGCTGCACGGTGAAGCTATATGTTTACACTGAGCAAAGCTAACCCGATACCCTCACACTGAAGGTCATTTCACACCCTGTGGATTTGAAGTTTCACTGCACAGACTTAATGATGCTTCAAATTTAGGAGGCTGCATGCAAAAAAGGCTTAAACAGTAACTGCTGTATGTCCACATGTGAAGACAATTCAGTGCTGTGCTGGGAAGCTGTGGGTCCTTGCCTTTATTCGAATTCAACTTTGACTCGAGCAACTCGCGTAAAATCAGGAAGGAGTCAACAGATTACGATAATTAGCCCAAGTTATTCACCTAGCCCCAAAATCTCCCAGCTCAAAAGCCTAACCCACAAAACTCAGACGACTCAATGAGCCAAACTACAAACACTACAGGACACCACCAGAGGTCAGAGCTGTTTGGGTGATCCACACAATATTAGACACGTGATCTTGAGGCTAATCTGTGCTGTTAATGCATCACAAATAAACAATCTATCAGATGTGTCTGTAACAAAGCACTGTTCCTAGATCCAGCAATCACATTACAGCCACTAATCGCACATAATCACATCTCCTGCATTACACCAATTCTTTAAATATCTGCATAGCAATTTAAAAAAAAATCAGTGTACCTTTTCATGTGCAATCAAAATGCCTTTATCTGGGTTTGTGTACATTTTGTAAGTGTGTAGATTTGTATATTTTCTCAAATTCATTCCAAAAAGAGACAAGAAGATTTTCATAATATAGTTCCCTATTTAGTGGTCTCATAGTGGGCATGTGCAAGAGTAAAATTATACTGTTAGTTGAGTTTTACACCTTAGCCAGTGATGCAAAGCAACACAAAGCGTAATACAAGAAGTAGTGTCACGGGTTAAATATGTAAAATAGCACTTTTTTCATTGGTTTTAATAAGTAATGTGTATGAATACATTAAAAAACCTGCGACTGGTAAAAGTCTGGCTATTCTAAGGTGACAAATCTTAATGAGACAAGGAAAAACCTTTTTTTAATTTGTTGTTTTGGGGGGGGGGGTTTGTTTTGTTTCTGTATCGTATGAAAATCAGTAAATAATAAATACATAAAAAGGCAGGGACAAAAAAAGCAGCATGGCTTGCACAATGGCTAAAAGGGATTTAAAAATAAGACCAATAATAATTTTGGTTAAAAAACAAAGGCAAAACATCAATTTCAACAAACAGAAACAATAACAACAAGCAAAAATAAACAATCCCAAGTTTTCCAAAAAAAAAGCAACAATTCTTTTTAAAATGTCTGAGCAACACATGACTAGCATGTATACAATGTAACCAAACCGAGCCATATGGTACTGATCATGACTATATAAGTCCAGCTCGACCCACTGACCTGTGTAAGAAACCGCCTGAGGAAACACGCATGTTTGGCGAGAGTGTGTGTGTGTGTGTGTGCGTTCGTGCACGCATGAGAACGGCATCACGGAGCGAGAAGTGTGTCTGCTGTCTGGGGGGTGGGGGAAGGGGCCCCACAGAGTTCCCTCTCATCTAATTACACCACAGACACACACACACTTACATGTAGAGCACCCTCAAAGCAAACAGTCCATTCACACACGCACACACACACACACACTTACAGGCTGTTCCTTTGAGTGAATTTATTGCAGTGTAAAACTCATCAGCTGCAGATTTAACTGTGATACTGTGTGTAGAAAGCAGAAGGGGAAGTTGGGTGTGTGTGTGTGTGTGTGTGTGTGTGTGTGTGTGTGTGTGTGTGTGTGTGTGTGTGTGTGTGTGTATAGTCCCAGAGTCTTTGTCCACACACACACACAAAGTCTTCATCTTCAAAACACACAATATAAAACAATAAAATGAACTGACTGCATGATTACAAAAGTCAAAGACAAGTGCACATATAACAGATCTGATGTGCATTAATCGTTCCCGGAGCCTTCTGCAAACAAAATCCTGATGCCTTGCACACAGAAAGACATGATCAAAAACACATGGAGCTCTAAACTTAATTACAGCCAACAATACTGTTAAATCCTCAGACTCTTAGTCAGTCTGTCTGGCAGCAGTCACTGGTCTCTAACAATGAATGTGAATGAATGCAAAAAGACTCAAAAAGTCATCAAGCTAAACAAAGAAAGCAGCTTGAACCCCTCACACCAAACAAGTCCTCTACACTTGTGAAACAACTTTTCTGTGAAATGTAGGATCACTTTTCACTTCCTTTTTTTTTTTTTTAGCTTTCGATACAGCAACACCATAAAGGGAATCGGGAGTTTTCTAGTAAACTACACAATCATTTCAATTATATTAACAAGAAATTATATGAACGCACTTCTACTACCACTACTTCCTGTTTTGAGGAAATTCATGATTGTGTCCAGCATTGTTAATTTGTTAGATTCTCAGACATGTTTCAGTTAGAAAACAGCAGATTTGTAAAACACAGTGAAGCACAGCGCACTCAGAAACATGTTACTGCTCCAAAATCAGACAGCAGATCACTATGTGTGTGAAACTGTAGCTCACATCAACCTCACAAGAAGTTTTTCTTTCATTTGCACAAGCGCAAAAAGAATATTAACTTGATAAACAAAGGCGACTCACCAGGAAATCCTCGGCAGGGAAACGAAGAGCTTCACTTCTGCAGTTGTGGCTTTCGTAGTAGTAGCAGTATTAGTAATACTGGAAGTTAAGGCAGCCGCTAGCCGATAGTAACAGTAGTGTGTATAACAATACTAGTGAGTGAGAACAGTTGCTTCCTGGTTCTCTCTTTGAAGCAACTCTTTATTCTTTCAGCCTGTTGTTGATTTCTGTCCCAGCCTGTTATTTCTTCTTCTTAACTTTCTCTGATATCCTGTCTTCATCTGTACTTTGTTGTCTATTTTTTGCGCCTCTATCAGCTGCTTTCTCAGTTTGCCTCCGTGGGTCTTTCCTCTCTCCGTCTCTCTAGCTTTCTCCCGGCAGAAGCCCACAACAAAGCCCACGCTGCTCCTGCTTTTGCCATTGGTCGAAGCTGCTGCAAAGCTTCCCTCCCAATGAATGAGCAGGCGGGGTGAGGGGTGAGGGAGGGGTGGTAAGATTTGCATAGGGGTTTTGGGAGGAGTAAAGAAAAGGAGGGAGGGAAGGAAGAGTGGGTGTGTGGAGGGAACTGAGTTGAGCCCTTTATTAGTGTTATCTGTAGGCTATATCGACAGTCTACATCAGTCACCTGCTTCTAAGCAAGCCTCTCGGGGAGGGGGGAGATGAGGGAGGGGACAGGGGTTAATGGTGGGGCTCCGGAGCGGATGGGGGATGGGAAAGTAGGGGTTGTAGGGGGGGAAGAGAGGTTAACCTGGATCAGAAGAGTCCTGATTGAGACGGGTGAAAAGGGGCAAACTCTTGGAGTTGGCGCACACACAAGCAAGCTCACACTCAACATAGAAACACACACACACATACACTGTCGCAACCAAGGAGCACCCACACCCCCCACCAGTGTAACCCTAGCCTATTCAGACATTCCCTGATGAAAGATGGTCAGGTCCAGCATCAGGAAGCAGTGGCATAGTCGGATAGCACCCTCACTCTGGAACAATGCGGAACAGAGCAGCCAGAGGAAGCCAGCATGGGAAAAGTCCCTTCAGAGACAACTTAATCTGTTTCTAAAGGGAAAAAAGGAGTGCTGATGTTGCAGATTCAAGAAAAAAATATTTTCTTAACTCTACAGCACTAATAGACCTATGTTCATTTGATAACATCATTGTTTTTTATGTCTGCTTTTGCAAGAATGCTTTCTTTCCTTTGCACTGATTGTTACTGAATGTCTAAGTCCAATATCTTCCTGCTTGTGTGCCCATTAAGCATACTGCGGGTATAAAGTGAGACTTAGAAATAATTAAAGATGTGTAAATCCTGTGCATAAGAATCTAAGACGACGAGAAGTATTAATTTGCCTCAAAACAAACAAAAGATGACTGCCGTGTGTCAACGTGTGTCAACGTGTGCTAACATGGCGACGAGCTCTACCCTTCATGCATTATTCAGAGAGAAGAGACAAATAAACTAACACAAAGACGCATCACACCAAAAGTTTAAAAAAAAACAGGCATAATGACAAATTTCTTACAGTACAAAAAGGAAAATAATTACACCCAATCTTGGCGTCCCCTGTAGCTTCTTTCAAAAGTATGTAGCAGGGTCGCAACAGGAGAATTTTGATGAAAGCTAATGAGAATTTTTAAACGTAGTAGTAATTACAGAGTCTCTCACTCCTGTTCGCACATGCACAGATAATTATCAGCTCATTAACACCTCAACCAAGCCCTACTTATTCACTTATTCGCATCCAAACATGGTAGCTGTCTAGTGGTTTACATTATTCTTTTTTCTCCCCCTCTTCAGAGTGCACACAAAGGGAAAAAACCTCACGCACACACAGACTTGGAGATAGTTTCACAAAGAAAGGCTGAGACTCTGGTTTTGATCACACTAAAAACAGATGTTCAAAGCAGACGTTTTCTCTCTAAATACCTTTTTTTTTGTTGTTTTTTAGTTTTTGTTCTTACCTTCTGTTTTCATTCATTTTTCTAGCATATCCTGTTCTATTTTAGTCGCTGGTTTAGATTGTTTGTGTGGGCTTGTTAGTGTCACTGTTTGCGTAGCAGCGTTTTACCATTAAAAAAGCAGCACTAATTCACTACAAACCGTGAGTAAATCAGGAGCTTAAACAATGGCTGGCGGAGCAGCACTGTTAAATCACTCAGCTGTATTCATTTCAGATGGAAAAAAGAAAAAGTCATCTGGAAGAATTCAGGAGTTACAATGACATTTCACTGGAAGAATGCACAAAGTCTGCAGATGAGGCTTTCTCTGTCCTTCTGTTAACCAGTCTGTCACACTCAAAATTGCTTCCAAATGGAATAACTAACAATGGCCTCATTGCTGTAAAACTGAAGGGGACTGCTGGATGTTCACTCACTTGCTTAAACACACTAAACCACATAATAAAAAGCCAGGTTTTGTCAGTTCGGGGGGGGGGGGGGGGGGGGGGGTGGTCACTTTTTTGTCACTTTCTGCAACTTGTCAGAGTTCATATGAATCAAGACGATTGCACACTGGCTGTTTGAATTCAGTTCAATTCAATTCAATTAGCATCATTGTCAATGCCACAAAAACGACGAGACAGCGCAGCATCTCCATAAATTACAGCAGCAGTTAGGTGCGATATTCACACCTAAGAGTTCACGTTATAGTTTCCAGTCTTCTGAAGGTCTTTTTAAGTCTTTGGACATTGGCCGCTTTTCACTCATTTTCCATCTAGTCCTTCTACCTGAACATTTTCACATTTATGTTTCTTTTGTCATTGTTTAGTCACTTAACTAACCAGTGAATCATTCAAGCACCTAACTCTAACCTAACCAGTTTATGTAATGTTTTTCTACACATAACATAAAACTTAATCGAATTTAACAAGTTTTCTGTTATGTGTAGACATAAGACAGGTGTGTTGTGGTTATTGTAGGTACTTTGTTACTAGCAGGCTTTTATTTAAAAAAAAAAAAAAACATTTCTTTGGTTGAATTAATGAAAACTGCCAAAGATAACACAGTTTGACAGGAATAAAATAGCATTTTTGGGCCATCAAAGTGATTCCCGAAGAAATTTTGACTGAACATGTTGCATATCTAAGCATGGTGTGCAGTGTGTCCTTAAACAAATTGAGGAAACTGTTCAATTATAGGACAAAAGAAGATGTGGTAGGCCTAACAACTACCTACAGCAGATAAACAATATTTGAAAGTCATGTCATTAAGACATAGGAAACAATCCAGCAAAGACTTCTGGCCCTTCAGTTGATCCGTCCAGAAATGGTCTCAAGAGTGGCTGCCAAAGAAAGCATTATTAAAGAAAGGAAATGGGGAGAAAACGATGAGGTATCCAAATTACACAAGAACTGGACTGAAAATCATCGGCAGCAGATCTGAAATTTGATGGTAATTCCATGGTTCTGCCATGGTGTGGCTCTGTATTTCAGCCTGTGGTATTGGAAAGCTTAACAAAATTGACAGAATTACGCACACAGCCAAGCACCACCAGATTCTGATCCTCCACTCAATACCATCTGGAAAGCATCTGATTGGCAAAAGCAGCTGGCATCCAAGAGCATCAAAGGTCTGGAAATCTCCTTCAAGAAACCTGGAGAACTATTCCTGAAGACTAAGAAATGACAAGCTTACCTAAGAGAGTTGAACAATAAAGGTGATCATACCAAATATTAAATTTCAAGCAGATATAGAATTGTACAGACTCTGTTTTTGCCTCATATACTGTATTTTCATTAACGTCTACACACATTTCAATAAATTGCTGTGCCCATTTCACACTTTTGTAGCAAACTATGAAGAAATGAGGGGGTGGCTTTCCCCAGAAATAAAGACTGTGGAAAACTCACATGGAGAACGTTACGTAACGATGCCATTTCTCACCTTTGGTGATTAATATTTTGCCAGCTTGAGTGTAATTCACAGAGCTACAGTGAGATTTAATATCTTTTTAGTGGACAGAAACACAAACAAGCTGCAAACGTCCCTGCCCCAGGACTGCAAACATGCTCTGACATGGCACATAACTGTTGTCATCCATCAGTTATGTGGACGACCCACAAAAAGACAAAAAAGAAAAAGACACACACATGCACACACCTCCCTATTAATCAAGATTCTTGCTTTATTCAGTACCACAAGCTTCTTCAAACAGGGAACACCAACAAGTGGCTAAAGGCGAGGAAACTGCTAGATGGGAGCTGATGACCTTAACAGCAAACATGGGGAGGATTGATATTTATTACACCTGCTAAACTTTGTTTAGAAACCCCAGTTTCAGAGTCAACAGACTACCTCAAGAGCCATTCGTCAACGTGATTTTGATGGATGGCAAGTGTCTAAATAGCAGCCAAAGAAACTAAACAGCTGAACTCTGAGCATTTTGCACTGGATAAAATCACATGGAAACATGCTACGTAACTGCTGAGTGTAATTAGCACGTAATGCACGCTGATTGATAGTTAATAGCTCAGTGCTGCCCTCACACTAATAATAGGAACGGAAGCTCGAATTCCCACAGACTCACACTAGGACTGTTTTGTCCCACATGCCTCCACAGAAAAACGACACAGTACTTAAAGAAGCAGCACAGTGTTTTTCTGTCTTTAGATGTTTCACACAAGCACGCGCATTTGACAGATCTTCACATAGTTGGCGAAGCATTTATAAATATTTTAAGTATTTTAACAGATGAATTTCTTGCCAAACTTTCCACATCATTAGAGCAGTCTGAAACTTTGGTCTATGCCTCTCACTATCTCGTGGCCATGTCTACTTTGCAAAATTGTCACAGGGACTTACAGTACCGGATTAAATGCAAATGTTTTCAGATTTAATCAAACAAGCTTTCTAAGAAGCTCCCAGCAATTGAAAAAGCATTTTTAATAAGAATAAAGACTACACAAGTACTGAAAACTCATTAACAATAAAAATAAAAAAAAGCTACAAATCCACAAGATAGATCTTTAGTTTAAGTGGACGATTAAAGACACATAATTATTCAAACAAAAAATAATTATAGGCTTTGATAAAGATCTTCAACATTAATGATCTTTATGTTGTCATCTCCTGTGATATTTTTCCTCTCCAGTGTCCAGAGACATAAGCTCAATTTTCTCCACATACGCTGCACTAACGTTTAAGGCATTAGGTCTCATTGTACATACTTAATTCAGCAAAACAGGACAAATAAGTTCCCCCACATACAAAACCTTTCAGAGGATTATAAACTGAAATGTGTTCTTTCCGAGCGTACGTGACCAAAAACTGTATCTCCGTGGAAAAAATCAATGATTGCCGTTTTGCTCTAGCTGCCACACAACTTTGTCACGTCTTCAAAAGGGCAAGAAGGAGGAAAGAGCAGACCGAGCTACCGCACATTAAAACAGCCTGCAGTTATGGAAAGCAGCGCTAATGTATGATAAAAAGATCAGAAACTGGAATCTGCTTAAGCTGAGTCTTCAGGGAACTCTGCAGACTCTGTGTGGAGGTCAAAGCGGTGGGTCATAACCCCCGCCAACCGAGCCAAGTCAACACACACAAAGAACAAATACAACTGAAGCCTTGACATTCCTAAACTGGTTAGCTTTACAGATTTTTTGCACTTTTGTTAAACAACCTTGACTACGGACCAAGACAGTCCATTGTCTGAAAAGCTTCTGGTGCTGCATAAACTATATTGATTACATTCTTATATTTATTTATTACAGTTTAATACATTATTTCCAACTCCTGCTGCTTGGAGCTGACTAAAATAATTATTGTGAAAAGGCTCTGCAAGCACCGCCTGCTATATGATTTCAGACAAAGAAACCATCTTGAAATATTTGACCTGTTATAAAAACTAAATGAGTAACACTTAAGAACCGGGAGCAGTGATTATGACATCTTTTACTGGTAATAACATCATCATGATAGTGATACTTAATCCGAGTATTTACATTTTATTTTATTTCAGTTATTTTTATAATCTCATTACACTTTAACTACAACTTAATCACACCATATGAGGCTAAAGCTTCACCTCAACTGGCTCATTAAAACTAATAATAGCTGATTAATAATGAATTAACTTAAAGCATTTTGCTCATAATGCTTGTGTAAAGTTACTAGATCAGGAATTATAAATATTGGACTGTTTTAAATTAGGTTTTGTTGTTTGTTTTTGTGAAGTATCTGAATATCCTTATCATTATATAAAACACTGTAACATCCTTAATGTAAATAATCAACCCACTGAAGGGAGAAGTTTTTTTTGTGATTGTTCTTAACTTCTGTTTTCAGCCATTGTGCTTCTCATATCCTGTCCTGTTTTAGTCACTGTTTCCGACTCTTTGCGTTGGTTCATTTGTCTGTGTTTATTTTACTGTTAGCCTCACTGTTTTACCATAAAAGCCTAACCGGGGGCAACATATACAAACTTGTGGCTACAAATCCTACGTAGCCTACATAGCACAGGTCCATTTATTTTCTTGCTGCTTATCCGACCAGGAGTGCAGCGGGACTGCAGTCTATCCATGCTGACACTGGGCAAAAGGCATAATTCTTAATTCCCTTATATGGTTTGCAGCATTTGAGCATTTGTGAGAATAAATAATAAGACACACACACAGAAATGCATATTAGCTGTAATACAATCAACACAAAATGCATCTATTCCTCACAGAGCTGAAGCTGACGGACCAGCTCACTCTCAACGTTCACACCACAACAAATTGAGTAACTGAATAAACGCAGTTAATTTCACTTAATCAAGTAAACGACTCGTTGCAAACTTAGCACCCTCACAGTTTGCCACAGATGATTTTTTATTCAAGATAATCCTGTTTGCGTCCCTCTGCACGTCTATGTAAATGCAGGGTACAGTTCCTGTTGTACACAGTGAATCTCTTACTAACCAATAAATAAAATGTCAGCAGAAATATGAAGAGAATATGACGCTAATCTGACTGAAAGAGTTTCAAATGTTTTCTGATGCAAAGTAAAAACTGAAGCTCTGACAGAAAAATAAGGCACTCCTATTTTAAGACAAAGCCTGTCTGTCTTTAAAATGGCGAGAGCGAGACTCGCGCTTCTTCTCTCTATTTAAGCGAAGTAAAAACCTCAAGCCTATTTAAAGAGAAGTGAAAGCACACAACAACTAGGTCAATACTTTGGTTTTTACAACCATGTTTCATGCACACAGTTATCTCTGCCACTCTGATCTCAATGTAACGCCACAGCTCCGACACACGTCAGCATTTATGCTCTGCTGCTCTCTAGAGGCCAAAACGTGTAGTGCCCGAGATCTGACCAAGATTACCAACCAGGAATAAATAATAGAAGGCTTGGTAATTAATTCCGTAAATTTGAGCCAAACTTCTCACATAGGAACCTTCCGTTCCATAATAACATGAATCCCATTGCTAAGATAAAATTACTGAACACAACAAACCTCTGCCTGCGTTTGTTTTTGTTTTGTTTTTTAATTTCACAAAAAAAAAATATAATGACAGTGAGTGTTCAAAACATCTGGAAATTGTCCATCTGAGGACCATTCACAGAGAGCCAATTTATGGTGTGAAGTCAGTGGACACAAAGACACTGAAAGCTTCAGTGATCCAGTGGCTTTGAAACCAGGACCTTCTCGCTGTGAACTGTTAGCATCTCCCCCCCCCACCAGCCACCTAGTAGATACACCTATGGTATCAATTTCAAAATCCTACGTAGCCTTGTTCTAAAGTTATCGCATTCACAAGATTTTCAGGAAACTCAACCTCTGACCTAGAGGTCGAGGTCACTGGCATTCAAATAGATATACTTATGGTATCAGTTTGAATATCCCATGTCACCTCATTCTCGAGTTATTTATTTTAACTGTTTATTCACATAAACAGATTTTTTAAAAAGCCCTAAAAATGCATGAGAAAAAACATATGAACCAAAGCAGCACTCACAGAAGTTTCCGGGTGGCTGCAGGTTGTGTTTCGTCAGGGCACACCAGCCGACAGGGAAGATGTCTCTGGAGTCGAAGGGGCACCAGTAGTCAAAGGCGCCTCGCCAGCCGTCGAACATGACAAAAATCTCCTGACCTCTGACCTCACCCACTGTGGCGGGACAAATCAGGTAAGGGTTCTTCCTGTCCACTGCCTCTAGCTTCATACCAGGCTGAAAGTAGTTTTTGGCAGGGCTGGCAGGTTCCTAAAGAAACACGTAAATATACATGCAAATAAAATGAATCCTGCAAATCTAATGGAGCTTTATTTTAATGGCAGATAAACTGTGCAGAAGGTGAAAGTGAACCACGGAGCCCACATACGGAGTAAGATTTCATTGTGTGATTAAAATGGACAAAATTAACTTAGTAAAGGCCGTGCTGTTGTTTGAGCATATAAAAAAAAATCCCTAAAAAACTGTTTACTATTACAAATTTCTATCCAGTTTTTAAACATTATTTTCACTAAACATAGCTGCCCTCTTCTTTTTTGTCATTACCTTCTTAAAAGCCGAGGCTGGGGCCATCTCTGCACCGCTGAGCGTCCGTAAGAGGAACATGGGCCAGGAGGAGGCATTCATCCTGAAACCTGTACACAAGGCCAAAACAATTCAGTTTAACCTGATTGTTAATGCTGCAAATTACTGACCAGGACTTCTCTTCACGTTCACACTGGATTTCTACATGGTTCTTCCACAAATATGATGAAGCACCTTTAAGTGCAGGATATTTTTATTCTGTTTATTTTAAAATAGGACTCAATGTCACCAAACTGCACTTAAAGACGAAAACATTTTCAAGGAACACTTGTGCTTTTCCTACTATTACAAGTCGAAACACACATATAACATAACATACACCCTTTTCCAACATACAGTCACTGGGAGAGTCCAATTAGGCAAATTAAGTACAAAATTATTTTGTGTATGCTCTAAAACCAAATAATACCGATCATAATGTTATGTTTTCAATGCATTATGTACATGCTTCTCATATTTTGTTAAATATATTTGAGTAAGTTTTTAGTTTCTAGGAACTGTAATCATTCAGATATTTCAATTTACAAACAAACACTGAACGTTACATGGAAGTCTTAATAATCCAAATTGTTCCCGGTAACAGCAGGAAGGCACCCACCGAGCGGCGGCTGCAGCATGTCTCCGTTCCTCTCGCAGGTTCCTATTGGCTGGATGTCCAACGAGTCGACCAGCCGCCAGAAATCGTTGGTGTTGTCGCTACCATCCAGACGCAGGCGTAGCCGAGTGCCCATCATCCCCATCACCGTTGCGATGCACACCGAGTTAGAGTTGCGAGGGTCCCGTGCTTCAAGTTTCATACCTGCCTTGAAGTCATTGGTGGGGGGGACTCTGGACTGCAAAGGGATACCAACAGACCTTCAGTCATCGCTCCTTGAACATGAAAGATGAGTCTGCTAATATTCCTCGAATGTGTACTGGCAATAACAACTACAAGAAAAACAGTTGTTAGTAACCGTCTTAGTTTTTTGTGACTTTTGCAGCCTGTGTTATTTAGCCCATCTGATTATATATGACGCGGTGCCCGAGAACCACTTTATGTCGTTCAGTATACAGTACTGTGCAAAAGTCTTGAGCCACTTCCATTTCTTTTATTTTTCCTGGAAAACAGGAAAGAGGTGCAGCAATTTTTTGAAACATGTGCACACACACAAATGGAAACACAGTATATAAGACAAAAACGGAGCTTTTACAATTCTACCAAGCTGGAAAGCTAATAATTGGTATGACCACCTTTATTCTTCAGTACAGCCTGAACTCACTCAGGCAGCTTGTCATTTCTTTAAGTCGTCTTCAGGAATAGTTCTCCGGGTTTCTTGAAAGCTCTTCCTTGGATGTTGGCTGCCTTTTGTTCTGTTCTTTGGGGAAGGCAATCCATGACTGATGACTGAAACACTCATTGTTGTACCTCTCTGCTGAACTCGTCTGTACATGCTGTAAATGAGACCTCTTGCCACTGATTTTCAGTCCACTTCATGAGTAGTTTGGCATACCTTCTCCCTGTTTCCCTATATTAAGAATGGCTTAACAGCCATTGGATCTGAAGGCTCAAGTCCATCTCTCAGGCTCTATGTCAGGTCCAGAATACAAAGAAATGAGAGGCAGAGGGCTCAGGAACAATCCTGTTGCACACATCCAGGTGATATGGATTGTGTGTTGCATGTAGATTGTGGTGTTTTGATCCTCAGTGACGTTGCTGCTGCTGCCACAGCGCTCTTTGATATTAATGCATGTAATGTTTGTAACTGTGATGTCTTTTTAATTATGGATGTATTTACTGACAGCTGAGGAAAAACACAGAAAACTTTCAAAAAGGATAACAAATGTTACAAAATGAGGAAATATTTAAGGTAAAAAGCCAGAATTAACTATTAAGGTTCATATTACAAATTGTGCTCATATGTTTGGGAGCCAGTCAAGGTTTTTCTTACAGTTATGTCTGGAAGGTTACTTTCAAGATGTAATACTTTACCAGTTTTTCATTTTTCTCAGAATTTTACTTATTAGATTTTGATAACTTTTTATTTTTCTAACAATTTAAACCGATGACATAAAGCTGAAAAATCCTTAAACCAGTGGGGTAAAGCTCATAAAAATGGGAGTTGTGCAAAATTCAGCACTTTACTGGAAACCAATTCACTTGTCATGCATACGGCAGCTTAACATTACATTTCGAACAATTCTATACTTTTAACTTTGTGGGAACAGTCTGGAGAAGGCCCTTTTCTTTTCCAGCATGACAGAGCCCCATTTGCACAAACAAAGGCCTTTAAAGGCATCGGTTGAAGTTTGGTGTGGAAGAACTTGAATGACCCTGACCTTAACCGCATCAAACACCTTTGGGATGAACTAGAACAGCCAGGCCCTTTTGCCAAACATCAGTGTCTGACCTCAAAAATGCTCTTTTGGATGAATGGCACAAAGTTCCCACAAAACACTCCAAAATCTTGTAGAAAGCCAGAAGAGTGGAAACTCTGCAAATAGGGACCAACTCCATATTAATGCCTATGCTTACTTCACAACACTGTGGATCATTGCATATGAAACAAACTCCACTCACAACACCGTGTTGACTGAAATGTTTCTTGTAAACAAATACTATATGTGGGGTTTTTTTTTAAATACACTAATCAGGAAGTACCTCTTTTGTCTGAAATCATCACAGAAAGTTTTTGTGCCAGGAAAGAAGCAATATGCTGAAAAGGGAAATTAATGATATGGCATCTTAAAAAAGCTTCTTAATGATCAAGTACCTGTTTGAAGCAAGAGGGCGACGCTGCAGTGGAGGACGTTTCTCTCAGATATTCCTCCCAGCTGAACGGTTCTGGCACAGAGGACGGAAACAAAACGCAGATCAGTCAGATACAGAACAGGTCAAAAAAGTGTAAAAAAAATCACGTGTTAAAATAAAACCAATCAACAAAAAAACCCTTGTAATAACACTAAGGCTAATTTAAGTGAAAGGAAAAGAAGCAATCCCCACTTTATATTTATAAAAGCAAAGTAAAGCTTAGTCTGCGCAGGATGTCAGAAATACACAAAAGAACGTGAGTAATACTGTTAGAAAAGCAGGGGTGCTTTTGTTAACCTACCCCGGAAACTTACTAAAAAAAGACATAATGAGTTACTAACTGTGGAAGTGGTGACACTGCAGTGGCTGGATTAATTAAAAAAAAGGTTTAAATTAGACTGATAATGAGAGGGTTAACAAAGAGGAGTGACAAGGCAGAGATCTGCACAGCTAACCATTAGACTTGTCGAGAGCAGAGCCCGCTGTGATGCTGCTCCGTCTCTCCTTCTTCTCCTCCTTTTGATCTGAAATCAAAGCGGTGATTGAACGGCTCATCAGAATTATGGAGCTTCTGATATACAGACTTTAATTACTGTGAGAATGAAGGCATTGTAACAGTTCTCAAACTACCTCAAACATACCAAACATAAAAGACTCCAATCGGGTCTTTGTTAAAAAAACAAAAGAAAGAAAAAACAAAAGAAAATCAGCGAGGATTTTGTTTTGGGATGTACCTTCTAGTTTGGGGTTTTTGGATCAAATTGGCACAAAGGCACTGTGCAGGCTTACCTCTGTGTGGCGTTCGGCCCATGATGACTGTGCTTCTTCGGGTCAAGTCAGGCAGGCAGCTACCCAAACAGATGCTAGAAATAACACAGTCAAAAGAGTTCATCTCAGTAGAGATCAAATGTAACCACTTAATAGCCACAAGCAATTTCCATTGAGGGTTTTCATGTAACATAAACTTATACTTACGACAACATTAGAAATTTGATTATTTCAGATAATTAAATGGAAAATACTCTGTACTAAGCCCACGTAACAACATTAACAGATTATAAACTTATTTTAAAAATGCGTCCACTTTTTTTTCCACTTAGAAAGCTGACGTTCCTCTAGTTTCCAGAATATTGGAGAATTTACTTTGGAATACTACTGCAGCTTTATAAAGCACTAAATAGTTTAGAGCTAAATTACATTTCAGATCTGCTGCTACATTATGAAAAGTCCAGACCTCTCAGATTGTCTGGAACATGTCTGCTTGCTGTCCACAAGATTAAAACTATACACCGCAAGGCAACATTCAGTTTCTATGAATTACAAACTGGGGGGGAAAAAAGCTTTTTTTATAAAATTTTCTGTCCGTGTAGTAGTCCACTCTAATGTGTAATTTCCTGTTTAGTCTGTTTTATTTTATCTTGCACTCTGTTTCGTCTAAATCTTGTTGAAATGTCTTTTTAAGTCGTCTTTCGCCTTTTCTGTCATCTGTAAAGTACACCCATTTACCTCGTTGTTTAAAATTACTTCGCAAATAAGCCTGCTTGACCTTTTTCAAAAATGCTGTGATATTTTGCTCACTCTCAACAAATCTCAGGGAAAAAGACCAAAAATGAAAAATGACTCTATCCAACTGTGTAGCCAAAGCCTACTAACTTACTCCTGTTATTGTGAATTACCTAAAAGCATAGTGAGCCGTGCTTTTGCACCAGGCGACCGTTTGTAACCATTACTTTGAGTCAAGTGCTTCTACAACCAATTGAATCCAAACATGGCTAAAAATAGTACCTACCAAACATAGCGTCCACACTTGTTTGAGTGCCAATTGTGGCACAATACAGACAAGTTAGGGAAGTACTGACAGAGCTGGATTAACATGTTTTAGTCATTTTATAGGATGAAAATCAGCCATTTCTCAAAGCCCTCTGTGTTATTTTTCTAACTGTAACCTATAATTTAACTAAACTTTCCACATTTAAATTTCAGGGGTCGTAGAGGATGCGCAAGAGCTGTTCATTGTGCAAAACAAACAATGAACTTCAAGCAGAGGCAAAGAGGTAAAACATGTCCAACAAATGCTCACTACCACTCATTTTAACTAGTTCAATTCCATGTGAACTCATCTGCTAGCAGCTTTTCAACCATTATTACTCCTTTTTCAAGAAAATCAAACTGTTACCACACTGCTTAAGCTCCGAATCTGGTCCAAAACCGAGGATCAATTTTAAGAGAAACTTCAGCACAGTGCCACTCCATGCAAATTCTGTACATAGCTACAGCTCAAACTGAAGAGAAGAAAAAAAATAATCCACAGCACACAAAAGAGACAAAAATACAAATTAAATCCACAAATCCAAAGGTTTAGATGTCTTCAGAAGCCTCACAATGTCTCCTTTCTTTGTGCTTCAAAGTTTTAGCATCTGCAATGTATTGTGGCCGACCCTCCCTCTGAAACCCCCCTCTCTCTAACCCCCCCTGTGCAATGAATCCCACTGAGTCAGAAGAAGCCATAAAGATTCCAAGCTGCCATAAAAAGCCATTAAGACGTGTGGAAGTGGGACGTCTGCTGGCAGACATGAAAAGGATTCCAGCTCCAGACCAGTTCAGTGTTTGCATTGGTTTGTCCGCCTTCCTCAAGAGGGTCAGACAAAACTGCCCCGCAGACCAGGAAGCACTTAATTTTTACAATCTCCATTTCCACTCATGCAGCCACTGATCTGGGATTAGTGCGACGTTCACAAAACGGAACAGTGAGAAGACGTGAAAAAGCCGTAACTCTCACTCAACAGGAGCTGTCAAAGTGTTTGTCACTGATTTTATTTTTATTTTTTTATAAGGCACACATGTTTAAATAAAAAAAAAATCTTTCTTATACTACAAACTGATTTTTGACTGTGTTATGTTCACTGGTCACTAAATTATTGGGATTTCCAGTTGTGGAAGAAAGCTAGCAAAGCAATAACAGAGGAACACAGAAAGTTTGTTTTGTTTCTTGACCAAAGATAAAAGAGGCCAATAAAACAAATCTCAGTCATCTTCCCCCAAAAGCTTTTTCTGACTCTTAATTAAGAGTCAAAGATACCTTGTTTATTTCTATTAATAATTAATCTAACTTCTTTTTTTATTATTAATATTTTTGTTGTTCTTTTTAGTTTGGGAGTGAAAATGTGGGAAAAAAATGCTAAAATAAAAAACAAAGAAATAAAAAGTTTAAAACCAAAGAGTAATGTGGCGTAAAGGTTTGGGTTCTTATTGTTATTTTACTTTTAATTTTGAAATAAAATTTAAAGCATCACAAAAGATAAAGAGGAAAAATAAACGTGAGAGCAAAAACATAGTGGATTACAGTGCAGTACAGTAACGCTACACGTTCTTAACTGTAAACTGAGCATCTGGTAGTTTTGATTATTTCAGTTTTAACTGCATTTCAGAGACAAACAGAAAAAAATAAAGTGAGAAATTATTTATCTGATGAAGAATGAAGACGGTTGCGTGGACTCTCAACGACCAAATGGGGGAAGGTGACTTGCTGATTATTAGATAACATAATAACACCTTTACTCAACTGTTGAATAATAACTTGGTTTTTTAATTATGAGGGATGTTTATTTACGCTGCATCACTGTCTTCGCTTTTTTTTTCTTCAATAAAATGTTACAAGAGTGAGACGAGCTTCCAAAACCGGGTTTGAAACCACGCTCTCGGCCTGGCCTGGTGTTTCCTCTGTGAGGCAGGACAGTTGGGAGACAGGACGGTGAAGGGATCACATTACTGCTGCTGGGAGGCTGAGGGGTGTGTGAGCCGCTGCAGGGCGTCACCTCCGCGATCATAACTTGGGATTCTTTCAGACCCCATAACTTTAACAGCAAAATATTTATTTTCTTCTTTTTTTTCCAAGTCAAACTGTTTTCGCAGCACCAGCATTAAAGATGAGTCGCTTAAAAGCTTTGAAATGGAACAGCATGCAGGTTTAGAGGAAACAATAAATAAAAAAAATTAAACGTGCATTGCTCTTTTTTTAAATTTGCAGCCTGTGAGGAGGGAGGAAGTTAAATAAGCTGAAGGTAGAAATTTAAATGTGAAGAAAAGTCTGTGACGCATTTTCATTTGGGTTATGGTCACATTTAGTGGGCGGGACAGAGCTCCTCACACGGGCTAAACACTGCTAACGATACACTGTATCCACAGCGGTGTAACTACAAGGCTGCAGGATCGCGCTAAACGGGTGTTTTTCTTTTCCTCCTCAGTTGCAGAGCAATCCTCTGCATTAGTCCAGTAAACAGAAAGCAAAGGGAAAGCTGCAGAGTTCTATGTAGCTACTGTAGGCAGCACCGAGCTGCCCGTCTGCACAGACTACAGTATAAACACGCTCCGCTGTCCGACACTGCGTGCGCTAATAGTAGGAAAGCTGAGCGCTTTTGACCGCAGCACGGAAAACAAAACAACACACGAGACTAATAAAGAGGGATGAGCCGTACCAACCGTGTCAACTGGGTATTTTGATGCGAGACTCCTCACTTTCTATCAGATGCAAGCCGCCATATTCGCTGCAGCTTCGCGCATGTCCACCGCGCAGTGCTGTAATTCATTTTTTCTTTTTTTTCCCTTCTTGTTAAAAAAATAACCAGGTTAGAGCAGGGGAAATATTAATTAGGCCTTGTATTAAGTAAGTATTGATTCATGTTGGGTATTTATATTAAACAGCATGTCACGTGGAAACGAAAATCTTTTTCTTTATGTGTATTTTTGTTATTGTGGCATGCTAATTATCACACAGGGGGTGATGAGAATAGAGATGACATGAAATGTAAGTGACGGAAGGTAAGCTGTGTTAATAATTAAAAAATATTTTTAATCAATAAATTAAATTAGCTGAAAAAACAGACACGTAATCTGTGTTACAGTAACAACAGAGCAGTTACATTCAAAATTTACAATTTTGAATTTTGAATAATTTATTAATGTAAAACTATAAATGCGCTTTCGCGAAAATCATGCATTTTAAATAGTAAAATCAGCAAATGACAATGATGTGATTTGTGGTATATTATCAAAGCTGATATAATCATGGCTGGTTGAGAAGGAGTTCATTTTGTTTGCTTTACTTCAGTTGTAACAACGTGTCTGTTTCAAACAGTTCAGTTTTCTAAAATTGCATTTTAATTGATTGTAACCAATATAATTAGGTAACATTTTGTATGTTGTATTTATTTGTGTAAAAAGTATTTCTAATAATGCTAATTGAACATTTGTCACTTTTTTGTTTTGCTTTTTTTAATTTCATGGGTATAAAAACGCCTTTTGGGTTAATTCTAGTATATTTCCCCCCCCCTTTTTTTTTCTTTCTCCATTTATTTATTCAGTGACTATAACAGCACCATACTATATAGGAGTAATGAATGAACTGTTTCTACCTGAAATGTAATGGAATAAACATCCAAAGTAGTATAGAGTAACAGAAATACTAAACTAAGGTTCCTCAAGTATGTTTTGTGTACAGTATTTCAGTTAAATGCATTAGTTATGTAACACAGCTACAGATTTAAAAGATAGCTACATAATAGTCTAGAAATATTGTCACATGGCAGTAGTTTATAAGTGAAGATCCTCTTCCAGTTGTGACACTGTGGCAGAAAGCAAACTCTTTCAAATCTCAGTATATGAACAGTAATTACTTTTCTCTCTCATAGTAATTGTGGTATGAAATCCAAGTGGCAAAGTGTTTTTTTTCCTTTGTAAAATGGTTATGCACATTCACCAACCAAATGACACCACACAACATGTAACATAATAGTCAGTTGGCTACTGTCCATTAAAACATTTATAAAACTGTACTGTTTGAAACTGACACTTTGTCACATATCAAGCAACAAAGTAATTCAAATGTCATCTTTCTCCACAGTAATAAAGCCCATGTTAATGACTGGGGTTACTAATCCAGTCATAATGTGCTAAAACAATGTAATGTGTTAAACCAACATATACGGTGCTGCTGCAGCAAACTGCAGGGCTGGCATTTAAAATTGATTTCATGTTTGCACTTTTACTTCTTTGTGTAGCAAAAGAAATGAGCTGGCCATTTATCTGGATGCTATTATGTATTCAGATTTAGTATAGACATAACAGTACAGAGAAACCTGTTTGTTTGTTTGTTTTAGTTTAATAGTTTATTGTAATATCTTTTTCTTTTACATAAATTTAGAAATAATCTCAAGCCTCGTGCTATAATTATTGTGGTATCTTGTTGCATTGGGAATTACTTTAATAGGTTTAGATTTTAATAAACAATCACCCCACACACTGTGATGCACTGGCAGACAAAATGATCCAATACAGGCACAGGTAGAGCTCTCAGTCTGAAAAAGGACAACTGGGGTTTGTAAGTCATTAACTTTTAGTATAACAAATGTTGCTCAGACAAAAAGGTAAGTAATTTTTTAAGGTACATTTAGCCTATATTTGCTGATATTTGCTACAGTTTACATAAATACACGCCTTAATGGCATTCCTCTTTCTCCATAAACTATTCTCCTAATGGCTACTGGACGGAAACTGAAAAAAACATTTATCTTATGAACACGTTAACCACATTTCCTCAGAAAAGATAAATCACACCTGCCAAAATGAACTCGAGAAGGTCAAACCGAGACCAGAAGGAGGTGTGTGTGTGTGTGTGTGTGGGGGGGGGGGGGGGGGGGGTCACACACAAACAAAATAATGCAGCATTTAATGTGCACCATCTTTCTAACACCTGCTCTCATTACGAAGCCGGTCGATGCAGTGTCCGTGAGTCCAGTGGATTCACACCGATTTCGCCAATTAGTGCATTGGTGGAGGGGAGGTGTAGGTGAGAGCGAGTGGAGAGGAGCTGCAGGAAGATTTTTAATCAGTGACACAACATGGGTTGACCAAAGGGGAGGGGAGGGAGGCAGCAGCAGTAATTAACAGTGTAAAAATCTGCGTGCTGCTGGAAGGAGACGATCACCGGGCTTATCAAACGCTCAACAAACAGTGCGCTGGACTGCATTTCCATCCCAAAGTTTTATTTTATCTCGACTCGCTGTGGATCTTAAACCACTGCTGGAACGCGCAGACGTCCGTGTTTCTATTGGCTGTGCGCAGCGTCGCTCAGAGGAATGACGATTTTGCTGCTATAACCAGCTGATGCTGAGGCTATGAACGCGGAGCCTCTGAAGAACTGTTGACGGTACATTGACACCCCGTCATCGGCGTTATGCCTGCGGATTCGGTCTACCGTCCGTCCAAAGACTGAGTGAGTAGGACATTTGATCGTGTCACGACGCACAGGCCCGGGTTTCCCCCCTCCTCCATCTCCTGTCGCTCCACATGATGTTTCTTCGTCTTCCCACATCATCATTTTCATGGGCATGATGCTCCGTGCTTCACAGATTGAGCTTTCTCACCTCGTACAGGCGTCACATCGCATCTGCAGGTAAACCTTCGCGTGGTTTAAACGGTGAGGTTTTTTACTCGTTATCTCGTCGGATTTGATTTGATTTCATTTTTGGTATGTGTTGGGAATGATGTCTTACCACGGGTTCATGAGTGAAGGCTCTTTTTCTTCTTGAATTGTGGATGTTGTTGTGCAACATTGTCGTGAACGTGGACCGTTATAATGTATGCACTGGTTGCTGTGTAGGCTGAGAATCGCGTGGACAGCGATGGAATGGTGGTGCGCTCTGCAACGCAGCGACGAAAGAGACGCAGTTTCGGTGCAGAGAGAGCAGCATTACTATCCTCCCCCCACCCCCTCTCTCACCTCACGCAAACACACATAGTCTCGTGCACGCGGACGCACGCACCTGCCTATTAAATTTACACTCCCAAACTCACTTATTGCCGAGGTTTCTTTGCATGCAGACTCCAACGAGCCTCAGTTGCAGTGTCGTGTTGCCGTCCATTCTATATTCATTCAGTATTTTCTGGACCTTCACGGTGATGTTTTCACCTTGTTTCCATTTCGTTTTGCAAGGAGAGGAAGCAGCTTATCAATAAACCGAATGCATGCTGTATCCATTTTATTTCCTCCCTAAAGTATGAGCTCTAATGTCTCATAGATCACTCTTGTCGCTGGCGTATACCTATTAAAATGTGCACTACGAATTAATTCACTACCCACTGTCCTTAAATGACAAGCCATGGGTGGCCTTAACGTCCACCTTATCTCTTCCCCTGGAAAGACTTAGCTTTGTGGAGCGTACACTGCATAGGAAAACGCCCACACAGGCACATGAGCCAAGTCAACATTAAAGTGTTTTTTTGCACTGCTGAATAAATCAAGTGTTATACAAATGAAGTTGGACTGATACCGTGAGAAGCTTTGATGGTTCCTGTCCAGCAGCATTCACATTACAAAAGAGGCATTTAATATTCGTGGTCAGTTTTTGGACGTGTGACAAGAGACAGTCTGCCTTTAGATGTAATTGTTCTGGGGCTTTTTTTTCTTTGCTTTGCTTAAACAAAATAATAACAATATTACTTGTACATAGATGTATAATAACCTCACAGAAAGATTGAGGGGTAACTATAAGCAAAGAGGGAGAATGTTAAATCTTTACATCAACCATCTCGGCTTGACAGATTCAGAGTTCTGCAGAGACAGCGGTCACTTCACAAAGTGTAACTGTTGCTGATGTGAGAGTGGTTTTGGAAAGTAAAACAATTGTTTTTGACCTAATGATCCTTTAGCTTAAAACCCAAGAGGTCACCGGGGTTGTTCTAAATCCTCCTGACGCAGACGTGAATTTACACATCCGCTTTCCTTGATTGAATTTCACCCAATAATTCTACAGATGATCTGGGTGTTGTCACGCTGTGTGATCGAGTGCTCGGAGCTAAGTTCAAGTCTGACGCCACACCTGAGAGGGTATTGCTGAGGTGTAGGTTGTAATGATGACCCAATTCTTACCCTAATGCTATAGTTTGGAGAAAGACAAAGCAGACCTATTTGAGGAACTAATGAGAGTAGATTTTGATGTTTGTCATTTAGAATGATTATTTTCTTTGTTCTGTGATTGCTAAAACTGGGAGAACAACTCATTAAAAACCATAATTACATATTATTTTTGCTTGTTTGAGTTGTGATGACTTAGACCTCAGAGGGTTAACTTGCTAATACCAAGAATGTGTCATTTTTACTGTGTTCAACATCCAGTTTACCTTGTTAACACTTCCTTGTTAGCCCAAACACAAAAACTGTTAATAGTTTTGCAATATTTAGGTGTTATGTAAAATATCTTGATGCATGCATCCAGGTAAGGAAATCCCAGAAAGCTTGATCGTGTTCACCTGGATGTCGTGTTTACAGTGGGAGAAACGTTTAATCACTCATCCAAGTGACTTCTTCAGTCACTATCACTCACTTGGATGAGTGACGAAACATTTCTCCCACCAAGATGATGAACACAATCAGCTTTCTGGGATTACATAAAGTACTTGACAAATTTTTTTGGAGTTGACGACAGGAAACACGAATGACGACACAGAATGTGATGGTTAATCAAGTAGAGACCTTTCACTGAAAACCACAAACATCACTCAGCTGGCGTCTCCAGAGGGAAAGTCAGGCCGAAATCTGTGGGCTATATCATGCATCACTGTTTGTTACCAAAATTGTGCCAACCCATTTAGTAAGTGCGGAGATGTTTTATCGGATAAGTGAAAACTTTGACCTGCTGATGGTTGCCGAGTGCTGTAGGCAAATTAAAGAGGATTCATTCTCCTCGCACCATGGATATTAAAGCACTCCATCCAATGGCTGTCAATAACTTTATTAAATAGCAAAAATCCCTTTTTTTGTAGGGACGGTAGAGAAAAGGGTAGGGGATCACTCAGAAGAATCCTCTTCTGAGGATCTTCTGAGCACCTATGTTGTTGACATGCTTCCTGCAGCATCCTCCATGTTGATGTATAGCTAATTAGAATAGATGGGATCTGTGTGGAAGTCATGCTTAAGCCATGAGTTATTTAAACATGTCCTCAAGGAAATATTGTCTTTCTGTATATCTACATGTCCTACTTATTCACTGTCTGTGTCAGGAAGACTAAGAGCATGCAACTCCCTGTGCAAGGAATGATGGGATATTTGGACCTTCAGAGAGACCCTTTGACAACATATTTAATTGCATCTTTGTTTTTGTCTCTGGTCTTCCAGGTTTGCCGGCATGTAGTGTTGGATGGAAGTAGAAGAAGGACATCAGCACATGGAATAAAGGGAGCGCAAAGGACATCTGAATACACTCGACTCAGATACTTAATAATTACAATAATAAGAGATATTTTTAAAAAGTCCAGAAAAGAGGCAGAGAGAGGGAAAGAGAGAAGCTATGGTGTAAAGGGAGTGAAGATGGGCTGTGGTCAGACGCTTGCAATGTTCCTCCTGGAGTCCACAGTTCACTCCACCGGCTGGTCAAAGCAGGAGTCTCCTCGCTAAAAACCCGAGCAGCTCATTTCACCCGCTGGAGGAGCCCTCACTCTCGGTGATGTAATGAATAAGTTTGAAGTCCTTGGCATTGTGGGCGAAGGTGGGTGGATTTTACACGGCAGATTTCACTGCATGCTTTAAAACTTGAAGACTTTATGTACTGTTGCTGGTAACACTGGGGTCATAACCAGTGTACATTTTAATGGGATTCAGGTGTCTTACACTGCACAGCTGAAACCTACACACATAGCTGTTGACAGAGAGTATATATCCTACTTTAGCATTTTTGAGCACAGGCAGATTTTAAAGGGGCGCATGAGCCTCAGAGTGTGGTGAAGTCTCCCATGGAGTAATGTCTAATTCGTTATAATAATAGCTTTGGTCATTAGGTCGCCATATTTATCTTAAAACAAAATTGTTTTGGGTTTTTTTGTTTGCATGTATGCCTGTTTGATAAGAATGCCTTTAAAGGTTTTACTATGAAGCCTCGCTCTTTCCCGTTTTGCAAATTGAAAACATCCCCTGCATATACCTGTTGTTTGGATCCTTTCCACAGCACTAATTTAATCAGTATGTTAACAGTCAAGCATGCTCACCCCTCTG
This sequence comes from Astatotilapia calliptera, assembly GCF_964374335.1. Lineage (NCBI taxonomy): Eukaryota > Metazoa > Chordata > Actinopteri > Cichliformes > Cichlidae > Astatotilapia > Astatotilapia calliptera. Next base: position 14,460,490 of record NC_137422.1, on the reverse strand, counting down.
CTGCTCAGTTTATCTTCTCTAACAGTCTCTGTTTTTATTCCTTAATCACGTTCAGTTGCTTCTATTCTGTGTGATTATCATCATCATCAGTGCAGTCCAACCCTTCTTGGTCTTGGTGCAGCAAACAAAAATATGAGTATGAATATGCAGAATCTGCAGGCACGGGGACAAGATTTTTGTTTAGACCAAACATGTTTAAGAAGGTGTTGTTTGCATACAGGTAAACAGCCAGTCCAAAGAATTGCACATTTTTATTCAATTAGATTTTTTCTTTGAATTTGTCTGCATTGTTAAATGATAACTTTCATGTGGGATAGGAAGTCTGGCTACTCCGGAAGCCCCAAAATGTTATCAGATGATAGCCAATGGGTTCCCATGCCTAAAGCCTCTAGCCTTCCTGGCCAGAAAGAAGTGCTGAGTTTGATAAGCACTGCTTAGAAAATCTAGTTTCAATTAAAATTACTTATTGAATTAAAAGACACTCCAAACTCAAGAGCAAGAACTGATTTGTAGTGCTGATGAAACTAATATTGCTTCAATCTATAAAACGCTGAATTTGCCATGTACAGGTAGTTCTAACTTTCAATGCTACTCTAGCCTTACTTTGTTCTTGGTTAGTATGAGATGATTTAATATAATCACTTGTTTTACTGCTTAGGATAAAATTAGCAGTGCCTGTCTGACAAAGACATCCTGTTTATAGATGAGAAAAGCACTGTATATGGTTTTGGTTGGAAGTGTTTAGCTTGGAGGATGTAAAATGCCTTATTAAGAAATCGTAGAAACCACACATTTTTCAGCACCATATGAGTATTGCTGAAATGTTGAATATGCATGTAAGTAATTCTTGCAAATCAACTTTGTGAAATTTTCAACAGCATAAATTAGTCTTGGTTTTTCGGAAAAGCTCATCCTTGATTCTGCTATTTTTATTCCTAATCGTACTTTTCTTTAAGGTTTATATAAATAAAATAAATAAAATTGCACTTTTAGCTGTGAGTGACTCTTAAGTGAGCCACACAAACGCCCTTTAATTAGCAATCCGTGTAGCTTCTGCTTCTTGTAGCCAGCAGCGTGATTTGCAGCTGATTTGACTGAGCTGGATCGACATGTATTCCTGCCTTACTGTAATGTGAGAAGACAGAGTAGCCAAGTGTTTATTCTGCTGTTGGTAATTCTCGCAAACTGTGATCTACACCAGCACTCGTTACTACATCTATCAAAAAGTTATGTACACAACGAACCGCAATAACAGTTTTCATACAGTTTTCTGTTTGTTTTTCTCATGTTAAAAGCTCTGTGTGTACACATTTTTCATACTTTACACAGAGTATGTTTTATATATACAGTGTAACCCTGGTGGCATATATTAAAGTTAACTGTTGTCTCTGCCAACTCGCTTTTTTATTGTATTGCCATTTTTCTTCAGCGTTGACACAGATGGGTTTGCTGTATTTTAAATGTATGCTATCACTAAAAATTGTTTCATCTTTTTCTTCCAGTGAAATTGTGTCTTTTTTTCTCTAAATACATCCTAATACCAATGTATTAGGGGTGCGATGGTACTCGTGTCGATATTGAACGTTCGATACAGTGCTTTCGGTTCGGTAAGCATATGTATCGAACAATACAAAATTTTTAATTTATTTTATCAACTTTCCTTCTGACGATGCTGTCTGTGTTGAGCGCTCGACAATGCAGCCTAGGCAGAGTAGTCGAACGCAGATTCACTGAGCGCAGGGCAAGCTAGCGAGACAGAAGTTAAGCTCTCCTTGCAAAATGGCAAATTGAACCTCCCCCACCTTCATTTAGATCTGGCGTTTGGAACTATTTTGGTTTTCATGTGACGTATGACCCTGAAGGTAAGCGTGTCATGGACTAAAGTAAAACAGTATGTCGGATGTGTCACGCAATGCTCAATTACATTTTTGGGAGCTAGTGTGTTAGTAAATGACTGCACATTTACTCCGACATCATCCTAGTGCAAAGACAAGTGGAAGCAGACAAAAACAACAAGCACTGCTACAAACTTTACCGCCGTTAGCACATGATTCTCCTTATGGGGACCTGATATGTTTAATATGCTGCTGAGAATATAGCCCAGAAGAAGCGTATAGTATAGCTTTTATTTTGGAAAGAGCCATTTCTCTGTAATAAACTCTCTTTTCCAAAGATGAGTGATTCCTCAATCAGATATATTTATTTTTTATTACTTTTTTGTTTCAGCAACATTAAATTTAAAAACTGTACTTTTGAGTTAAAATATATATTTATAATTTTAATAAATGACAAATTAAAAAAGCATGAACATTTTTTTTTGTATCGAAAAAATATCGAACTGTGACACCAAAGTATCGAACCGAACCGTGAATTTTGTGTATCGTTGCACCCCTACAATGTATGTAAACTTTAGTCAGCAAAACTATAAAGAAGATTTTTTTGTCATACTCATGAATCAGAGGTAAAGCAACTTCAGAACATTTTGTTCTTTGTAGACAAAACTCCTTCACAGTTGCTACGTTTTTCAAACGTGACAGAGAATTAAAAAAAAAAAGATCTGAATAAACAGCTGCTGCATTTTTAGCTTCTAATATTTTTTAAGTGTTTCCTTTTAGAATGCAGTTAGCTAAACAGGGAGTTTGAATGTTGTAAGGCTCTTTCTTAAGAATCTCCAAAAGTTGATTCTGTTCATCTGGACGTAGCGTTTTGTGGGAGAAACTGCAGGTTTCCCCGATCTTATAAACAGTACATTTGCATAATGACTGAAACCAGCCCAGTGAAGGAACAATGGGTTTAAGAATGTTATTTAGGAGTCACCATTCTCTCCTTACTGCTTATTTACACATTCATGTTCCTGTGATTTATCAAAGAAACACATTTGTACGTGTACTTGTAATACTGCTGGGACATTAAATACTCTAACTAGCACCACTCACCTATCGTTGTCCATGGAGAAAGTAAGAAAGGAATTATGAAACAACTTAAGTGGGTTTTTGAAATTCCCATAATCATGTAACTCATGCACACGCTTGTGAGAGGTCTGTGCCATTTATTGCCAGCAATTTATGTGTATTGATAAAATGTTTGTTTTACCATGTAAGTAAATCAACTTTGTAAAACTCTGGAACTGCATAAATGTTACCACAGAGACCATTTCTACAGTTTTTCTGTAAAGACAAACTATATTTCTACAGGCTTCTCTTCATATCTGCACCTCTTTCTGCCCCTATAGCAAACAGATAAATATTTGAATGAATCAAAAATCTTATGATAAGAAATATCATTATAAAAAAATAGGTTTTAATTGTTGTTGTTTTTAATTTCCTTTCACAAAAAAAAAGAAAAACAAGAAAAAAATAAACACTGAAAGTAAGTCCGAAAGCAAGCTAAGTGACAGATGGTGTCAAGGCAAAAGGGCATCATTCTCCGTAAGACTGAAGCTATAAAAATCTCTAAAACTCTGCACAGAAATCAGGCCATTGCCACAAAAACAGACCGATTCTGGCAGAAAGATAAGCAGCATTACCTAACCCATTACGTTGCATATGTGAGCTGAACAGCAAAAAGAGCAATTTGGAAAGACGTGGAAAACATTAACTTCAGCAAATGCGAGTCCAGCTGACATCCTTGCAGGACAGAGCCAGAGACTCGACTTCTGAAATATCAGCCATCATCCCAGTCTTGTTAAACTGACACAATCATCTGTCTTAGTAAAGACAGGAACAGGGACACGGTGTGTGTGTGTGTGTGTGTGTGTGTGTGTGTGTGTGTGTGTGTGTGTGTGTGTGTGTGTGTGTGTGTGTGTGTGTGTGTGTGTGTGTTACTTGTGAAAGGTATAGCTGTGAGTGTGTGTTGTGTGTGGGAGAGCGAGTATGCATGCCTCCGCCTCACCTATTAACGGCTGTTTCTCTGGTGGTTCTCACCTACTGTACTTCTTTTTCATGAACCTGTTTGTTTGAGGTTTGGAGGTCAAAGCATAATTAAGATGTCAAAACTTTAACACCACATCTGAGTCTCACTTTTTTATTGAGCGTTTGCATCTTTCTCTCCATTTCTTGTTGTCCAGGAGCATATGGAGTGGTGCTCAAGTGCAGGCATAAGGTAAGATAGTATTTCTGATTTCTCAGAGTCTTACAGTATGCCTGGTTTGTTTTATTGTGATGTAAAGTGTTTGGATGGTGGCAAACTTTCACTGAGAAGAATGGTACAGTGATGAAGACTGAAACAAATGTGACTGGTATGATGGTTAAAATACTCAGAAAACTACAATGTCAACAGTGATGTTTCATCCCTATTTCATCCCTGAAATGTTAGCTAGCGTGTTTTAACCCATTGTAAAAGCATACAGTAATGGAGGAAATCCTTTGCTTGGCTCTAAGTCGATATACTATGTAGACAGAAGTGCTGAGCCACCTACACATTATCAAGAGTAGCTGCTCAGTAATGGAAACGGATACCCTGAAGCTCCCAGCTCCCAGTTTTGTGCAGATGTTAATGCCGGAGAAGGTTTGGATGTCTGTAGAGCACTAGCAACTTTTACATACTATGCATCTCAGCATTCAGTGACCCCGCTCTGTAACTCCAGTGGTCTGACCCTTTGTCGCTGAGTTGTAGTGGTTCTTAGAAACTTCTCTTTTGCAATGTTATCATTTACAATTGAGGGAGGGAAGAAATTACAACCAGTGAGCTCTGTAGAACAAATCATTCTTTCACAAATGGTTGTAAAGCCAGACTGCATGGCTATGTGCTGGATTTTATACATCTGTGGCAATGGGACTGAAAACAGCTGAAAGATTACCACTACTTTTTTTTCCATATAAAGCGTCTGGTCTGTATTTTAACAACCATATTTCTGTAGCTTACAGTAGGGAGACAAGCTGTATAAGTACAGCTTAGACTTACAGGTCTAATTCATTTAATAAGGAACAGATCTGCTGTTTTCATAGAGAACATTTATTGATGGCTTAGTTTGGAAGATTCTGCTATTGCACAAAATCGACCAGCGAGCAATTATAATGCAAAACGAAATAAAGTTCATTTCGCTTTTCTAACACACCCACAGTTGGTCCATTTGTTTTGCAGACAATGTGCGTGGTCACAAATTTTGAGCTACAGACCACTGTGCTCATTGGCAGATGGCAAAATTTACCTCATGCACACCAACATTTGCAGCCTCACCAAAAGCACATCTCAAAGCTGTGAGGCTATTTGTGCTAGGGTACTTATACTTGCAATGCCAAGCAAGTGTTTATCATGCAAGTTATTATCATTTGCCAATTGTTATAAAACACAAGGTAAAGCTGAGGCAGATGGAACCGTTAGTATTGCATTTATGTCCTAAAAAATAGTGGAGAAAGTGGTTTATTTATCGGATGATGGGATGGATGAATAGACAGGGAATCCCTTTAGAGTGAAAGAATGGTTACAGCCACCTTAAAGGTAGATTAGAAACTTTAATGTCACCACTTGCACATGTGCACCCTCATATGAATCACTTACTTGGTGCTTACTCACTGTGTCACGCTGTAAGCATGAGTCTGAATGTTCTCTGACAGACATTGTTAGATCACGTTGGATTTTAGCGGTGACTCTTAAAACAAAGTTATTAAATGTGAGCCATTAATGTACTTTGTATGCATGAATGAAAGGGCTGAAGGTGTGACTCATCCAGCTGTGTCTTACTTAATATAACGGTGCGGTTTCAAGCTTATCTTTAGCTGTTATATGGTCCTATTACTTGTTTCTCTGCAGTCTGTTTATAAAGTAAATGAATTTTCTCAACATGTGAGAACTTTCCAAATCAAAATGATTACATTACATTGTTTGTCTTTTTGACTTGTAATGATTGGGAATTCTCAAACAAAGCTCAAAGACCTTTTTTACACTGTTGAAATTTTGGACTTTAGTCCAAATTTATTAAAACTGCTCTGCAAAACACTAGTGCACATGCAACCAAAGACCGCCTGCAGCTGAAGGACAAATTTTCACAGTGTGACTTCTAATAAGGCTCGCATGTGAATACCAACCAGTCAAAAGGAAATGAGGCAAAATACAAAGGGCCAGTTTTGTAATATTTGAATAAATTTTAGGAATGAAACATTTCCTTCCCAACCACGTCAAATCTCTCCTTTTTCTCTTACTGCCATCATGTGTTTAGACTCTCTGCATGGGCTTGTGGGCCAAACAGAAGAGTTGTGCAGTTGGATATGAGGGCAACTGGGTGACTGGGTATTTTGTCGCCATGTCAGGTGGGCGACATACACACCTAAGTTTGTGAATGTGATGACTCAAGAACAAGGCGACATGGGATTTTGAAAGTGATACCATAGGGGTGTCTGCTCGTAGGCTTGGGGGTAGCACTGGTGGTTGCCAGTATATATTTTAATTAATGCCACAATTCACTGGAATATACGACATGCCTCAGGAGGATATTGTCTGATAGATTTTATTGGACCCATCCTACACAATGTAACATTAGGTAAACTTGCATGATGATTGCTGCTACGCTGTTGAAAGTTATCTGCAAAATAAGTTGTAAGCTAACACACTCATTCAGTTAGCACCTTTTATCTCTACTGGTCATGTTAAATGTGTGCAGTCAGTTATCTTTATTAGAGTTTTTATATTGTCAAATCTGAAAGGCCCCCACGTAGTTCTGTGGTTTGGCATCATGCATATCCATTCAGCATTGTTTCTGTTGTTTTCTATTAGCGCCAAGAACAAGTATAGCCTAATAGTCAAGAAGCGTGAGCAGGTCACAGTGACAGCACAGCACGCTGCTACCTGTGCATGTTGCTTATATGCTGTGAATTTTGAGGGTAAAAAAATGTAACAAATTTACCAAAGACATATTTAATACCTTATTAATTCAGTTAGTAGGAAGTAGGTTGTTATTTCATCTTTCAGAAATAACAAAGCTTTTTGCTACGTGATCATAATTAGCAGCTAAATGTGCTTAAACTTACAGAAGGTAGTTGTGTAGATTAACCCCCTTCTAATGAAATTCTGTCCATTTTTGCAAAGTAATATGTAGCTATAGCTTTCAAGTCAACGTACAGTTGTTGTCCGAAGTTTACACACATGGACATAGAAGTCATGGTAACTTTTAAATTTGAATGATTTCTTTAAATTGTTTTTTTTCCAGGGTGAATGATTGTTGTTGCTGTATGCTTAATGACTTTAAAAAACAATTTAAACTTTCTCTAATTGGCTGAAGGACAAAAGTATACATACAGGCTGAACTATAGGTTTCTGAGTCATTTCTAAACAACAACAGAGTCCAAGAAATTCAGTTCAAACAGTTTACATAAGTACAACTTATTTGGATGTGTCAACACTTCGCCAGGGTCTGAAAAAGGACCCAGACTTTTACCCTCCAATGAGAAGAAATGTGCAGATGTTCAAAAACAACCCAGGAACTGCTGAGTCTCAAGGCTGCTATGAACTGGAAACTGCTGAAACACCAGCGTCGCTGTCCACTGTAAAGCCAACGAAGAAAGAAGCTGCTCAAATGGACAAGCCAAATACCTTCTGAAGAAAATTTTATGGTCACACGAGACAAAGACTAAGATTTTTGGACACAGTGACAAGAGTAAAGGTGAGTATCTCAGGCCTAAGAAGACTATAGCAACTATCAAGCATGGTGGTGGTAGCATCATGCTTTGAGGGAACAGTGGATGGAATAATAAAGGCAGACTACCTCCAAATTTTTAAACTTCAGCCCAAATCAACAAAACTTGGACATAGTTGTATGTTCCAACAGGAGGACAATGATCCCAAACACATCAAAACGGGTTCTGGAATTAATAAATCATTCACGTTAACATAGGCTTCTGGAATGACTTTCCCAAAGCCCTGACCTCAGCTCTACTGAGAATTTTTAGAATATAACCAACTAACTGTGCCAAGAAGAGTGGTCAAATATCCAGCCAAAATATGCAGCGTTATTGAAGGTAGTTTATGGCTACCAAAGCGTCTGCTTGACTTACAACTTGCTAAAGGATATTTAACCAAATATTAATGTGAGTGTATCCATATATATGTGTGAGCCTGTATGTATACTTATAACCCTTTGTGGAGGAAATGCAAAAGAAATTCAAACTGCACTCAATTTCTTTTTTTTCCTTTTTTTGGTGAATGTGGTGACTGTGAATGTATGACTGCAGCTGTAGTTAACGAAAAAAGTTCAATATTTGCCTCTTAAATAAAGCAGTACTTAGTGTAAAAGCAAATTTTGTTACTGTTAATTCAAATGATTACGGTAATTTCTTATGAATGACAATTGTGTTACGTAGTACTTCGTTCACAACCACTAGTTATTCATTTATAAAAATGGCACCTAATGTCTAACCCAACTTTGTCTAAAGTGATGAGCTTGATGTTCAGAAAACATGATTTTCAGTCAGTGGTTTTAATTAGTTTTAGTTAGTGTGATTGTTTATTTACGATTTTTATTTATTAAACCTTTAAATTCACAATATAGTCTTCTCCAATAAATCTCACCTCTTTTTACATGGTGCAGTACAATAACCAGACAGCCCATGTGAAAGTACGATACAGACACAGTGGTTTGGATTGATAGTCAAGTATTTTCCATTCGTCTTTTCAGATTTTTGTATTTTATGTGTTCATTGATCAGGCTTATTTAGGGCTTTTGAATCAGTCTTAGGCAAGTTGACTGCCGGTATGCTGAGTGGAGCACTGATGTTTTAGAAAGCAGGAATAATGCTGTCAGCTACAAACAATGCAGCTATTCAAGCACATTAGTCAATAAACTTGGAAGCAATCTTGGAATATAAAAACATCTGTGGATGAATCAGCATGTTACAATTGAACACACACACACACACACACACACACACACACATTGGTATCCTGGCTTGGTCAGAGAGGAATGGGGTTAATGGCGGATTACTGCAAATATGAGCACCTGTATTCAGACATTCATTAATAAATAGACCTTAACGAAGAGCTTAATTACACTGAAACTAACAAAGGGGGCCCTTTTTGATAAGCACTGATGTGGTTTACATGTGAAACAGATTGCTCCACGCTGTGCCTGTTGAAATAAATTTTCGGGGCTTTCTTCAATATAAACATTAAAGCAAATTTAAAGATTAAAGAAGCTAAATTGCACATTGTTTTTAAAGACACTTTACGCTTAGATGTGCAGAAACATTGAAATTGCCATCTGTTTAGTGACAGTTTAAAGTTACTTGACCTCCTTATGTGTTTGGATTCTATGTGTCTATAATTTGTACTTTTTTGATATTGTCAGTGCACACAGAATAGGTTTGTGGCTATTTTGTGATTTTTTTTTTTTTTTAATTGTCCTCAATGTTTCGGTTGTTTTTAACAGACAGATAATTGAATGTTTTTGATAACTGAATGTTTAAAGGCAGACTTAGCATTGAGTACTCAGGATTGGTTGGTGTTTTCCCTGTAGTCTATTTTACTACATACCATACAGTCTGAGCATGTTTCATCCAATATATCCTATCATTATGACGTCCTTACTTTGCTGTGCTTCATAAAACTTTCAAAAAAGCCATAAATTATACATATTGAGTGACATTCTGAATATGCATATACTTGCATTCTGAGAACATGAACAAAATGACACTGTAAGTAGAACACAGTGGTTAGGCAGGAAGTTGAAATTCAAAGAGGGACAGATAAAAGAGAAGCTAGAAGAAAAATCTGGGAACCAGATGTATTAACATGCAGGATGCAGCTGAATGTAAATTTGGACAGCGCCTCATCTCTTAAGCATATTGGCCTGTTGTGGAGGAAGGCTTAAGTTTTTTGGCTCTTTGTACTGTCTTTGTGCTCTAAAGATAAACCCTGCATTTGTGAGAGAAATGTTTGTCTACCCGTTATGGCAGAATCCTAATATGTCTAAGAGACACAGAGAAATGCCAAAGCATAGTAAATCCCAGTCAAATTAAAATAAATCTTTTTGGTGGCTGTAGCTAAAGAGGTAAGGCAGGTAATCTACTAATCAGAAGGTGACTGCTTCAGTCCGCATGCCAAATATTTTTGAGCAAGATACTAACCCCAAGTTGCTCTGATGCATCCATCAGAGTGTGAATGTTAGAAAGAAAGCACTTACGTATAGAAAAAAGCGGTTGGGTGAATGAGGCGAGTTGTATAAATGTGCTTTGAGTGCTTCAGTAGAGTAGAAAAGCACTGCATACAGTAAGAACCAGTCCATTTACCATTTACCAGTAAATTACTTTCCAGTGGTTATTGGTACTGTTTGTATTATTGTATGCACTTTAGTCAGACACAAAGTGAGAGACAGAGCAGGAGAGCAAAATACCACTAGAGCATAACCATTACTCTCCAAGGTTTATTGTACTGTATTGATTACTCCATAAAAACCATTCTGAGTCATTAACTTTTAATTAAATATGATGTGCATAAAATATCTGAGGGACTAGTGAGTGATAATAGTGACTTTTAAATTCCAAGCGTTCTATATGCATTTTTTGGGTGGTAGAAAACAAGATATGAGCTTAACAGTAAAGGTGACCCTAACTTAATGCACAGAGGTGAAAATACCACCTAACTTAGCTAATATTTTAGCTTTACCATCAGCGTACTCGTTCTGCTGTCGAGTCTCATTGGCAGGCTTGTTCAGTAACAGAGCTCACCTCACAGTATGCCTGCCTACATAGGCTATGACAATGTTCAGTCTTTATATTAATTTATTATAGCCATGATTTTAAAAGATGACCTTTCTTTACACTGTGGTGTGTGTGTGTGTGTGTGTGTGTGTGTGTGTGTGTGTGTGTGTGTGTGTGTGTGTGTGTGTGTGTGTGTGTGTCACAAAGTCCACTCTGGCACAAGAACAGTTAATATTTCCATGCTTGCATAGCACAAATGAAACAGCTAATAACATAGCATATCTTTAAAATTCAGTATTTTTCTGTCACAGACTTTTTTTTTCTTTCTCTGGACCACAGATTTGTTGTTTTCAGCAAATCTCCATTTCATAAGAAATTAAATACCAGCTGTCAAAGTGTGGGTATGTTAAACTGGGTATTGCTTCCCTTCCTCTGGGTTACTAAGAAGTGACATGTGACATGTTTCTCATTTATATGACAGTGTAGGGATTCATTTTCACACACACTTGGAGCCAAAGATTCAGACCATTGCAATAAAAGCTTTTTAGCTTTGCTGCAAGAGAGCAGTTATTTTTACTTTTCTCAGCTGGAAGCAGGGCAAAAGAGAAAAGGGTAGCTGAGGGAGAGAGACAGAGAAGCAATGTGTGAATGTGTGTGCGTGCACGATGGAGAGAAGGAGATGCAGAGGGATGTATCGAACAGGGAGACTACGCTGATGGTAAATGGGTCACCCTGTTAGGAGTCTTCAGCAGACCTGCGTGTAGTTAAGAGAATCATGCCTGCAGGCTGTATGTGCTGGGCTAAAACCTTACCCGGTGACACAGGAACTGTACAAGGAAGGAATTAAATGCATTTTAAATGTATGTTCATTTGTAAATTATATATGCTTCACCTCACAGTATGCATTTGATGGCACATATAATTAGTCTAGTGAACGTGCGCCAGCGTTTGTGCAATGTTCCGCCACTTTATGCAAGTGTTTTTATTAGCGTATGTGGGTGTGTGCATAGAAGCTTGTGTTATCTTGAATTTGTGTTTTTGGAGTGACAATAGCACAACCTACACAGCCAGTGTTTCCTGGTGCCTATACAGGATCTCAGTGCAGTGCTGGAGGGCTGAGAGGACTTGTTAATTAATTACTGGTAGGCGACCAGCAGAAAATTCATCAGTGACTCTTTGATAATTGATTACTTGTTTAAGTGGTTTGTCACATTACAGTCCCATTCATTTACTGGTTATAGATTCTCACGCAGGTTTTACTTGAATTTCTCCGTTTAAAATCTTTGTGATCAAAACCTGATGTGTTAATTTCACTTTTCAATCCAAAGCAATTTGAAAGCATAATAATAATTGTAAGAAAAAGAAAAAACTAGAAAACAAAAAGACGTACATTTCTCAGGAAATTTTGAGTGTCCCAATGCACCAGCTGGCCATGAAGATGTCACCACAAGTAAGAGCTAACCAAATAATAGCTTTGGGGAAGCTGTAAGACATTTTAAGGTCAAGATTTAGGTAGCCAAACATAAATAAATAAATGAATGAATAAATAACCGTGGATAAAAAGAAACAGGTGTGGAATGGTCTTTAGAATATGAAAGGAATTTTATTCTGAAAGTCTAAAGCTTTTGCAGGCATCCTGTTTTTACAGTAGTAGTCATAATTGAAAGAATAAAACCCACTATCCTTTTCAGCCCTGAAAAGAAGCTTTACTATTTGCAAGCTTTTATTTTGACAGTCTAGTACTATTTAGCTAGTCTTTTTAGAAATGAGAGACAAAGTGTAGACATTTGTCTCTCCCATGTCCAAGTGTGAAGGAGACAGGAAAGAAGCGTATTAAAATGGAATTTGGTTATTGAGTAGGTCTTATTTTGAAAGGCCAAATTTTTTAAACATATCCTGCTTAAACCACTATGGCATCCACACAATAGTCCATTATATTCATGCATTACTGTAGCGAGTTTACATCACAAAATGAAGTACCTTGAGCCAACTGTTGTTGTGATTTGGTGCTATATAAAAGAAAAAAAAGAATTGAATAGCTCATTATATACAGAAGAGCCAGCATCATTTATGAGCCCCAGCAATTGGCTGCAATATTTGTTGTTTGCAAGCTTTTATTATGAAGGACACACTTTGCTTAGAGTCTGATTTTGAAGGTGAATCAAAATTTAGACAGTCTGGATCATCTTCCCTCTCTTTGCCATCCTTACAGCAACACTTATTCAGTCCAAATGACATCCTGATGTCCTTGCTGTAGATCCTGATGAGATATATCAGTGAGTCAATGTCTCACTTGCTCCTGGCATACAGCTTGATGCCATCCATGTACAGGAGGTGGCAGATGGTCATTCAACTCCCGAATGTGTGTCTATAACCACTTGCTGTGATGAGCTGGCTGAGGGTGTTGAGGCCTATACAGCACAGCAGCAGGAACAGTGTATCACCTTGATGTAATCTGAACTTTGATGGTGACTTGTGCAGTTAGCATGGAGTTGTTGTCTTCCAGAGATTCATTCAGTACCTGATGAAGGCTATTAGTACACCATTAATCTTTTATAGCACCAAACACTCCCGTAGTCCATGTAAGGCACAGGCTTTCTTGCAGTCAGTCCAGGCAGTGCTCAGGTTGGTCTGCCTGGTCTTAGAGTCTCTGACTCTATCGGTGAAAGGGTCTTTGGAGAGCAGGCCGTTTGTTCTTTTGAACTCTGCTTCTCTGCTTTATCTCTTCAGACTAGTAGCCAGAGGTGTGAGACTCTGTTTGGCAGTTTTGAGAGCCTCAGTTACGGAAATTTTGTACTTATCCATGGGCTGCTGGCAGTGGAGATAGTAACTATGGCGGTGTTAACATCGTCAGATAGGATTTTGTTAATGAGCCCCAGATATTGTACAACTGTCTTGAGTCTGGCTAGTCTCGACTACTGCTCGGTATTGTTCCTTTTGAGTTGTCTCCTCGGGATCCTCAGCTCACTAACTGCTTCCTTCTTTTGACGTTAAAGCACTGAGCTATCGGCTGCTTCTTGGTCAGCATGACCTTCTGCTGATCCATAGGTTGTACCTCTTGGGTCAGGGGGGCATTTAAGCTTTGCTTTTTTATGTACTTTGTGTGACTTGTTTAAATCAGCAGCAGCAAATTAGCAAAGGTGAGGCTATTTTGGAGTGTGCTGACATATCTGTGGTTTCAAAGGTAAATCAGTGCAGGTCAAAGAGCCCACACATGAGCACAAGTATCATCAGCGCTTTAGATATTGCTACCACAGAGCTCGAAATGTCCCATATGGTGCATGGCTGCTGGTGTGTGTGTTTTTGTCTGTCTAGTAAACACTGTAAAGCTCCCAGTTTGCTCTTCAGATTTTTCCCCCCTTGGCTAAAATCTCTAACTTTACTCTGAGGATTAAGTGCTGTCAGAGCTGTAAATCCTTGTTGTTTCATTTCATTTGCCTCTCATGTAAAAATCTCTAAACAGACAACTTTGTACTGAAAAAACGCACAGGCAGTCAAACGATTTGTTTGTGTGAGCAAAAGCACTACAAATGACGCGTAGCTCATCATCACGCTGGCTTTTCCCCACACTGAGGCCGATTCTGTTGCCTATTCCACAGAAAACAAAAGAACAATAGCGGGACACAAGAGCGGCCAAGGACACTGCCCAGTATGTTGTAATTCTCGTAGAGCCTCTGGGTATAGCATCAACACCAAATAGACAAACAATGTCATGTTGACTGCAACAAGACTTTTTGCTTTATGTTGTGACATGCACAACATTTGCTTTGTATCATTTTATATGAGGTAACACATGTTGAGAGACACTGTATCACTAGTAGCTTTAGCTTCAACACAGACGCTAAATAAAACAATTAATGCATGCAGCGAGAAGGACTGTGCTAGAGTCATGGAGATTCCACTTAGTCCTAAAATTGCTACTTTCTTTCAACAAAGTAGGCCTGGTGTTTGATTTTCAGTGAAAAAAGTCAGGCTGTTGCATTATATGACTGCAATATTATTGTATGTAGGGGAAATGTAATCACCTAGCATCAAACAAGCTGGCACACATGTAAATCACTGCGTTTACCTCTGAAAAATCATGCATTTTCCATCCAATAGCATGCTCCAGTCCATACAGTACAGAGTCAAGTTCCTATGGTATAGACTGAGGGTCCATCCTTTTGCAGTAGTTGCTAAGAGGCTTTTTAAAGTGTGCTTCTGCTGGGCCATGGCAGTCTAGCAGCAGCAAAAATCTGCGCTTGTGTTGTAAAAATTCAGCAAGGTCAATCAAGCAACCTGCAAGAAGCTGAAGGAGGCCTAAGAGCGTTTTAGCTATGCCAAAGAAGTGCTGTTTTGTCTGTCCGTGTGTATGTGCGGACTTGTGTGCATATGTGTGTGAGAGAGATAGCCCTGAGTAAAATAACTGAAATGAGAGCACCAGCATCGCTCTTGTTTTGGCACTGCCACGGCAACTTTTCCTTCTTAATGTTAGGAGTGGGCAGGAGTGGAATTTAAATGTCCTCTCTCTTTCTTTTTACCTTTTTTTGTCGTTGTTGTTCTGCAGATACTTTCTATTTCTTACTTCTTCTTTGATCTTAATGGTCTTGTGTCGTATAGGTCTGGTTGTTGAGGTGTTTGTCTTTGTCTTGGTAAGTGGCTTGATTTGACTTTTATCCTCATGTCTTCACAGGAAACCAATGAGCTGGTGGCGATTAAGAAGTTCAAAGACAGTGAAGGTGAGTGGAGTGAGCCAGGAAGTTAGGAGAGAAGAGAGGAGCTGCTGTCTAATTTCTGCTGCTTTAATTTCCGAACAGAAAATGAGGAGGTCAAAGAGACCACTCTTCGGGAGCTGAAGATGCTTCGGACACTGAAGCAGGACAACATCGTCGAGTTGAAGGAGGCTTTTCGGAGGCGGGGGAAGCTCTACCTCGTCTTCGAATATGTTGAGAGGGTCAGTTCAGCGACTGCGTCGTTATCATTTGACTTCGCACACGTTCCTCCTCTCTGCTCTGCCGTATCTAGATTCCTAGCCTACTTCTAAGTTTCAGGATTTTGAGACTGCTCACTTAAGCATTAAAAAGTGTCGCCATGGCAACATATGAACTATGCTGTTGGTGAGTAATGGTATTCCCCACTGTGTTGCCAGGGTACCCGGCCAAGTGTTTATTTTATGACAGGTTTTATTTTCATGCTGTACTCTAGTGATTTAGCATGGTGTCCCCTCTCACCCCCTGTCAGGGCTAAAATAAAAAAAAGAAACAAAAAAGAAATTAAAGGTTAACACCATTAATATTTTTAGAGCACACTTTCTAACAGGGAATTTCTTGCACCTTGCAGAATATGCTGGAGCTACTAGAGGAAATGCCCAACGGTGCTCCACCTGACAAAGTCCGCAGCTATATTTACCAGCTCATCAAAGCCATCAACTGGTGTCACAAGAATGAGATTGTGCACAGAGGTGAGGAAGTGTCACCCGGTCTAATGTCACATCTGGAAATCACACTTTTGTGATTCAATAATGATTCAAAAAGGAGGAATTCAGTTCAAATTATGTGGTGTACATGAGCATGTTGGTTGAGCCTTTCCACACATCAAGAATAGTTTGCTAAGACAAAGTACTGTCATAGGAGGGAAACTGAAGCTGTAAAAAATGTATATTGTTGTCTTGTATTCATGTTACGTATTCATGTAGTAGGACAGCATTTGAAGCATATTGTTAATGCCTTTTTCTTCCAGATATTAAACCAGAGAACCTCCTTATCAGCTCTGAGGATGTTCTCAAACTTTGTGACTTTGGTGAGTCTTCTTCGGTTTTTTACAGCAGCCAGCCATGTGTCACGGTGCTGTAAGGATTTAGAGTCTGTGTGCAAGGCAGTAAAAACTCCCAGACCATGCACATTTCGCTGCTCGAGTGATGATAACTGCTTTTAAAATCAAGCAAACTCTTTAACACAGTAAATCGCTTTCAGCTGCCGATTGATTGTGATTATTTGAGTTTTTGCAGTTATGTCTGTGATTGCATTGTGCCCATTTTGGTTTTTTGGGCTTAGTTCGGTGTGAAAAATCCCACCTTTAATTTGTCACCTTGTAAGTTGTATATCAGAAGGATCAATTCTGCCATTTGGGAAGCAGCCAAGCAGCATTTCAAAGTGCAGCCTGCTGGGTTTTAACACAATTAATCCGCCAAAGAAGTCCAATTAGTGAAGCACCTATTTTCTCTGTAAAACACTAATAAAGTGCATTGATATGACACGTCTTTGCCATTTTACTGTTTTCCAGGTGTGTGTTTTACATTAGCGTCAGTATCAGCAGGGTCACATGGTTAGTTAGCGTTGCATAATTGGCTAATGCAATGCTATTTAGTCAGCTGGGGTGAGATTTGTTTGTTATTCACTGTTGGAGCTGGCGTTCTGTTTATTGTGACTTTTTTATGATTAAAATGGACTCTCTGTACGACACTTTTCCAAAGCACAGTCTCCAACTGCCTGCAGTGACATAACTAATTAGTTTGATCACATGGGAAGACCGTGTTGTTACTAAGCTGTCCAAATTACTTGAACACTGAGAGTCCTTTTTTTGTTTTTAATTGATCTTTGAAAGAGTCTAAATTGTATATTATCACACTTCAACGTGATGGCTGTGTAACATACAGAATCAGGTGTACGTGATTTATTGAATATCTGTTACTCTGGCTCAGGTTTTGCTCGTAACCTGTCTGAAGGAACAGATGCCAACTACACTGAGTATGTCGCCACAAGGTGGTACCGCTCACCTGAGCTGCTGCTGGGGTGAGTTCCTGTGTGTGCATCTGCGTGTGCATGTCTGTGCATACATGTATATATGCAGGAGCTGAAGTGAGAAACATGAAGCGAAGGAAAGAGCACACAGCACAAGATATGTTTCTGTGTTTTTCCACAGAGGGTATCAGCTTTTCTCTTGTGATACCACCGTACCTTAAACAAAATAACACAGTACTGGTCTCATTTTCTCAGCTAATACTCATTCATTTTTGCATTATATGTTTAATGTATCCGCTCGTGCCTACAGCCTGACACGAATAAATGCAAGTTATAGCAGAAATCTTATTATATCAAAGCAGCTTTAAATAGAGATCTCATCTCATTACAAACTGAGGCCAAACTTTCCAAAGATCCCAAAAATGTCCAGCTGCATTTTCTGGAATAACACGAAGAAGAAGAAATGAACACGATTTTAATCTGTTTAAACAGGAGGCCAGTAAAAATAGACTTAAAGTGTCTGGGCTAATGTGAGACTTATTTTATTGCATATGTACCAGCATGCATTCATCAGTATAAATAAAATGTACCAAGAAAATATCCCCGACACCATTGACAGGTAGGAAGGATCCATGCTTTCATGATGTTTATGCCAAAATACTACAATCTGAATGTCACAAATCAATCTTCTGTTCTAGTGAGTTCATGTGAACTGTAGCCTAATTTTCTTGTTCTTAGAAGAATGACAACCAGTGTGGTCTTCTTCTTCAAGATTCAGCATATTGTGAGGTGTTCCTCTGCATACCTTGTTTGTGGTTATTTAAGTTACTATCAGCTCTAAGCAGCCTTGCCGTTCTCCTCTGGTATAAACAAGGGGTTTTTGGTGAGAGAGCTGCTGCTCAGCATTTTTGGACCACTCTGTAAACCCCAGAGATGGTTGTGTGGCAAAATCCCAGAAGATCAACAGTTCCTTAAACATTTTTCCCCCATTCTGATGCTCAGTTTGAAATTCTGCAGCTCGCCTTGACCATGTCGACGTGCATAATTGCATTGAGTTTCTGCCATGCGATTGGCTGATTAGATATTTACATTAACAAGCAGTTGAATAATTTTTTTTCCTAACAAAGTGGCTGATGAGTATGTGTAAAAGACACTGGAACTATAGATTTTTTTCCTTTTAGAGTGAATCTATTGTCCAAGCAGCAGGCAAATCAATAAATATGAAAATCTTGTAAAATTACTCTTAAAAGAAAACTATTAATGGATGTTCAGAAATGAAGTCTGTGCTTTCACTGTGTCTGCAAATAGGCTGTTTTTGTTTCCTTGTAAAAAGCGGGCTTTCTCTCAAACAGCTCAAAAACCGTACTGAACACGATTTCATCTTTTTAATTCGTCCTATATTCTTTTATAATTTAATGAAAATTGACAAACCAATTTCATTTTTAATTAGTTCACTACTGAAAGCGATGTATTCATTCCGTTCAGTCTAAGAGACCTCAGCTGTAAAAGCTAGTTAAATATGATTCGACATGCTCTATATCTGGACCTTTACATGACACAAACACTCCCAAATCCCCAGTAAGTCTAACTGGATTGTGTTTATTTGGGTTTTATTACATCTGGGCAAATATAATAAACATTACTGCATTATGCTGAATAAAAGTTGACAAAACACAAAAGTTGACTGATTATTGCCTGTATGATAACTGTCACCCACTTAGTGAGCTCTAACTGCATCTCTGTGTGTTTTTGAGCACGAAATTAAGCTAACAAACCTTTTTTTAATGTAATTTCACTGTAAAAATTTTCATTTCATTTCATTTCTTTAATTCAGATGGCTGGAAAAACAGTCAGTGATTCATCTGCTGCATTATGACATGAGCCACCATGCACACACCATACCCACAGATCAAATTTCACTTTCCTCGTGGACTTCTCTTGCCGATGTTGTTTTGGTGCTTTTGCTGCATTTAATGTCCATTCTAGCTTGGAGACAGCTGAACGTCATCTAGCCTCGGTTCTGTAGCCTGATTTAGTAAATGCCCTGGAACATTTATTGAGACAGCGTTTGAATGCCGCCCACTCAAATACTCTCTCCCTCCAACACCACCTCTCCTCTGCTTCTCTGCTGCCAGATCTCTCACCATTTCTCACCAGACTTCTCAGCTCTGTTCCCTCAGAAATGACCATCTTCTTTATGAGCTTCTCCATCAGAAACACAACATCGATCGTTTTATTTTAATTGCACCACCTCCGTGAATTCTATCACCCCCGCCTCGCTGTCACCCCTCTCATAATCGTCTCCTCTTCATTCGGGGACTTGGTTTTTACCCTTTTTCCTCGCCATTTTCATTTCCTCTCTCATTATTATCACCCTACCGTCTAATTAACGAGGTCTTTTTGCTGTATTTGATGATTACATATTTGTCTGTTTTTCTCCGTCTCAGGGCTCCTTATGGAAAGGCGGTGGACATGTGGTCGGTGGGGTGTATCCTCGGGGAGCTGAGTGATGGACAGCCCTTGTTTCCAGGGGAAAGCGAGATTGATCAGGTTGGTGAGCCGAAACAAGGGTGAAGCGTATAGCTAATTAAACAGGCTGACTGAAAAACAGAAATAGCTTTTGATGTAAATAAATCAAAACCTCACATTTCAAAGTCCTACTGTGTGATGTTTAAGGTGGGCTGACAGGTTTTATCTATTTATTTCAGATTGTTATAAAGGGAACAGGCATTCATAATATTTGACGCTTATGCACCTGACAGAACGCCCACTTTGGTTTCTTCTCTGATATAATAAAACAAAAGAAGAATTACTGAGAGTCCTCGTGTAAAAATCACAGTTACAGGGGCTTTTTTGGACTTCACACCTGGGCAAGAGAAATTTCAATTGTGTTGTCGGAAATAAAGCAACTGGGAGACAACAGAGCGAGCGGGGGGAGATCTCAGAGATGGTGATGAGTGCTAATTTTGGAAATTTAATAGCAAGTCAAATTAAATTTTATTCATCCCCAAATCACAAGTTTGTCCAACAGAGCTCTGAGATCTGAGATCTGTGCACCAGAAGAAACTGTCTCTCTGTTAGCTCGCACACAACCCATCGATATATCGAAGAAAGAAAATGTATTAACACAAATAATCTGTCTCAGGCCTGCCCTCAAACACTTTATGGATTATGTGCCGTTCCAACAAGTTTAGTAGGAAATTTATGGAAACAATGTGCATCACTTTCAGGTCAGTGCACCTGGGCTGGTGCTCTCATTTAAAGCACTTTCGTTGATTGGACAGCATGCTGTGTTTAACCATCCAACAACAGGTGTATCATTTATGACACTGTGGTTTTGAGTTTTTCTAACCTCTGATGAAGATCTAAATAATATATATATATATATATTAGGGGTGCAACGATACACAAAATTCACGGTTCGGTTCGGTTCGATACTTTGGTGTCACGGTTCGATATTTTTTCGATACAAAAAAATGTTCAAGCATTTTTAATTTGTCATTTATTAAAATTATAAATATATATTTTAACTCAAAAGTACAGTTTTTAAATTTAACCCTAACCCTTGTGCGTGTTTTTTATTTTGACAGCGAATGCACACCTGCGGACCACTTATGTGCAGCCCTGGTTATTTAGCTCGTCATATTGCAGCCACAGAAATTCTTTTGTCCATGAAACCATAAAGCTGCACTTTCTTTTTGCCTTATAGTCTGATTTGTCATAACTTCTCCGTTTTGTGGTAAGCTTTTCTTTGGCTGTCACTTCTTCACCCTGACCTGTCTTATTTGGCTCAGCAGAACTAAAATATATATACTGTTGCTTTTACACACGGACTCACATAAGCTCAGCGATTCTCTGCGCGATCAACCTCTCACATGTTTAAGCTTGCTGCGGGAGATTTCACTTGTCATGTTTGCATAGTAAGCTAACGATTAATAAGACGATGTCAGAGGAATTGGTGCACAAATTATCATCACTCACAGATCAGTGCTGTCGCTCTCTATACACAGTTCACGTGATTGCAAAGTGAAAGCAAAAAACAAGCGCAAATTCAAACGCGACTTCAATATGTCACATATTGACAGTGGCTCACCGATGCCAATGACATAATTACCCAGCTACATTTCTGAAAGAATGCAAAAGCATTGACATATATTTTCCTACAATAGCCCGACGGGCAGGGAAGAGATAGATTTTGGTAGCCCGACTGAAAAAAATCGCTAGCTCCGGGACGTCGGGCTAGCGATATTGCAAGCCCTGTATCTGATTGAGGAATCACTCATCTTTGGAAAAGAGAGTTTATTACAGAGAAATGTCTCTTTCCAAAATAAAAGCTATACTATCCGCTTCTTCTGGGCTATATTCTCAGCAGCATAAGGAGAATCATGTGCTAACAGCTGTCTAAATGACTCGGCTAAAGTTAGTAGCATGCTTGTTGTTTTTGTCTTTGCACTAGGATGATGTCGGCATAAATGTGCAGTCATATTCGTTGTGTTCCCACTAGTGCTTTCAGGTTAATCTCGTTGAAATGACCTTAGCGCCACAACACGGCAAATCTCCGTTAACGAGCTACCGCCGATCGCTCCGTGCATGGGGCTAGACGGCCAACATTTTAACGAGCTAACTTCGCTAACACACTAGTTCCCACCCATGTAATTGAGCATCGCATGGCACATCCAACATACTGTTTTACTTTAGTCCATGACTCGCTTACCTTCAGGGTCATACGCCACATGAAAACCAAAATAATTCCAAACGCCAGATCTGAATGAGAGTGGGGGAGGTCCATGTTAAAAGGAGAGCTTAACTTCTGTCTCGCTAGCTTGCCCTGCGCTCTTCCTTCTGACTATGCTGTCTGTGTTGAGCGCTCAGTGGATCTGCGCTTGACAGTGCAGCCTAGGCGGAGTAGTCGAACACAGATTCACTGAGCGCTCAACACAGACAGCATCGTCAGAAGGAAAATTGATAAAATAAATTACAAATGTTGTATTGTTCGATACATATGCGTACCGAACCGAAAGCACTGTATCGAACGGTTCAATATCGATACGAATATCGTTGCACCCCTAATATATATATATATATATATATATATATACATATATATATATATATATGAAGTGTTATACTGCGTGAAATTGAGACACATATAACACAACAGATGACCATGTCTTAATGATAAATTTCAATCACCAAAAATGAAACACGGACTTCTTGAACAGGTTGTTCCAGCCAGTGTGTTTTATAATTTATGCAATAGTTCCATTGCTCCGAAAGGCACCAACACCACAAACATGGCCAACAGGTCAAGTTCGGTGAGTTGAATTATCAAAGGTGAGGCTTAGCAGAACGCTGTCAGCTGCAGCTGTTGCATATGTTAGCAAAACAGCTATCATTTATAAAGTGGACGGTATTTTATCCAGCTCCTTTATTCACCGTAACCTGACACAACCATAAAGGGATTTGTCTCCTCCCAGGATTGAACTGGGAAACTGTGCTTATTAGACAAATGAGTATATTATTATACCACTAAATATTTACCACACACAGTTTTTAAGAAAAAGCATTTTTTTATATCAGGATGTCAACATGCTTTTTTAAAAATTGCTGTTAAATTGAGTTTTTACCCAGGACTGAAGAGAAACTAAGATGCACAACTTGTTTGCAGATAGGCAGGTAGGAGAGCAAGGGGCAGGAAGAAGAATCACCAGCACCATTATAGTCTGGGAACACGGGGCCCCGGGGGCCCAAAGTTTAATCAGGGCCCAGAGTGTCCCAGCAGATCATCATATGCGTCAAGATGATCAAAATGATTCAAATCACCTGTCAGCTGTATTGCAGTTGAGCAGTGTGTCATTTATATGTATGATACTGTAAAATATAAATCCATGATATCTGGCTTTACAGAGTGTTTCTCCTGTCGGTTTGATTTTACAATTCACATCTTTAATGTTTCGCTTTCACCACTCACGTGAACATTATTTTACTCGGCAGAAAGCAGCTGCTGAAGATTGTGCTGAATCAGGTTGACGAAGAGTGTGATTGGTTTAGCAGAAGTTCACCCCTCCAGTGAACGAAAACGTTCCTCCTTGTCTTAAATGTGCACATCGTCAGATTTGTTAGGTAATAAAACATCGCTGTTGGAAATGTGTAACAATAAAAAACTATAATGGAGAACAAAATGAGCTCATCATCTGTTCCCTAGTTGTTCTGCCACCTTCGATCGTGTTACATGATTTTCATCAGTTTGCCTGGCTGTCACAGAAATGTGCTGTAGATGCTCTGCACTTTTTCTTCTTTTTTTTTTTGAAGCTTTGGAAACTCCTTGTCCACAAATACATCTTGAAGTGAGATTATTTGAAGTGGGATTAACTGCTGTTTACAGAATCAAGAATGAACTTTGATGCTTGAGATCTGCATATATCTTTTACAAACTTGCGTAAATATTAAAAGAAAAATAAAAGGGTGTTTTTAATGATATTTCTCTCTTTTTTTGTCTCCAGCTTTTTACCATTCAGAAGGTTTTGGGGCCACTTCCTGCAGAACAGATGAAACTCTTCTACAACAACCCTCGATTTCATGGAATCAGGGTACAAAATATTAACTGTGCTTGAATTCTTCTCTACTTTTTCATCTCCTTTCTCCTCGCCCTCCTCTTCTGTTTTTTTTTTTTACCTCCTTTCCTTCTATCTCAGCTTTGTGTCAAATCTCTCTCTCTTTTGTGGCAGTGTTCCCAGCACCATGACTGAGTGGATTGCTATGACTCATGAGATAGGTGGTTGGTGTTCAGTTTAGCAGCAAGAGAAAATGCCCCAGAGGGACGATCAGGACTTGTGTGTGTGCTTGTGTGCATGCGCACGCTTTGTAGTTTGTTCAGCGTGATCCGCTGATAGATTTCTGTGTGATTTGAAGTGAGAGCTCCTTTTATTTATTTATTTTACTGGCAGCTACATAAACTGTGCATTGGAAATCACAATAGTAGTCTTTGATGCACAGAAAGTTTGCGTTGGTTATGAATTTGATCCAGTGTTTGTGTCTTTGTGCTTCTGCCAGTTTCCATCAGTTACTCATCCTCAGACTTTGGAGAGACGTTACCAAGGCATCTTGAGTGGTTTGATGTTGGATTTGATGAAGGTAAAATGCCAAGAAACATTCCAACTCTCACACAAGAATAAGAATTATTGATTAGACTGCTATATCATATATGAAACCTGAGACAGGGGTCACTAAAATGCATCATTCCCTTTACGTGCATGCCTTTTTCCAATCAGAATCTGTTGCTGCTCAACCCTACTGAGCGTTACCTAACAGAGCAGAGTTTGAACCATCCAGCCTTCCAGCCTCTGAGGCAGGCAGAGAGAGAGAGGCCTCCGCCTGCTTCTCCCAACCCGCCACGCTCCTCCAAGAGAAAAACACACCATCATGGAGAGAACACGGTTCCTACAAGGTTAGAAAGCAATCCTTTATTTCAGGCTTCTGCCAGAGTGTCTACATGCGGTCGTCTTACAAAGCCCAGATTGGATGTCTCTGTGTTAACACTGGAACTAATGCTGTGTTATAGTGACGGACTTTTCATCACATCTAATGTCAGATACTGTTTGTATCTGATTACATCAAGATTTAGTGTTTCTTTATTTTTTTAAAACCAATGCCATTTTAGTGTTTGTTTTTGTTTGTTTTTTTCATTTTAATATCCCAGCCCAAGTTGAAAGCTGCAAAGCCAGTTTAGCTCACTGAGTTGAGCAGGCAACCACATGCCATATGGATGAGAGTGACCAGCCTGGGTTCGAGTCTGACCTGTAGCACTTTGCTGCATGTTTTCCTCCTCTCTCTCTCTCCCTCTGCTTTCCTGTCATTTCTTCACTGTATCTGTCAATAAAGGCCAAAAATAAGAATTTGATCAGAACCACTGACAGCAAATGCAGTATTAATTTATGCACAACTCTCTTTAGTTCCTGCATTCTCTTTTCAGCCATTCTGCTGAAGATTTGCTGCTGTGCTTGTGGTCGTTGTCATGTTGGTTGACCAGGTTTGCATCGGGCTTTAGCTATCAGACCTCAGGTTTGACTCCTGATTACTTTAGTATACAGAGGAGTTCATGGTTGTTAAGACTGTAAAACAAGCTCAACAAGCTCAAATCATCACCACTACACCACCGTGCTTGACAGTTAGCATAAAGTGTGTTTGGTTTTCGTCAAATGTGGCGTTGTGCGTAACAACTAAACATCTCCACTTCGTTCTTCTCTGTCCAAAGGACATTGCTTCAGAGGTCTTTGTTTAGATGCGACTTTTCAAAGCAAAGCTGTGCTGCCGTGTTATTTTTCGAGACAGGAACCTCGATCTTGGCACCATTTCCTGTTCAGGCAACTATTCAGTCTGTCTAATTGTAGTGTCGTGAACTTTAACCTGCTCACAGAGGGCTGTAGAGTCTAAGATGCAGCTCTTGGGTTTTCTTGAAATTCTCTGAGAACTGCACAGTCTGACCTTAGAGTGAGTTTCCTGGGATGTCCACTCTTGGCAGCCATCTGAAATGTTTTACACTTGTGAGTAATCTTTCCCACTGTGTAGTGATGAAATTCAATTAGTTTGGAAATGGCCTATAAACTTTCCAATACTGATGGCCAGAAACTGTTGTTACTCTAAAATAACGCATACGCTTAAATGCTCGCACCTTCTGATGTTCAGTTAATCAAGTGCATTTCATTAGACCCCGGCTGCTACTTACCCTACGAATTCCTATGGAAGCAGTTCGAGTGTATTTGGCTTTTTGAACACTGTATCTGCATTTTGATTTAGTTTTTCTTAAACAGATAATGACACAGTGTCATAGGCCACATGTTCTAGTTCATCTGGGTTGTATTTATCTAATTTTAGCTATTTTTTGCTGTAATTTAATATGTTTGTCGAAAACGCGTCTCTCTCGTAAATGAGACATTGAGTCTCAACCTGTGTTCATAAAAGTTAAATTAAATAAGTAAATGAAAACCTGTCCTGATATAAAACACTTCACTGGCTTTCATTTTCACATGACTGTATTTTATAACTATATAAACAATGCTTTTGTGAGATAACAAAATATTTTCTTTCAACGCGTCTGCTCAGATTCTTTCCTCGTTGTTCTCTTCTGCTTCTTTTTTTTTCTTTTTTTCATTTGGGACTCAAAAAGATACATCAAAAATAAGTTATTATCATTATTTTGACTCACTTGTAGATGTGGAACTGAAAAATATTAAACAAACTGTTGGTCTCAAATTGTATATTTTAGATTAAAATGCTCATCTAAGGCTTGATAAGCTCGTAACATTTTAATGAAAGAAAGGGTAAAAAACAGAATCAGAGTTTGCAAGAATAGTTACACTTTACGTAAACTACTTTGGTTCTGACACCATGCTGACAGGAAAATCATATAGATTGATTTAATAAGATGCTTTCTCTGGTGCTTGAAAGTTACACTTTTAGTTCTCTGACCAAGATACAGCTCTCGATGATGGATCATCAAGGCTTGTAAAACTGCATCAAACTAATAAGCCACGAATCAAGGTCTTAGAAACCGGACAGATCAGTGGTTTTTTTGGGTGCTGGGGTTATTAAAAAAAAAAAAATTTAATATATTTTTAAAGTAAAATACTATAGCTATTTTAACTTTTTGTAATGTCATATAGGAAATGCTTCCACAAGCACTTTAATAAACGGTTGTAATATTTGTATAAGAGATTATTTTCAATTTAAAAACATAGACTGTCATATCCAGATGGTGTTTTTGGTTTACAGCAGTAAATATTAGAACACCATGCTAAACGGCCCTCCCTCTGCTCCTACAGGAGTCACACTAAGAGTTCAAGCCGTCGTTCCAATAGCAAAGAATGTTCCAGCCTCCCTCGCCACGGAGACCTCCATCACCTCGGGAATGAGAGTTTCCTCAACGGCAACAAACCGGCACCATCCAGTTTAAGTCCGACTCTGCACCCCAAGGGCCAGTACATGTCCCAGACTCTTAATCGTTCTATCTCCTCCAGCAAAGATCTGGTTAACAACAACCTGCCACACCTGCTCAGCCCCAAAGAATCCAAAAGCAAAACAGAGTTTGATTTCAACTTGGGACCCTCCCCGAAGTTGCCGGACCAGGGACATGGGGTAAAGTATGGCCACGGCAAACCCAGCTCCTCTCGCTCTCAGCAGCAACAGCAGCAGCAGCAGCAGCAGCAGCAGCAGGTCAGTCGGCACACTTTCCTGGAAAACAAAACTAACACCCTACAGTCTGGGGCAGAAAAACAACACAGTCGACACGCCCACAGTATGGCCGACTCTGCCCACGGATCCATGTCCTCATCCTCTAAGAGCTCAGCATCTTATCTCAGTCTGTCCAAGAGCCACAGCGGACTGAGCGATGCCAAATCTGTGGGGAATCTCAGCGACGGTCGACTCCACCCGGATGACCCAAACTCTAACACGACAGCTGGGGTGGGACCCAGTGCCCGCTTCTTCCCTGCCAGCTGTTTAGACCTCAACACCCCTTCAGGTCCTTCTGGGCCTCCTGGCAGCCCCTCTACTCGACACAGTGATCGATCTGGACACAGCCCCGCCTCTCGTAGCAGCGGCAATGCCCGCATGGAGAGCAGCACGCTGGACTCTTCATCCAGGCACAAATCCAGACATAAATCTTTAGTGCCAGGTAGGTTTCATTCAAGTCTATTCATTTTACACTTTAAAAGCTTTATAAAAAAACAAAAAACAAAACACATCATCGCAGTGGATTCCAGCAAGAAGAACAAACAAGAAAATAAAAAAGATCGTCCTGATCACTTAAATTAGTTTGGACAGTTAAATAGTAGAACACTTGTAACTGTTCACTTCTTATCGCTCTGCTAACTTTGACTTCTTTTCCCGTCTCCAGAGGACGCTGGTGCGCCGGAGCTCTTGGACCCAGGAGGACCTGGGATGCCCTCTACTCACACTCTGCCTTCCCCTCACGAGTCTTATCATTACGGCCTCGGCTATACCTCGCCTTTCTCCTCTCAGCAGCGGCCACAGCGCCACTCCATGTACGTGAGAAGGGAACGCCACCGACCACACGGAGTGGAGACGGCGATGGCGGGCTTGCCTCCGCCGGGGCAGGCGATACCAACACGAGCCAGTAGCCTGCAGCTCCTCTCCCCACAGCTGCAGCACAGGACCACCCTCGCTGGACACTCAGTGAGTTCTTCGAGGGAGGACTGCACGGACGACATGACGAGGGTTAGTGGCAGAAAGTGCCTCGAACGTGGCGGGATTGAGTCTAAAATAGCAACAGACACACAATGAAAAGCTTAAATTAGGGTGCATTATGTTGAATGATGACAGCAGTTTTTGTAGTTCCCCACACACTTCCCCACCAATCTGAAAAACCAACACCAGTCATCGCTCATAAGGATTTCTAAACACATTGCCATTCTTTTTGCCAGAATTATCTGACCAGGATCTCTCCACATTTTAACAACCCAGTCCAGAGTCCTCCAAAATTAAAAAGAACTAAAATTGTTGTTTGCCCCACTTTTAAACCCATTTGTCCTCATGCTAGTACAATTAATTAAACAGCAAACCACAAACAAGGTCAAATGGTGCATTTCAATGACATGAATTAGTTCAGAAGTCCGATCCAAGTGGCCATT
Source organism: Astatotilapia calliptera (assembly GCF_964374335.1). Lineage (NCBI taxonomy): Eukaryota > Metazoa > Chordata > Actinopteri > Cichliformes > Cichlidae > Astatotilapia > Astatotilapia calliptera. The sequence continues at coordinate 14,431,495 of NC_137422.1, read as the reverse complement.
CGAGGAACTGTTTTTGGTGTTTCCAAACAGGCTGCCGCTTACTCATGCACAATAGAAATAAGTCATAAACACAAGTAAAATTGCTCAAAACACACAAAATTTCAACCTCCACAGCAATAGTGGCACAATAACGCATAAATGATGTGTCAAAAAGTCAAAGGAGCTTGCAAAGAAAAGCGTCTGGACTTCTTTAAGTTGCTTGAAGACGTCTTCAAGCAACTTAAAGAAGTCCAGACGCTTTTCTTTGCAAGCTCCTTTGACTACCTGGATGACTGAGAACCTTCACAGACGATGTGTCAAAAACGTTTTAAAAGGGATGTTGACGGTGATTGGAAAGCACTAAGGTCAACAGAAAAGGCAGGTGAGGTGTTGCTCATTCGTAAAAGACATTTTAACTGAATTTCTCGTGAGATAATGGGAGGTGGGTGCAGCGTCAATGTTTTAACTTTTCAGTAAGTGCTTGAAAACCTTTTTCTGTTTCCCAAACACGATCACTAAAGCTCTGCGTCTGCAGTTTAAAAGCCCGTCTGAAGGCAATAATAACTGGGGCTGTTTTCTTGGAATTGTTCTAAGTTACAGAAAGATGATGGAGGATGAGGCAGGTTGGTGAAAAATCACACAGAGACAAAATTACAGTTCCTGAAATGTATGAAAGCTCATCCGCGGAAGATATTAAACAATGGAAGCGGAACAAAGGGTGAAATGTTCCTTTGTTATGTGCACTGACTGTCTGTGTGTGTTTGTGAGTATGGGTGTTTCATGATTTGATGTGCGTGTGTGTGTAGGAAGTGTCACTGTCTCGCATTATCATTGCCACTGCTTCATGCTGCTTCTCCAGTCTGCTTTGACCTGCAGCTGTCCGTCTTCTCAACAGAGTGAGCAGTCCCCTAAAGACATGAGCCACCCTTGTGCCCCCATCAAAGACTCTACGCGGGACAACACTGCTGCTTTTCTTACACAGCGCTCTAAAAACGAGGTCCGACCCCCCGACTCCTCCCTGTCTCCAGCCAGTTCAGCAAACACAGAGAGTAGCTCTTCTGACTGCTTTTCTTTTTGTGTTCCTACTTAAGCCAACAGCTTCACTGCACGTTGTCGCTGGTATAAATGTAGCCTCACTGAAAAGCGCTAAGATGTCCTGAATGTTTGTGTTGTAAGCCAGAAAAGACTGCGATAGCTAATGATAAGGGATGAAGTGAGATTAAACAGGAATGTCGCTTAAAACGATAAAGGCTGAGAAAAAAATTGTATGTTCCTGTTTCCCTGTGTGTGTTCGTGGGTCTGCACGATGTGTGCACTCTTTAGGTTGGCATGTACCACGACCCTCACGTTGAGGACGGAGCTTCCTCCAAGGAGAACCGGATGATCTTCACTGAGTCCATGCCTCGGAGAGTAGGGAGCTTTTATCGAGGTAAGGAGCAAGAAATAACAGTAAAACCTGTATGGTTCCTCTTTCTTTTGTTTATTATTCCTTTGACACAAAGAAGATCAAAGATCACACATTCATCATATTTAAATGATCAAAAACAGTCATTTCCACCTCTTGTTGTTTCTCCTCAGTCCCTTCTCCCAGGCCAGATAACTCCTCTTTCCACGACGGCGTCGGCCAGGGTCGAGGGCCAGTCGTACCCATTGTACCCGGAGACCCTGTCGCCATGGCCAACCACTCCAAACGCCAGACAGCTTTTGACTGGTGAGAGTTCATTTGTAGTCTTTATGTGGCATGTTGAGGCAGCAGTGCAGTAAATGTAGGAACAACAGTGGATTAAAGAAACATGAACAACTTTTAAATTGTTAAGCCTGCTGTTAGAATTGTGCACGTCCAGTACAGAGTGTGTCAGACGTGCAGGACATTTATGGATGAAGACGTTTTGTTTTGTTTTTTTCTTCTTTATAGTTTCCTTCCCCGATCTGAACATCATCCCTGCTGTTAAAGTGTCTGACTTTTTTTTCTCTCGCTGTGTCATTAACACCAATTAAGATCTATTGTTCACACTCTGTGCTGCTGCACTGAATACATATAAACTCTTTATATATATATATGATGGGTTATTCCATAGATAATAAAATCAGCCAATCACATAGCACCTTAGTGAATTTAGGCATGTAGATATGATCTGCTTAAGTTCAAACTGAGCATCAAAGTGAGGAAAAAAGATGATTTAAGTAACGTTGAATGCTGTATGGTTGTTTTTTGAGCATTTCAGAAACTGCTGATCATCTCAAGGGTTTACATAGATCCAAAAAAGAGAAAATATCCAGTGAGCAGCAGCCTCTGGGTGAAAGAGCCTTATTTGTGTAAGAGGTCAAACAGCTTCAAGGTTACTGGAAAGCAACAGTAAATCAAAAAAAACACGCTTTACAACCAAGGCATGCAGAAGAGCATTTCTGAACCTTGAAGCAGATGGACTACAGAAGCAGAAGACCACACTGGGTGCCACTCCTCCCAGCTAAGAACAGGAAACTGATGTTTTCATAGCCTTACAGTTGAAGAGTGGAAAACGCTGCCTGGTTTGATGAGTCTTAGTTTCTGCTGCAACCTTTGAATTTTAGGGTCAAACTTTGGCATAAAAAGATGAAAGCGTGGCTCTATCCTGCCTGTCAATGGTTATGGCTGCTCATACTGGTGTAGAGATATACCAGATACTAGTATAGAGATATTTTCTTGGGACCCTTATTACCCTGAACTAAGCATTGTTCAAATGCCACAGCCTATCTGAGTAGACCATTTCCATCCCTTTATGACCACAGTGTACTCATCTTCTGATGGCTACTTCCAGCAGGGTAATGTGCCGTGTCACAAAGCTCAAAAAATCACAAACTGGTTTCTTAAATATGACACTGAGTTCATTGTACTTAAATGGCCTCCACAGTCACCAGATCTCAGTCCAATAGAGCATGTTTGGGATGTAGTGGAACCATAGATTCTTATAATGGATGTGCAACCAATGAACCTGTGATGCTATCATGTCAACATGGACCAAAATCACAAAACTGTGTTTTGCTTTGTTTATTCTTCAAGTGGACTGTATGTGGTGGCAGTGGCTGCAGAAGAAGCCTGAGTTCCTCAGAAAGAGTATATTGTTTTTTTACGTAATGACTTTTTTATTCAGATTTTTTATTACAACATATTTTTTTAGATTTTCTGTTTCAAAGCATGAATAGTTTGATTAAGTGTTTCCATTTTCACATGCAGCTGGTTTGAAATTGTAAATCATGAGGATTATTAAGTTAGACTCCTTTACTGTGCTGCATGTGTTATTTCATAGTGTATGGTTTTTATGTATTACTGTATTATGTATTTTGTTTGCTCCCATGCACGTTATAATCCAAGTTAAATGAAACGTTTCCACATTTGCCATGCAGGACTACTGCAGAAGCAATGGTCATGAATCCTCCAGAGCCCGCCAAAGAGAAGGAAAAGCAAGGCTTCTTCAGAGCCATTAAAAAGAAAAAGAAGAAGTCACAAATAGTAAGATTATTAATGACTTTTTATTAATAAGATTATTCTTGTCACCTGGTTTTTCAAATCAACTATTTGTATTTTGGTTCCATGTGCTGTGCGCCTTTTGAGTTTAGCACGTACTGATTGTAAGGCAGGATCTGCAGTGTCAATATTTTCTTGCAAAAATGTTTCATATGAGCTTAACACTGACATCTAGTAAGATTAAAGGGAAATTCGATTTTATTTGAAAGCTCTTAAAATTGTCGAGTATATCTTAAAGCAAAAGTTGCTCTGAAGTTTCACCGTCTCTTTTTTGCTTCCTGTTTATCACATATTCCTCCTCCTCTGCAGTTGTTCTTCTCTTAGATGTCAGAGATTTGTGTTTAGAGTTGTGGCTGTGCATCTTCTGCTCCACAGACCGACATGGAGGACGGGAGGAATCCCAGCATCAAGAAAAGCCTTTTCCCCCTCTTTAGCTCTAAAAATAGCTTAAAGCACAACTCAGCTGTCAAAGTCCTACCTGTAGTCGCCTCGCCTATGGTACAACACCAGCCTGCCGCGCCCTACCCTGCCTCACCAGTAATCTAACCCCGACGCTGTGGCTGCATGTTGACTTATTTTGCACTCACTGGAATGACCCAGTTTGAAATCCTCTCAGTTGACTGATTCATTGGCTAAAGAAAATTTTTTGCTGAAAGGATTTCAAACACAAACATATATATATTTATATATTTAATGCTGCACGCTGTTTTCACATCCATTTTGTCTTGCTATAACGTTTGTCAAATGCAGTCACGTTGCACTCACATTGCATCGTGAGACATTTCAACGTGCAGTGTGCTGTTTGTCAGGCCAGCGTAAGGCATCATTTCATCATGAGAGGGTCACGAACATGTTCAGCACATGAACACACACTCCTGCTGTAGAAATTACTGGTCTCTTTGCTATGTTGTGTAATAATGCTGAAATCATGAATAGTTATTTCATAAAATGTGCTCCTTTAGCTCCTTTCTGAGAGCTAGATTAGGCTAACTAGCTAGCTTAGCAAGGCTGGAAACAGGGAAAATGGCAGATAATTCAACTTATCAGCACTTCCTAAAGGAAGCTGATTATGCTTTTCCTTATTTTCTGTTTCTTTACTTGTAGTGCACCTGGTTACATTTTCTGATAATGATGCTGCTATGTGCAAATAATCCCTATGAGGTAAAAGCTTAGGCTAAACTTCTTTAAACAAATACTTATAGAATGTTTTTTTTAAATTGTTTGATCTGTTCTTCTTAGTATGGTCAACTCAGCTAGACAGATCTGGCGGTAAGCACAGTAGCCCCACCCATTTTTTTTTTTTAAAGGATTTTTGTTTGTAAAGGGCGACCAATCAGATGAAAGTTGTATTAAACTGAGGCGGAGTTAAAGAAGGAGGAGCTAAAACAGATTGTTTCAGACAGTGGATGAATAGAAGGGCTGCACGAGTGTACAATATACAATGAAATACTTTGAAGTAACAGTGCAAAACTACTCCTTATATAGTCCAAAAAATACAGAACTGGAATAAGGAAAAGAAGTACACTTTAAGTAGTTCTTATGTAGCCAACTGGTACATGAAGCTGAGTAATTGTGTATGAAGCGAAAAGAAAAAAGGCCAAAGATTTACTAGTTACATTTTACCAACAGTAAGAATTTGCTGTTTGTCGCTGGTTTGTATCATTTTTCTTTTTGACCTTTTATGCAAACAAATGACCAACTATCAAACTGCCCAGTGATGATATTAATTATTAGTTGCATCTCTAGTTTATATTAAAGCTTATCTAAACACACTCAGACACCAGAGCAGAGAGTTAAGCATTTTTTAATAAGACAATCATCATCGCCACTTTCTTGTCTCATGTCTGTTTCTGCCAGAGCAGTGCATGAAGGGCTTCACCGGGATTTTAGTGAGATGTGCGATCATCATTTTTATGTATTTGTTTTGGATTAAAAATAACACTTCCATATTTCTATTTCTGAAACGTCAGGTTCCCGGGAACGGACAGGATCACTTGTCCCTGCAGAGGAGCTCCAAGTCGTCCTCTCACCACAGCAGCCGGCGGAAAAACCGCGAGCGATCCCGAGACAGAGATCGAGAACGGGAACAGAGCCGGGACAGAGACCGGGACAGGGAGAGGGAACGGGAGCGAGAACGAGAGAGAGAAAGGGAGAGAGAGAGGGAGAGAGGGAGGGAGAGAGAGAGAGTCACTGACTGGCCGGACAAACAAGTGGACTCACACTCTCAGGTATGTGCCTACTTTAATCTGCAGTTTCGATTTATCTGCAGATCACAACCCAGTTTGAGTCTTTCATCTGATTTTTTTATTAGATTTTTAAAAAGAACAATACTTTATCTTGTCATACATACTTAAGTTTTCCTATAAATTATATACTGAAGTCACGAAACTAGAATATATAGCGCCGTGCTCATAAAAAGTGTCACAATAAAGCTCCCAAGACTCAAGGCCCAAAGAAAGGGAAACTGTATAATCTATAAAAGGTCAAAGGTTTTTATTAAAACTGAACCTTAAGAAGAACCTTAAGAATGGGGGAAAAAAACAGGCCTTGTAGAAGCACATTTAGTATTAATGCCATTCTCGCATTATTCCTACATTTACTTTCATGCTTTTAGGAGTACGAAGGAGGAAGCTATTTTCACACATGCAGTGTAGACCTGAACTTTTCCAGACATTACCCAGCAGTAGGGCGCCCAGGTGTCCCACTTTATGTAGGACAGCACAGTGTTTTATCCTCCGTTCCCCCAACCCACATAGTGAGACAATGCCCCACATTCTGATTTAGTGGAGTCAACACGTGTTAGTCTCAAAGGAAGCAAGTGGTTTACTCAAACCCAAAGATGATTAGCAGGGAGAACAGCAGCTGGAATAACCATTAAGGTTTAAATGTTATTGGGACAGAAAGGGAATAAATGAGTGAAAGAAAAGTACTCAACAAAATCAAACCTTAAGCTTGAATTGAATTTTTATTGCATTTATTTATAATGGGACTTAAAATGTTGCAATTTGTTCTTCACAAACCACTAGTTAAAATCAAAGTAACCGAAACATTAGTAGCATTTCCTGCCTTGTCCCACATAAACATACAGTTTGACCCACAGTTAGCTTTTGGGATCTGGTCACCCTACCTAACAAAAGATATATTAAAACACAAATGTCTGATATTAAAATCAGTTTTATCCTGACAGCTAGTTACTATTAAAGCAATTGTTTAATTTAAGAATATAGCTGGTAATGTTGCTGGGAAAGACTATCTCCTGCTGTATAGTGCATGTGAGACTGACCTAGATTCTCCCAACAGTGTGTGAGACTGGCTTTAGTACTCGGCAGACAGAAAACATTGTTTTCACCCATCAACTCCAGACAATGTCAGGAGAATCAGGTCGGGGTTTTGTCTGAAGTTGACCTTTCTTTCATGTGTCACACAGCAGGAGATAGTCCTCCTCAGGTCCATGCTCACTAATCGAAATGCACATTTTAGGCAAGATAGCTACCTGGGGATAGCATCCTTGAGCCAATGTGAATTCAACAGACAGTTACCTGCAATACTGTCACATGGCCTCAGCACATGTGACACACTGTTGGGCTTGGTCATGGGATTTGTAAACAATAACAAAAATTTAGTTTTATTTTTTAAGATAATTCATCAGTGGTGTCTCTTTCCCCCCCTGCCAGAGCCAACCACTCAAGTCACTACGTAGGCTCCTTCACCTCTCCCCTTCTTCCTCAAATCAAGGACAGGCTCCCCCTCCTCCTCCTCCTCAAGACCTGCGCTTCCAAGCCCCCATGCCCAACCCTCCTCAGCCCTCCTCCAAAGCAGGCTACCCCGAGGGTCGAGGTCATGCCGACAGCAGGGGGCACACTGGGGTGAGCAGCTCCACCCAGGCTAAGAGCCGCAAGGCCAGCTACCCCCTGCCGGGACAGATAGAGTCCAGCTGGCACGTATCTGCTTTACAGCGGGCAGAGGGGGCTCAGTTCACCCCTGAACAGCTGGGCATCAAACCGGGTCAGAATGGACCCACTTTTACCCGAGCCTCCCGCACCAGGATGCCAAACCTCAACGACCTGAAGGAGACCGCCCTCTAAAACCTCTCAACCACACCACCTCCGATGCAGCTCCATCCCGGAAGCACCTGCCAGAATGCAGACATCGTGGTACTGCAGTAAGGGTCTACACAAGAGCCTTTTTCACTGGATCAAGTCCTAATTCAGAAATGTAGTAATCTGTTGATGCTCATGCCTCTGAAATCTAAAAGCCTAGACGTTGATCGGCCAAACACCTGGGACAGTGTGGTTTAGGGAAGCAAAGATAGGGAAGGGCCCATCCTTTCTTGAGATGCCAGTACTGTATCAGCTCTATATTATTGTCTGTCTCTACTTGCAAGGTTACATCAGAACAAGCTGATCATCCCTGTCAAGGAGACACTGCCCATGTGGCCTCTTTGCTGCCATCTTCTGTTCACAGGACGCTACTGCAACACATTAGACAGCCGCTGTCACAGCAGTGGCCAATAAACTCAAATGTTTTTCAAGCTCTGATATTTGATAAGAACATAAAAAATGATTTATATTAACATTATTTATGAAATATTTATTTGTTTTAAATTCAAGGATATAAGCTATAAATGACACAGTATGTAGGTTATATGGGAATATTATAAGGTAATATAGAATTAAATGTGTAATTGCAAGAGCTTTAGTTTCGACACAAAGAAATGCATAGATATTTATGTGTTGATAATACAATATGTCACAAGGAATATTTAATAATGGTGAATGTCTTTTTTTTTTGTTTGTTTGATTTGATATGTTATTAGCAGATTATCATGTTATGTTGTTTTTACCCTTTTTTCTGATTGTTTCATCAAAATGTAAAAAGAAATACTGACAAATATATAAAATATCTGATATTACAAATAGTGCAAATCTGCCCATCACCCTCATGACATCAGTTTTGACGTTTTGTGACAAGTTGGGCTATTTGTTAGCAGGGTTTGGTAGCAGAACAGCCAGAGTGAGACTGTTAGGCTCTGTGCTTCACATATTGTAATTGTCAGGTCATTTTATCTTACATTCCCATTGTCGCAGTTTTCAAATTTGCCCATTTTTCAGTCCCTCAGTTCGTTTAGTGACAAACAGCTTTCCAGCATCTTGTTGCTGCCATGTTGGTTTTGTCCACAGCCTTAAAAACCATTTAACAGGCATCTTCGCCCACATCACCACGCAGCTCTAGTGAGGGAGGTTTACCTAACATGACATTGAAAATTTAAAGTGTTTTGAGACGGCAGGGAAGCTCTCTGCAAAAAGGCATACCTCACCTGCAACCTTTAAGATCTTAAAGGATAAGTCTGGTAATACTTTATCTTTATCCATTTATTTATTTATTTATTTTGTCAGAAATTCCAAATGCATTGTCTGTGCAGCCAAAGTGGGGTGTATGTGCTCTAAAAATCTTTAGATTCATTTTAATTTGTTATTGAAATTTGTTATTAACTAAAGTAGAGAATATGCTCATTTTAATATAGTAAGTACAGTACTTGAGTGAATGTGGTTACTTACATTCCCCCACTGGCTGGGTGTGGGCTTTTCATAGGACTTTGCTGACGCCATGAATTATATGAAATAACACCAGACTTATCCTATAATATGTGTTTACATTTCCTGTGTGCATTTTAAAAGCTTGTGTTATCAAGAGTTTTGTAAAAGTCTTTTGTAAATCTGAATTTGATTTTCCAGTTTGCATTACTATTAACATTAACAGTCATAATCAGGGATGATTTTACTTAACTTGATTGTTCATTAAAGCATTTACTAATTGTCTTCTGATCTGTGGGCAATGTAAAGCTGAGGTGTGTAGAATGAAAAACATTTTGTGGCCTAGGGGAAGTATACAGCATTGTTTTCCCCCAGTTTTTCCATTATTCTTCATTCTGTCCTCCTTAATATAAAACAGTATTAAGGCCGCTGGGGGGGGAACAAAAAACAAAATAAACAGTCTTGTTGCATTATTCTCAGAATTCTGATTTTAATTTGAGAATTCTGGCTTTTTCTCAAAAACCTGACTTCAGTTGCATAATTCTTTAATCTGACAATTCTGACTATTTTTCCAGACATTTTGCTCAAACATCTGACTTGTTCTCAAAAATCTGGCTTTAATCTAAGAATTCTAACATTCTCCACAAAAATCTGAATTCAATTGGGAAATTCTGACTTTTTTTGTTTTTCTCAAAATTCAGATTTTAGTAATTCAGGCTTTTTCCCAAAATTCTGGATGTAATCTAAGAACTGTGACATTTTCCTCAAAAATCTGACTTTAGTTGCAAATCTCTTTTTTTTTCTTCTTCTTCTTTTTTTTTTCCCTCAAAATTCTGATTTTAGCAATTCAGGCTTTTTCTCAAAAGTCTGTCTTTAATCTAAGAATTCTGACCTTTTCCTCAAAAATCTGATCAGTTTTCTCAATGTCTGTCTTTTCTTCAAAACTGAATTCTTCTCAAAATTATGATTAACTCTCAAACAAATCTCTCCCTCAGAGAATTCTTAGTTTAAAGTTAGACTTATGATTTTGTTTTCCTCAGGATTTTGAAGGGAAAAAAAGTCATGACCTCAAATTTCTTTCTTCAGTGGCCTTAATTCCCTTTCATACGTTTGTGATTTGAAAGCATAAAGCAAAAAAATGCATTCCAAATGCCATCACAGACAAAAGGAACAAAGAACAGAAGAATGGTCCATGAAAAGTTTGGATCCCCATTTGGTGAAAATAAGAATCAATCACAGTAACTTGATGGTTGACTGAAAGCAATAACACTCACTAAAAGACTCGGAGTGATGCAGATTGTATTAGCCAAATCGGCAGCTAGATGGATTTGAGCCAAATATAGCACAAAGAAGGATTTCCTGCAGGAGACTGTGATTACAGCGTTGGCAACTGTTGGTATGTGACATCACATCATTCTGCAATACATTTTTTACATTTTTCTTAAGTTTATCCCACAGAAGGTAAAACTGTCCCATGTTGTGGGCTTGTGTACAAAATCCTCATTGCTAATGATTGTAAATGACTGCTGACATGGGTTTGTTTATATCACTAATGGGACAAAGTGATGATGAAGTTTACCTTGCTAGTGACCCGAAGCCTTACGTTAGTTTATCGACTCAACGCGTCAGATGGAAATGAAGGCTTCAACCCTCAGCAGGTCGCACACACTGAAAACTGAGATGAGAAGAAGACTTTTTGTTCAGAAATATGAATGTGTTTCCTATAACATCAATTCTCTTTTTTTGTCATTAAGCTGTTTCCCACTTCTGACAGGGTGTAAATAAAAAATAACAGAGTATCTATACTGACCGTTCTACTTTAAAAATGATAGGGTCTCATAATAAATGCCAACTGTACATTTTTGAATGTCTCAGAGTTTGTTTTGGAGCACAGACGCAACATAAAAACAGACACATATTTGTTTATTCAAGGACATGGTTTAAAAATACAATAAAGAGAACATCTTCAGAGCAATTCAGCTCTGCAATGTATTCCTAAGTGTAATGGGAAATTCAAATATAACATTAAAGAAAGCAATCAGGAATTTTTAACAACAGCACCAAACAACAACAAAAAAATCAAACAAGAAAACAGTAACTCAAATGAGGCAATAAGACCAAAATAAATAAATAAATCCATATTAACAAATTCATTGAAAAGACTAAAGACAGCAGTCTGTTACACCTATCCGATTATCTAACAGCTGTGCACAAAATCTGGTGGTAACTGGTGTTTAAGCTGCAGAATAATATGCATTTGTTCTAATTTGACCCACCAGATGATAAATTATGTATATATGACTGTTTACTATATATTATATTTGGACAAATAATTAATTAGAAATGTAAAAAAGCAAAACAAACATTCAAAATTAAATAAAGAAAATATGAATTTTAAAAAATGCTGTAAATGCAAACAGTAATTGTAATTAGGATGACCTTGTTGTTGTTTTCAGTCTTTTCATGGGATTTGCTGAAAATATGAAAAATGCAGACTACTACCACACCGATTCATTAAGGTAAATAAGGAGGGGAGACTTACTGTGTAAATTCCCAGCTACGCTCAGATTATCAGGAGAAGCAGACAGAATTTTATTGACCTATCACAGAACGATTTGGATTTCTAACATGAGCGCAGATTCAACCGCCATAGCAACGCTACCTCTCCCTCTCCATGCCTAATTACTGCTTTCAGTTTATGCCGTTTCATTGCAAATGGAGCAATCTATTGAGAACTCCCCAAATTGAAGTCCCCATAGTGAGACTGGTTTAATACAGACAATGCAGAGTGGAGTGAATGAGAGCTCATTGTACATATCAAACAAACCTGGTTTAATGCATTTATGTAAGTGTGTTTTAGCTGTTTTGTTTGTATTTTTTAAAGGGGTTGGGGGGAAGTGGGGGGTGGGGGGGTTTACATGCATTTGTTCATGCAGAGCAGCAGCTCCAGGCGCAGAGCGATGCGTGTGTGCCATCCCAGAGGGAGGATGCGAATGTAGCGAGCAACGATGGGCGGCCGCAGAAGGTTCTGCACAGACGAGGACCGGTCAGAGTTCCCATAAAACACCTGAGGAAAGACAGAAAGGCAAGATTAAGGTGTAGATTAGTTAAAACCGGCCATTGCATTAAAGCTACTATTTCTAGAACCACATGGTAGTTGACTTGCAAACAGTTAACGTTCAGTTGGTTTTCAATGACTGATTAACAGTTTAAATCACTTCTAAAATATGACTTCTCATGATGTCAGTATCAGGCAAATATAAAATGCCTAATGTTTCATGCAAAGAGGCATGGACAAAGAATTATGTAGCCTCATTCTTAGCCTAATCAAAAAGAAACCTCCGGTGTCTGAGTATGAAGGGCATTAAATAAAAACAATTTCAATAAAAAGAATAATAAATGGCTCAAAAAATAAATTTAAAAACCATTGAATACATAGAAAAAATATATTTAAAAAATGTTGGCAGCAATTAAATTCGCTGACATAAATGTCTTTTGAATTAGGTTACTGTTATATTGATTCCTCTGTTTATTTGTGTTCCATTTAATTTAGTATTTTATTTATATGCAACTGTCAAATACTGCATAAATACATTAAAAAAAAAAGATGAAAAAATAAAAGGAACTGTAGGTCAATTAATACACACTCCTTATTTTTATATATTATATTTTCATACATTTCATGTCATATTATTTATTGATTTAGGCACTTTCAGGCCTCCATACTTGAAGTGCTGAACATTATTCAGTGTATCCAAAGTGCACTTAACTGACCCTGTTGTTTCCAGTCTGGTCTTTGTAATAGATCCAGTTGAGCTTCTCATCTGTTCTGTACTGAACACTGTACTTGGTAATCCACTCATCGGCATCACAGCGGCCCTGAGTGAGAATCCCTGACACCACCGTCACTTCCCTTAAGTCAATCTGCAGCCACTGACTGCTGTCCTGGAACTTAGACAGCCAGGCGCAGCTGGAGGAGAAAGAAAAACATTTAATATCAGCACTGATTTATACAACAAATATCATAGTTGGTCACGACAGTTTAGCACAACGCAGGACAGAGAAATTTACTGCTGTTTTTACAATATCTTCTCTAAAGATAAAATCCTGTTGTTTTGTGTTCTGAGGAAACTGACAGTTTTTAACATCCGATATGATGTTTTGTTTTCGGAAAGAGAGAAAATGAAAGAAAGGATTCAACTTAATGCTTAAAAATTACAATATTTAGCATTTTTAAAAAGTCCTACTAGATTCTGTATGTTTTTTTCCCCATTTTGTCTCATCTATATGGTTTTTTAAGCAAGAGCATTTTGGTGTGTTTAAGTAACAAAATATACATAAGGAGTGTGTTTACTACACTTTTCCTCACAGATGATAAGAGCCATGATCTTTTTTTAAAAGAGACACAACAGTTGGCTGTGTGGTGCTGGCCTATATATATATACCTACCCAAAGCCCTGGCTGTTGAGTCGCGCCTTACTTGGTACCCATGAGGAGAACCAGCCAGTGTACTGGTCCTGGTTGGAGCAGGTAATCTGTTCTTGACTCACTGATCCAGCCTCAAAGCCAAGAGGTCTGTGGTAGGGACACTCTGCAAAGGAGATCGGAGACAACTTAACATGAGCGCTCTTAGTTTCAGGTAATATTTCTTTCGCTGAAAGTTCTCGTGGCCATGAGATTTTAATATCGTCACCCTGAGAGAAGAGAATACAAACGGCTAGCTTAAGCCAAGCAGTGCATCACAAAAATATATATATATATAAAAAGACCATCAAACCACTAAGCCTCTCCTTAATTCTCCATTTCGGCATCCTTTCCTCTCTCCTAACCCCTGCAGATTCCCATAATCACACCCTCTCGCTCCCATGGCCCCCACTGTTAGGAGCCTCTGTGTGACCCATATCCCATCCTAAAATCCTGCAGTTTAATTCTCCGTGGTGAGAGATCAGTGATGTCCATTAGGGCAGCAGACGGACAGATGGCCATGTTCTGCTCTCCGTGGCTTTGGCTCCGTGTTGTTCTCTCGCTTCCTTTAAAATCACACGAGAGCCACTCCTTTACTTGGTAAATAAAGCCTTTAAATATGTGAATGAGAGAGAGAGAGACAGTGGTACATGAGTGAGAAAAACATCAGCTGTGGACACATGGAACAGAAACTGTAGTAGAAGTAGCCTGCTGCTCTTTTGTTTACTACTGGCTTAAGCCTATCTGGCACAGGGTTGCATCCTGTCTAATCCCAGCATTACAACACACCCGGCAGAAACGTCTGTGTGAGTCAGGAGATAAGTGTTTACATAACAGTAATGCAAATGCCTCTGTAGTCCTCCCTAATGTGTTTCCTGACTAAAACAACACATATTCAGATGGCTGAATCAACAGGCAAACTGCGAGGTGAGACTCAGTGGATTGAGGAACTCTGCGAACCCTGACGCAGAGCGGGCAGGAAAGTCTTTCTCACTCATCAGTTCTCATCCACGTAGCGGTAATTGCTGGTTTCTGTAATTGTGAGATCAGCATGGTCTATTATGAGCCCCGTAATCTCCGAATCATGCTCTAATATAATGATAGTCGGCAGAACTTCTTCCTCCTATCTGTTTCTGGTTGCCATGTGATTTGCGGCTCAGCTCAAACACACTGATTCACTCGTTTGTCAGCTCCTCTCCTCATCGAGTCAGACGTGATTCAGATCTGATCTTTAGCTCTCAGGCTCAAGTGAGGCTGTCAGAAGACCTTTTTTATAGTTTCTTTGTAGGAGGTCCAAAAAAACAGGAAAACAAAACAGGTTTACAGATTTCACTGGGATTTAGTTTAAAAGCTAAATCCCAGGCTAAGTTGGCAAAGTGAGAGAGCGTTCAGTTTGAGGATGAATATGGTACGATTCAAAACTCAAGATCAGCTATTATTGGGCGCTGCAGTGAGATTATTTTTTGAGTGTTTCTGACAAACATCCAAATGCAGGTTTCCTGTTACTGAAACGGGAATTCTGGAGGACTGTGCAGTGTTATCACAGGTAGCTTCTGTTTCTTCACATGTCCCCCCCTCTTCTTCCCTTTCTCCAAGGATGTCCAGTGAAGCATGTCCATCCACCCTGCGGCGTCAAATCTGGAGCCTAATGCGCTCATTGCATGAACAGAAACTATAGACACACAATTGTGCACACACTGAAACTGTCCATCTACTTGTATCAGCAGTGATAATCGTTTGAGCAATTTTCAAGCAAGAGTCCCAGAAAATTAAAGCGTTCAGCTCCTCAAATATGAAGATTTGCAGTCTTACTTTGTCTTCAGTTGAATTGGCTTCAATTCTCTGATTGTGCAGCAGATTAATCAGTAATAAAAATCACTGTTAAGTACAGACCTTTCAGTTTTGAGCAGGTTAAACAACAGTTAATTCTTGTCTATCTAACACACCCTTCCCTTCTCCTTTTAAGAACTATTATCACTTTAGTGGTGCAATTGTAGATCAGCAAAAGTCACGTAATAAATCTCATTAGTAAATAAGTCTTGACACAGGGGGTTAAAGCACACTGATGTTATGAATAAATTAAGTAGTGATTGAGATTTAAGCTACTTATATGATTCATGTCCACTCAGAGTGACGTTTAATGGCTCTCACCCGGCATGCAGTCCACTCCTCGCACCAAAGATGAGCCAGACCCAATGGAGTAAACCTCCGTCTGCGATTCGCCTCCATCACAATCACATTTGCAGGACTTGTTAGTCCACGCCCCAGGGTTCTTATACAGACACACATAAACAACATTTATTAGCTGAAAATTGACATAGAGCTCATTTACAAATGATAAAAGGAGAATAATTTAACATAATAACTCTGGTCTGGCTGTTATCTGTGTTTTGCTGTTGATGTTGTTTTTCTTTCTTTTTCTTTACAAGCAAATCCTGACACTGTGACAGTTAAATCATCTGTGACATTTTGCTGGGTTGCTGAGATTTTTCATACCTCCTGAGCATAAATACCGATGAACACTGTTCAGCCAGATGGACAGGAGGGAAAAAAAGCCAGTTGATGAGGCACAGAAGAAGAAGAAAAAAACAGGACTGTTAGGGCATCATAGTCACCCTTTCTGGATACTAAAATCTGTGAATCAATCTGTTAGTTTAACCACATTAAGAAAAGGTAAATAAACACAACACACACTGGTAATAAAATATAATATCAGTGCAACTGTAAGAGTGAAACTGTACCGTTTGTTCCCAGGAGAAGGAGGCCCAGCAGGAAATGTTGTATGATGAGAGCCATCTTCCAACCCGCTCCAAACCAGACCAGACTGACCATAGACTGAGCATTCAAGCTAGTAGTGATAGGAAGGCTGGATTACAATAATCCACGGGACACTAATGGCCTTATCTAATGCCATCCTTATCTAACAAAGCTCCTCCTCCAGCTATTCACCCATCACCATTAATGCCATCATACCTGGAAAATCTCCATGCGGCCACAGAGGTCAAAAAATCCTGCATTAAAAAAAAAGAAGACACCAGCGCACCCAATTGTGTTGTGTGTGTGTGTACAAGAGTGAAAGCAAGAGAGATGGTTGCTGGTGGTGGCTGATGCTGGGCCTAGTGATCCATATGATTGGACAGAAGGACCTGCAGTTGGATGTCATCCTCAAATGTTTGCAGTTCTCTTCTATACTATCACGTTAGGTTTGAAGGAAGGAATGAAGGAACCTGGTTTTTAATACTTGGTTCTTTGCTGTGATGTAGTGACATAAAATTGTATCATATATATTGTTTAATTTTATTTTTATTTAAAAAATGTTTAAAAAAATAAAAAACAAATTTAAATTAAGAAATTAAAAAAAGAATTTGATTAAGAGTCTAAGTACATAGATGATATTACTATTTCACAAATGTATCAATGTACTATTGTTTAATCATAAACCATTTTTCTGTAGGCAAAAGTCTCTCATAAACATACTCTGTTTTATTAAAAATGAATGCATGCATTGTATATATTGCTTATAGATCTATTTTATTTCATGTTATTTAGTTATTTTGTTTTTGAGGGGATTTGAAATGCTGCAGGTGACAGGCACGTGGATAATTATCATCAGAAGCAACTTTTAAAAACAAAATAAGCGAGTGTCCTGTTCCTGTGTTTGTTTGAGCGTGGCATTTCTCCCGCCTCCCACTGAGGGTTTTAAAGCCAGGTGGGTAAAAATAATTAAGCCTAATCAAGCAAAGCTGTTGCCAATTTGTGCTGATTAGAGCACGAGTTTCACTCCCTGCGCGCCCTTTTGCTTTCACCAGTGGCCTTATAAAAGAGATTCTGCATGTTGCACTAGGTGATTTCGCTTCATGACAATTTTTTTTTCCCCCTTCTAGGAACTTGCCACAGCAAACATGAAGGTGGCTATTCATGCAACGCGTAGGATCCCTCCATGCACCAAAAAGAGGATTCGTGCTTACTCCACTCTCATCTACAGAGCTCATAAAGAGGTCAGAATGCACACTGTAATTGTCTGGCCTGTACATGTTCCTATGTGATGAGGGACTGGTTTCACATGCACTTTCTTGGTATTCTTCTTCTGCAGGTTAGTCCTGTTGGACTGAGAAATCCTGAGTTTCTGACCAGGAGGCATGGTGTCCCCAGACCGATCCTGCTCAGGCTTGTAGGCTTAGAGGCTTCTCGGCTGTCCAAGTCAAACAGGTTGAAAGTCATCACTCGGCGAGAGCTCAGTGCTGCTGTTGCACACGTACAACGGAGGATTCATGCAAGAGCCGCTGCATGAAGATATAGACTTTAAAACAAAATTTTATTTTTATTATTAAAGGGTTTATTTTAATCTTTGCCTCTTTATTAAAGTAAAACTATTAGGTAATTAACCCTAACAGCTGGTAGATGAAAGACTAGGACTGACAGAAAGTGTGTACGCTCAGATTTATGGTTGGAAATGTGGTATGTCAGGGGTGGGCAACTCCAGGCCTCAAGGGCTGGTGTCCTGCAGGTTTTAGGTGTGTCCTTGAGCCAACACAGCTGATTCAAATGGCTAAATGACCTCAACATGTCCTGAAGTTCTCCAGAGGCCTGGTAATGAACGCATCATTTGATTCAGGTGTGTTGACCCAGGGTGATATCTAAAACCTGCAGGACACAGGCCCTCGAGGCCTGGAGTTGCTCACCCCGTGGTATGTGGCGAGATCACTATAACACTATCAGTGTTAACGGGCTTCAGGATCACTGACTACAAAAACAAAATGATACTGTTTTGTATGAACATCCTCACACTGAAGCGGCTTAGAAACCCTGAAGTAGGTTTTTACAGCTGCTTTCTCAGCCCAATCTGAAGTTTCAGGAGAGGCTGGATGATTCAACAATATGGTTCAAACATCAGTAAACTTAAAGGGAAAAATCCATCCTTTGAAATGGCGAAGTCATGACCTTAACCCTGGGGAAATGCTTTGGCATGACCTTAAGTGCAAATGTGTCTTGGTGGGGGGGGATTTTTCCAGGCTGCCCCCAAATAAAGGCTCTCTTGTCATAACTAGGATGAAAACCAGACTATTTTGAGTAAATGCATGTTTGTTTTCAGGAGGACAGAAGTTAGAATACACACTGTTTTCTTATCATACTTGGTTAACAAGCTAATTAAACTGCATCTGAAAACTTAAAACGCTGTCAAAGGAAAAACGAGACTTCCCACTCGTCAAACACCGGCCCCTCCCGGGTTGAGGTTTCACTCCACCTGATGCCTCCGCCTCTTCTGTGAGCTCTCCTCCTGCACCAGTAGCTCCTGTTGCATGTAGAGCTGCTCCGGAAACGCTCCAGTCCTCATATCGACCTGTTTTTACGCTCGAATCGATTTCATAAGCTATTAAGGAAATTTAGAGCGCAACCGTATTTTATTATTATTGGTATGAATGAACTGCATGACCCTGTCGCGCGGATAAGAGCTACAGGTAGGTTTGAACTGATGATTTTTGCCAAACAAACACCTCGTTGGAATACGATGCTGTCCTAAAAGGTAACGCGCAGTAAGACAATGAGCAGCGTTTTTATTTTATTTTGGTATGATTTGACTCGATTAACTAGCAGGATAATTCCTACTGTCGCTTTTTTGTATTGTTTTATTTTTGTAAGTTGAAGCCAATCCTGCACTGTTTGAATACATTGAAGGCAACGTGATAATCGAGTACTGCTTTAACGATGTGTCTCTATAAAGGGAGCACGTTCTCATATCAATCAGTGTCACCAAATGCCACCAAACAGCTTTGGAAGAAGCGGCTAATGTGAGCCCTTCTGGACCCTCTCTGTTAGCCATCATGGGATGTGGCACCTCTGTCGCCACAGAAAAGCAAGGGGAAACACTGGAGCAGGGTAAGCATGTGTAGATGGTTTAATGCTGGAGTACACCGGACATTGGGATTTTTATTGCCCGCCCCCTCAAAAATATACTGTAAATGGACTGATTCTTATATAGCGCTTTTCTACTCTCCCGGAGTACTCAAAGCGCTCTATACAACATGCCTCATTCACCCATTCACACCCACTCATACAAGCACTTCTAAACTCAAGTGCTACATTCATACTAAACTAATCATCTAAACTATATTCATACTCCGATGAAGGCATCGGAGGGCAACTTGGGGTTAGTATCTTGCCCAAGGATATTTGGCATGCAGACTGGGGGAGCCAAGGATCGAACCACCAACCTTCTAATCAGTAGCTGATCTGCTCTACCACCTGAGCCACAGCCACCCAATACTATCCCCAGAGAGATTTGTTCCTCCTGTGAAAGGTGGGAAAAACCCACATGCAAAGACGTCACACACACAAAACACCCCATAGGTGTTAAACACTAATTGGAAAGCAAAGCTCATGTGATGTTAAACAGCATATTTATTCGTGCTGTGTAATACTGCAAATTTTGGTATAGATCCAATACTAAGTAAACACTGCCAATGTTACCAATACTAATACTTTTAACTTATAAAGAGCTTATGTAGGGAAAAGCAGCGACTTAGCAAATGATTAACATAATTCAGTGAGCTACATACTGAACAAAGAAGATTGAAGCAAAGTATCGATCCCATCGTGCTTGTACCAATACCGATACCAGTGATGATATCGATTTTTTTTCTTTTAATGGATCCACCCACCTCTACTGTTTCTGGGCCCTTACAGAGACTTTTATTTCCCCTTACTCGAGTACAGGATAGTGTAATAAAGGATTACACATCAGGCACATACAGTTGCTCCTTATTAAAAATGACTGCAGTCAGTTCACCTAAATTGCAGGGTGTACTCCAGTTGTTACTGAGTGCTTGTGTTTATGCAAAGGCATTTTGTAATGCTAGTACTGCTACTACTATGCTTTAGTAAGTTGCTAACCTGTTCTGCTGCAGCAAGGTGATGATAGCTATTTTTTTGCTGCAGTAAATGTGCCTCTGATTTTGACAGATGATCCTTTCCCTCCTTTGCAGTCTGTCTTTTCTTCTCTTTAATTAGTGCTGCTGCTCCCAGAAGCTTGTTTAATTTGCTTAGTTTTCCCAATCCCACTGTTGCACACGACCTCCCTTGTGTCTTGTTATTTCTCATACCGTGTGTGTGTCTGTATATGCTCATTTGCACACAGTTTTATTCAATTACACGTTTCACGTTTTCTCGCTGAATTGTAGTTTTCCCTTCATGCAGATGAACCAGTTAAGACTCCCAGCCCGGCTCTGAGTAAGACCCCGCTCATCCTTAACTGCCAGGCTTTTACTTATGTGGCATCTGTGTTTGTGTGCTTGTCTGTCTGCATTTTTACATTTTGCAAGAGTAACGGAGGATTCCTGTGGCCTGTGGAGTTCTGTAGAACTAAAAAGAAAACAATGGGTAAATAACAGCTAAAGAGTCATAGGCATCTGAGGTATGAGTTGTTGAAGCAGTAGTATGGTTTCATGCTATGAGTGAGCGCTACAAATGGGATGTTTGCTTTGAGTGTGCTGGTGGAGATGTATGGGGAGGTCAGAAGGAGCTTCACTTTCTCTTTGTGGATCTAGAGAGGGACTGTATGAGGAAGTAAGGAGAGGCAGAGAAGTATGTTAGGGTGGTGTAGGAAGGACAGTGAGATGTGGAGTAGGAGTGGCACAAGGGTTCAAGGTAGGGGTAGGATTACAGTGGGGCAAAAAAGTATTTAGTCAGCCACCGATTGTGCAAGTTCCCCCACTTAAAATGATGACAGAGGTCAGTAATTTGCACCAGAGGTACACTTCAACTGTGAGAGACAGAATGTGAAAAAAAAATCCATGAATCCACATGGTAGGATTTGTAAAGAATTTATTCGTAAATCAGGGTGGAAAATAAGTATTTGGTCACCTCAAACAAGGAAAATCTCTGGCTCTCACAGACCTGTAACGTCTTCTGTAAGAAGCTTTTCTGTCCCCCCACTCGTTACCTGTATGAATGGCACCTGTTTGAACTCATCATCTGTATAAAAGACACCTGTCCACAGCCTCAAACAGTCAGACTCCAAACTCCGCCATGGCCAAGACCAAAGAGCTTTCGAAGGACACCAGGAAAAGTATTGTAGACCTGCACCAGACTGGGAAGAGTGAATCTACAATAGGCAAGCAGCTTGGTGTGAAAAAATCAACTGTGGGAGCAATCATCAGAAAATGGAAGACATACAAGACCACTGATAATCTCCCTCGATCTGAGGCTCCACGCAAGATCTCATCCCGTGGGGTCAAAATGATCATGAGAACGGTGAGCAAAGATCCCAGAACCACACGGGGGGACCTGGTGAATGACCTGCAGAGAGCTGGGACCAAAGTAACAAAGGTCACCATCAGTAACACACTACAACGGCAGGGAATCAAATCCCGCAGTGCCAGACGTGTTCCGCTGCTGAAGCCAGTGCATGTCCAGGCCCGTCTGAAGTTTGCCAGAGAGCACATGGATGATACAGCAGAGGATTGGGAGAATGTCATGTGGTCGGATGAAACCAAAGTAGAACTTTTTGGTATAAACTCAACTCGTCGTGTTTGGAGGAAGAAGAATACTGAGTTGCATCCCAAGAACACCATACCTACTGTGAAGCATGGGGGTGGAAACATCATGCTATGGGGCTGTTTTTCTGCCAAGGGGACAGGACGACTGATCCGTGTTAAGGACAGAATGAATGGGGCCATGTATCGTGAGATTTTGAGCCAAAACCTCCTTCCATCAGTGAGAACTTTGAAGATGAAACGAGGCTGGGTCTTCCAACATGACAATGATCCAAAACACACCGCCCGGTGTGTGTGCAAACCTGGTAAAGACCTATAGTAAACGTTTGACCTCTGTTATTGCCAACAAGGGTTATGTTGCAAAGTATTGAGTTGTATTTTTGTTATTGACCAAATACTTATTTTCCACCCTGATTTACGAATAAATTCTTTACAAATCCTACCATGTGGATTCATGGATTTTTTTTTCACATTCTGTCTCTCACAGTTGAAGTGTACCTCTGGTGCAAATTACTGACCTCTGTCATCATTTTAGGTGGGGGAACTTGCACAATCGGTGGCTGACTAAATACTTTTTTGCCCCACTGTATATCACGGTCAGCTCTGAGCCCCTTTTTGTTTGAAGCGGTGATGGAATTGCTGAGAGATGAAGCTCAGGCAGGAGTCTGCATACACTATGATGTTCACTGACATTATGATCTGTAATGAGAGGAGGGAGCAGGTGGAGCCTGGAGCAATGGAGGCATGCACTGGAGAGAAGAGGAGGGGAAGTAGGTAGAAGCAAGACAATACGTGTGTGAATGAGAGGAAGAAAGGTGTAACAGTGAAGCTGCAAGGAGTAGAGGTAGTAAAGACGCACAAATTTAAACATTTGGGTTCAGCCATGCAAAGCAATGGACAGCGCACAATGTCAGGAGTGATTTGTGGCCTGCTATGATGTATGGTTTGGAGACGGTGGTGCTGACAAAATGACAGGAGGTGGAACTGGACATGGCAAAGTTGAAGATGCTAGAATTTTTATTAAGAGTGACAAGATTAGAAATGAGTACATCAGAGGGACAGCTCAGGTTGAGTAGAGACAAGGTTAGAGGTGAGGATGAGATAGTTCAGACATGTTCATAGGAGGGATGGTGGATATATTGGATAAAGTTGAGTATGGAGTTGCCAGGCAGTAGGAAAGAGGAAGACCACAGAAGGGTCATGTATGTAGTGAAGGAGGACATCCAGAGGGTTGGTGTGACGGAGGACGATGCTAGGGATGGGGTGAGATGGAGACAGCTAAAAAAGACGTTTTCATTTTCATCTGTTTTCATCTTTGTTTGCTACTACATACACTCACTGGGCACTTTATTAGGTACGCCTTTTGCCCTCAGAACTGCCTTAGTTCTTCATGCCATAGATTTAACAAGGTGCTGGAAACATTGCTCAGAGATTTGATCCATACTGAGATGATAGCATCACACAGTACCTGCAGATTCATCTGCTACACATCCATGATGTGACATTTCTGTTCCACCACATCCCAAGGGAGCTGGGATTTGAGCATTTTGGTATGGTGCGCTGTCTTCCTGGAAGCAGCCATCACAAGGGTACAAATTTTAGCCCTACAATTTGAATGTTTCAGCATGTAGCATGTTGCTATCATACAATTTTTGTGATCCTTGAATTGTAGCCTCAGTTTCCTGTTCCTAACTGACAGGAATGCCACCTGTAGCCTGTCTATTTCAGAGATGCTCTTCTCCATACTTCGATTGTAACCAGTGGTTATTTGAGTTACTGTTGCCATCCTATCAGCTCAAAGCAGTCTGGCCATTGTCCTCTGAGTTCTGGCATCACCCAGAGATCAGCAGTTTCTTAAATACTCAAACCAGCCCGTCTGTCACCAACAACCATAGGATGTTACTTACATCACCTTT
Organism: Astatotilapia calliptera; assembly: GCF_964374335.1. NCBI lineage: Eukaryota > Metazoa > Chordata > Actinopteri > Cichliformes > Cichlidae > Astatotilapia > Astatotilapia calliptera. The sequence goes on along the minus strand of NC_137422.1, from coordinate 14,407,605 downwards.
CTTCTCTATTCTGATGCTCAGTTTGAACTTCATCAGGTCATCTTGACCTAAATGCACTAAGTTGCTGCTATTTGATTGGTTGATTAGATATTTGTGTTAATGAGCAGTTGAACAGGTGTACCTAATAGAGTGGCTGGTATTTTCTCACATGCTTAGCCTGTAAATAAAAAATACAACGTTTTGTTGCAGCTATGAAGGCAGCTGTTTTGATCCAGCGATGGTACCGGCGCTACATGGCCCGTCTTGAGATGAGACGCAGGTACACTTGGAACATTTTTCAGTCTATTGAATACGCCGGGGAACAAGACCAGCTGCAGGTGTCTCTCACTACAGGCATCTATTTTGCAAATTTCAGAAGTATCATAAAGCTTAAACATGCGTTTCTTTTTGGTTTTTCAGCTCTCTAGTTTCTTCACTTTCATGCTGGACAACTTCACTCAGCTGAATGGGAATGGGCCAGGTTAGGGGAGAGAATTCTCATATCTACAGCGTAAAAGGGTGTATTATTATTATTATTATTATCATTATTATCATTATTATTATTATTTTGCATGTCTAAAACTTAGATTTTTGCCTATAATATTTGGAACTGCTGAAGTAATGTTTGCTTCCTTTTGAAATAAAATATAATTTCCTAGTCCTGCTATGTAGACAGGATCTCACTGGGTTTTAATGTATGCAGAAACGACAAACTTATCACACTGTAGCAGCTAAATAAATGTGCCTAATTTTAAGAAACATTCGTTTTCTTATCAGTTGGTGTTTAATGATTGTTCTTTTTAACTTTTCCAACACCCCTATTGTTTAAATTAACACCATTTTGTTTGTTATGCCACTGTACTTTAGATATTTTGATCTAGATGAGGAAACCCATTGCGTATACCCTGTTGCTTAGCAACTACTGTGAATGTGGAGGCCAATGTGTCGGTGTGGTGCACTGAAACAGCTGTGGCTTAAGTGTGTATTGACCCGCTCTTCCAGCTCAAAAGCATAATGTTTCATTGACAAGCTAATCCTCAGGGAAACCCTTTTTTTGCTCATCATCTCCTGAACATCCTCTTCATGGGTTTTACGTTAAGTCTACATAAGGGATGCAAAGAGGCCAGACTCTGCTGTCTCTGTTTACTACGTACAGGATCTGTGTTTTTATATTTGTTTGTCAGGGACACTATAGAGGAAATAACACAATAGGAGAGGGACATGGGCCTCTGGGTAGACATCTGTCCCAGCACTGCTTGTTTGCATAATTTAAAGGCTGTTGGGATTTGTTCTTATATTTGAAACTTCAGTGAGGTCTCAAATATGAGAAGAATATTTAGTATAGTATAGCACCTGTATATGAGATTTTTGTAGTTTAAGACTACAAGAGAGAGGGGGAAAAGCAACAATACACTCCCAGTACAGACAAAATAGAAATTATTGATGATAAGCTTATCATTGATTAAGTCAGAAAAAGAAGAGCTGTGTGGTGGGTGGGTTGCAAAGCAGCTTGCAGATGTGCTGCACCTATAGTCGTGTTAAAGCAGGTTAAAAAGCGCCACCTAGAAAACAGTTTGCACTGGGGTGCTTAGAAGGGCATCAGCTAAGCCATCATCTCTCGTGAGCTGGCATTAACAACAGTGGATTTACCAGGATTGATAGCTGAGGTTTTTTAAGCTGTTATATAATTTTTTCATATAACCAAATATTGTGCATTCCTGTTTTGGATTTAAAGGATGTAAAGGTGAGGATAGAGGAAAAGGTACAAGATATATACCATTTACTCATTTTTTTTCTTGACAAAGATAAGATTTCATGTTTGTGGACATCTAGCTTTCATTTTAAATAAATTATATGATATGTAAATTGCGTTTCAGACTTGATCTCCCAGCTGCTGGATCCAGTGGTGGACCCATGGTTAGACAGAGAAACCTGCTACAACCTGATCCATGTTCCAGAGTCCTACACCGGACCTAGACTATCATTTCCTCTCTCCGTCGCTGATACAAATGCGCTCCTGAGTGCGTTTAAGGATCAGCAGGTACCAAATATGAGCCTTTCACTTTGTCTCTTAAACATCTGATTGTCTGGTGGTTTAGATTTGGAGTGCTCACTGCTTTTTTCCACACAGACTCTCCATGCCAGATATGTTCTCCAGCTGCTGTATGAGACCAAAAAGCTCCTCAAACAGATGCCAAATATAGTTCACTTGTCGACATCCTACTACAAAGAGATCACTATATGTGGTGGGTCTCAGTGTCTCTTGTTAATTTAAGGTTCAAAATTTTCAGGACCATAAAAAAAATTAAAAAATATATATTTTAATCTCATTGTAGCATATGCTACACTGCGCAGACCAAATAAATGATCTCTGTAGTTTTTAAATGAGAGATGGTGCCTTGTGGTTGTTTAAAAACAGTTGATTGTATCTTACTGGCAGCAAGGTAAGTCCTACTTATTTGCACACTGATCAGCCACTTGACTCCTCTTGCACAGCTTTCCTCCTCCTACCTTTGCATGTCATTAAACTCAAGAATACTTGAGTAACAAAAATGAAAAAACACACACTCATAAGGCTGAGGTGGAGCAATCCTTATGATTAGGGAGTTTTAGTCCGCTTCTGTAAACCCATAAAGCAACAGGACTTCAGTTTCTTGATTGCAGTGACTTTTTTCTTTTGGTACAGGTGATCTGCACGGGCGACTTGATGACTTACTACTTATATTTTATAAGGTAAGGCTGCCCGTACAACAGCTTTCTTAGGCATCATTTGTGCATCATCTACCTCATAGCAATATCAGATTTCATGTAGATTTTTTTATAAATAAAAGACTGAACCCTCTGCAGTTAAATCCTAAGCAGTCACTATATGTAATTTTTATTTTTTAATAAATTCTTCTGCCCGTCAGAGAGCAAAGAACAACTAACTGACACGCATCAGTCATTTTTTAGACTGTAGGGTCATTGCAGGGGGGTTTTCTATGACAACAAACCTCAGATGGTTAAATAAGTAAAAGCTGAAGGTCTGACTGTTTTCATGTTTTGGTTTTTCTCAGAATGGCCTTCCCTCTGCAGAGACACTGTACGTGTTTAATGGGGACTTTGTGGACCGTGGAAAAAAGTCAGTTGAAGTGGTTATCCTGCTGTTTGCCTTCCTTTTGCTTTACCCAGACTACATGCACCTGAACCGAGGAAACCATGAAGACCACATAATGAACCTCAGGCAAGTTTAGAAAAGGGTGAAGTGAAAAATATTTACCTGTCTAGGTTCACCACGAACACCAGGAGAATAGAGTATCAGGGTTTAAAGGTTTGTGGTTTTCTTTTTTCAGATACGGGTTCACAAAGGAAGTCATGCAGAAGTACAAGGTAAAGTCCAAATACATGCCGTCAGTCTGATTTTATGTCCACAACTCAGTAAGCACTTTGCAGCTTGGTGACTGTCACAGCTGATTGTTATTTTAAATTACTGTTCTCGCCTGTTTGCAGACTCATGGCCGTGAGATCCTTCAGCTGTTTCAGGATGTTTTCAGCCTCCTGCCCATCGCAACAGTTATAGACGGAAAGATTCTGATCGTTCACGGAGGGATTTCAGACCAGACTGACTTAGACTTCCTGAGCTCCATAGAGAGACACAAGGTCAGCGGAATCAATCAGCTTTGGCCACCAGGGGTCAGAAAAAACAACTTTTTACATGCTGACACACTCATACCCACCACACAACAATGTAGCTGTGTGCAGCGTGGAAAAAAGTGGTTTGTAGTTTTATCCGGCAACAGGAGTCAGATTCCTGAGACGCATATCGAGACATGTTGTAGAGTTGGTTCAGCAGCTTCTCGGTAACAGCTGCAAGGCTCAGTTATTGAAAAGTTATTAGAGTAGCTTCTTTCTAGGTCTGCTACTGTGTGAATAGGGGTTAAAATGGGATTTGGCAGGTGGGGAGACCCTAAGGTTGGGTGTCGGAGTGCGGTGTGGGGAAAGGCATCACTTTCCCTACTTCTCAGTAGGGGTGGCTGTGGCTCAGGTGGTGAAATGGGACTTTTACACACTGGAAAGGTAGCGGATCGATCCCGGACTCCTCCGGTCTGTGTGCCAAAGCATCCTTAAGCAAGATGCTAAACCCTGAGTAGTGTGATTCTGTGTGTGATATGTATGTTAGATATCAGTCACATAAGCTCTAGTTAAATTTTATTTGTATGCTACCTATAATCAGCTGGCCTCTGCTACTGTTCCAATATTCACTGCTCCATGTGGATTTAGCCAACTGAATTCATTAAGATCTAAGCAGATGTTTGTGAGCTGGTTGGCTGATTTCCAACCCCTAGACAACATAAAGCTGGTAAAAAGTAGAAGTTAAAAAAAGTGGAATTTGGTGAGTGAATCTAATCAGCACCATAAATCTGGTGTCCTTGATGAAACCAAACACTGAAAACAAAAGCAAAGTGTGCTTTGCAGTCCAACATACAGCATCATTGTGAAGTTCACCTGTTTGTGTGTTTGTTAAACTGTTTGAAAAGTTGCATTTGAAATTCCCTGCATGATTACTCTGTTTATGCTCACTCCTCCTCTATAGCGCTGATTAGATTCTGAATTAGGCCATCATGAACAAACTTTATTCACATCTGCACCTTAAACACATCACAGAGATGAGAGGTAAAACAGGTTGTGTTGATGGTGTAAGCAAGGCCATTTAATTGCTCATTAATCTAAAGTGCCTCAATGCCTTTCCAGACACTTCCAGCCCACTTTAACCCCAGTTTGTGGGCTTTTATTATGGTATCAATCTGCATTCAAGATTGCTACTCCAAGTCCGATTAATGGACTCCTGCTTTATAAAAAAACAAAATATTTATCCTGACAAATTTTGAAGGTTTCTGTGACATTGCAGTGTTTCACGGTAGGATTAGCTGAATAATGAAGCAGCAAACCGGAGGCCAGGTTTCCAGCAGAAGGGTTACAAAAGTAGGAAATTCATGCACAGGGATTAAGAGAAACAAATTGTGAGGGTTCACCTTATTTTGCAGGACCCATACAGAGTAGTTTGACTTTGCTTCACTGTTTGATGCTCAGGTGACGTTCACTAAGTTTCAGTTTCACAGAGCTTTTCTTCTGGCGTGTCTCAGACAAATGCTAAAAGATGTTTAAATGCTTCTAATATGGCAACCTTCAACACTCTGTCCTGTACCTATGCTATTTTATTGTTTTATTATTATTTATTATTTATTTTTATTTTGAATGATGGACTCTTGGTTTTGAAAGAAAATGACACAAAAATAAAATTGTATTTGAATAAATTATTGCATTTATTCTCTTAAAATGCAGAAAGCACAGAGCATGAATGGTCATCACAGGTATTTCAGAGAATGCTTTAATATGTATGAAAGTTATCATTAAGGTGGATTTTATTGATTTATTTGTTTATTTTTTACATTAAAATACTCCTTTAGTACTTGCTAAGCACTGCACTAAAGATGTGTGTATACCTTTTTTTTCACCCTTTTTTTAATGTTACTTTTCTGTCTTCACGTTTTGCTGTTTGTCAGCACGATGTTTCCACCTCACTGCTACCTCCCATTTCTTCCTCTTGTAGGTGAAATCAGCCCTGAGATTTCCCAGGTGCAGTTTGGAGCACCTGGACATCAGTCAGTCCTGCAGACAGACCAAAAGAACGAGATCCACAGACAGCTCTCGTCCCAGCAGCAGTCGCAGTCAAAACAAGAACCAAAGGACACCCAACACGAGGTGTGACCGCAGCCCACAGACACTTACATGTGTTTTTATGTAGTAAGGTCCGTGTGCAGTTAGCTCCTGTTAACAGCTACAGGGCCTCTTTTCTACCGCCGTTTGTTTTTTCTCTAGGAAGAAGCGATGCAGGCTCAGCAGACAAGACAGCGCCGCCTCCACCTCTTCCTCCTCCTCGTCTTCCTCGTCATCCTCTTCACTCTGCTCTCCTCGAACCCCATCCTGCCTCTCCCCGCATGCTTTTCCATCTTCTCCTTGCATGCCTTACTCTGTTAATGTCCTCCAAGTGCCTTTCCTGGACTCCCTGTCCTCCGTTCCCCTCCCGTCACCTTCGCAGCATGAGCAGGAATGGAAGCAGGTGAGAGGAGCAGAGAACACATTAACACTGTTTAATAATCCACTCATTTGATGAGCTCCTTCTTTGTCTTGGTCAACACTTTTATCTGCTTTACTCTGGAGCAGATAGTGGATATATTGTGGAGTGACCCTAAAATCCAAGATGGCTGCAGTCCCAACACCTTTAGAGGTGGAGGCTGCTACTTTGGCCCTGACGTCACCCAGAGACTACTGCTCCAACACGGACTCCAGCTGCTCATCCGCTCACATGAGTGCAAACAAGAAGGATACGAGTTCTGTCACAGTGGAAAGGTACACAAGGTGCAATCATTTCATTTAAATGTGTCACTAACACTTTAAAATACGGCCAAGACTAAGTGCTTAATTCCCCTGTAATTAAATGGAATTTCACTGCAATTACAATTACAGTTAAGTGTAGGTACCCTCGGGTAAGAGGATAATAAGTAATATTTTTACACAAATTAAAGAAATAATTATACTCTAAGCAAATATAAGTACTCTTTAAATAATTATAATGAATGTCTAAGTAATTTTAAATAGCGCATGAGGAACTTTAAACTTTGTATAACGTAAGGTATTTTATATTAAAGCAATAATTACAATGTAATTACATTTAAGTAGTGCATAAGTAATTTTAGTAGTGCCTAAATTCTAGATATAGTACAGGAAAGGAGATATAAATTACACTGTATGTTATTTTAAGTACTTCTAAAGTAATGTTGTACTGCATCATTTCTTTAATTTTGCTGAAAAACAAACAATATTTTCCCATCTTACATTGTACAATTTAGGGGAACCAGCCGTGTTATGGAGTGGCTTAACTCTGGCTCCATCATAAGGTCACGTAGGCCTGAGAGTTTTCCTTGTAAGTCGTTAAGGCGGAACAGTCATTTCATTTATATTGGAAAAGTAAAAGGACAGTTGAATAATAAAGCATTCATCATGAGCATCAACATTATGAATACTGAGTAAAGATGTAACAAGACGAGATTAATCCACTTCATAATACCGCCAACACCATGAAAAATACAACATATTTACAATGTAAGATGAGGAAATATTGTTTGTTTTTCAGATAAATTTAACAGTACTTACATTTGCTTACAGTATAGTAATTTCCTCTGAAGCACTGACTTGTTACCTCTTATTCTAGTGTGCCTACCTTTAGGTATTTGTAGGTAAATATAATTACATTATAATTTCAAAAAGTACATTGAAATTCCAATAAATTAAAAAAGAAATTCTGAAAAATTCTAAAAAATGTTGTTCACTGTCTAAAGGTTTTGCCTTGTTGAGTCTATTTCCATATTGTAGGTGATCACCATCTTCTCTGCGTCCAATTATTACGAGGAGGGAAGCAACCGAGGAGCCTATGTCAAACTGGGGCGAGAGCTGGTGCCCCGCTTCTACCAGTACCAAGTCAGCCGGACTACTCGCAAACTTACTCTGACACAGAGGTAACACGGGTGTCTGGTGTGTCTGTGTACTGTGGGGGCGATGAAGCAATGCTCAGAGTAGTAGCACTGAAACTAATCATGACAAAATCTTGTGCATAATTATATAATTCTATTAAATGTGTAAGAAAGGTTGGTCTAGGTTAACGTTTGTGTCTGCAGAGTGCGAGCCGCTGAGGGCTCTGCTCTCAGAGCCTTAAAGGAGAAGCTGTTCGCTCACCGCTCCGAGCTGATGGCCGGCTTCCAGCAGTACGACCAGAATAACACAGGTGCTCTCTTCTCACTCCATTTTCTTATAAATGTCATGTTTTAATATTCAGGTTTGATTCCCAGGCTGACATGGAGAGTTTTTACATTTGCACACGCCTTGCTTCAGGTCGTGTGTCAGTCTGCGAGTGGGCTCTGGTTCTGGAGTCTGTACTGAGACTGGACCTGCCGTGGAGGACGCTTCGTCCACACTTAGCCCGTCTGGCACCAGATGGCAGCCTGGAGTATCAGTCCTGCTTCGAGGATATGGGACCAGGCATTCCTCTGCCGCAGGTCAGAAACAAAGGGGTACAAAAGAAACACGTACATTCGCTCGAGAAATGACCTTAAAGGGAAAAGGAGATGAAGGAAAACCCTTAAAGGTCACTGTTTTCATCTGAAGTTATACGCTTAATATAAACATCCCTTTGTCTTATTATACAATACTCCAGTCACAAACATCCAGATTATCGAAAGGCTCTTCACAGCATTTTTTTTTACATAGCAGTTCTTTCTCATTTGCACTTTTAAAACGAGTCCATTTTACTCCTGATCCTGTTCTTTTGTCTACAATGTCGAACTTGTATCTGCGAGGAGGGATTTTGCCCCTAGTGGTACAGTTACTTCTAGCTTCGCAGTACATATTCCCAGCGCTGCTGCTGTTAAACACAGCTGGAAGGACTCCTGTTTTTTATCTTTCAGGTCACTCCAAATTTGGCTGAAACTCTGTTCAGATACAGGACAGACATTGAGATAATATTCAACATCATAGACAAAGATCATTCAGGTAAATGAAAAGCAAAAAATCTTTTTCGAGATAATGTTTCAAATAAGCCAAAACTGACTTGTACGTGAGTGATGTTTGTTTTAACCTGTAGGTCTGATTTCCATTGAGGAGTTTCGTCAAACTTGGCGTCTTTTTAGCGCTCACTTGGGAGTTGCCATCGACGACAGTGCCATTGATGACCTGGCCCGGAGTATTGACTTTAATAAGGATGGCAGTATAGACTTCACTGAGTTCCTAGAGGCATTTAGAGTGGTACACAAACTGGACAGCAAAGATCAGCAACTGCATGAAAAGATGGATGGAGAGAAGAGGACAGGCTGAATACTAAACTGTGGAAGTACCAATGTAGGATACTGTAGGATATAACAAAGGACAGCATATACATCTCAGAATACTTGAAGACAATACCACTGGAAGTGATTAGGTCATGATTCATTAGCAGATTTCTCAATTGTGGTTTGTGGGTTAGGGTTAGGGGTATGGCTCTGGGAATGCCGATATCTAAGGCTGATTTAAATAAAGTGATATATCCCTAATTTTATTATGTCTTTTATTGCACCACCAGCTTTTTAGAGGGGCTGACTGTGGAGAAAAAAAAACGTCTTAACAACTGCTGGCTGTAGTAAAATGAATATTTCAAAGAACAGCACAATAGAGTTAAAAACCTTTACAGTGAGCTGATTAAAAAAAATCAGCTACAAAATCAGAAGAAGCTCTGGAGGCGTTGTGTACTTCAGGCACTGTTTGATTTACTTTTATTCATTTTCTTCCACAGAAATTAAATTGAAAAATATGCTGCGATTGAAAACGATTGTACAGCTGTACCTAATAAAGTTGACTGAATGTAGGTTTACAAGTATTGGTGTAAAAGATGCTTCTTTTTTTTTTTTTTTACTTAACAAAATAAAAATAATATCTGTGTGTGTGTGAGTGTGGACAGGTGTCTAAGACAGAGTGTATGTTCAACTCTGTTTGGCTCATAGCTGATAGAAAGTTCAGCTGTTGAACTTTAATCCCTGTGCTCAAGAAATACATTTAGAAAGAGGAAGAAGTCCCTGGGATTTTCAAAGTAAAATAAGCCCACTGAATGCACTATGGAAAAATGTCTGAACCTTTCTGTGTTGATTGTTACATCAATTTAAAATTCCTCTAAAGTACCTAAGTGCTTTGGAGAGAGGCGCATTTACATTCCAGGTCTCCAAAGAACAAAAACAAAATACACAAGAAGCTGAAAGATGTGTTTTGTTATATTAAATAATTATTGTTGAAAGTAAAACCCACTAAAATGTTTTCAGAATTTGCAAATTGATGATGATCATTCATCTCATGAATCACAACACACTGTTCTTCCCCCACACAAGGTTCTCTTCTAAGTTAAAGATCTTGTTATTGGCATTATTGGCTGTTTTTATGTGGTGTGGTATCAATACTAAATTTTTCAGTAACACACAACACTAATTAGAAAGTCTTGATGGTCACTCTAGAGCAGGCCTCAGAGATTTCAAATCTCCACTGATGTATTAATAATACACATTTGACTGGATTGATAATACTCCAGGGACCAGGAGATAAAAGGAACCGAGATGTCTTGACTGTGGTACTTGTGTTACTGCATTAAAGTGGACAGATTACAAGCACCTTTACTGGAGAGTTTTGGCTGTGGGTGGGAATGCACAGAAATATATTACTTCTAATTCCTGACCTTGCTCCCTGTCACTTATAGAAAATGGATGTGAACTTGTTGACGTCACCTTTGAAATGTTTTCCTGCGAGTGTCTTAAGGTTTACCAGTGCAGCAGCACTTTAGATTATATTTAGCAAGAAAACTAAAAAGTTGAAAAGAGAGCATGTTGAGTATACCGGAAGGATTTGGGACAAAACATGAAGCTCTGATGGGCGAGTAGTTTGTGTCTCTATGAGGGATTGGAACATTGTTACTGCCTACATGTTTAAATTATTCACTCATGCTCACTGGAATGACACTGGCTCCTGGCTATGTCACAAAATGAAATGCTGAAAGGAGCTAGTACCACACCCCAAATTTAAATTAAGACAGATTTAATAGTGTCCACTTGTAATAAATTAGCAGGTCTCATTGTTCACCTTCAAGACTGACATTTTTCAATACTGTTAGAGTAAGAAAAAAACAAACAGTTGTTTTACTGGCTACAATGTCCTTATTTGTTTGATTAACAGACTACTTTTGGCTGGGCTCCTCCAAAGCAACCTTATAAATTTATGATACGAACATTTTTAAACAATTTGCGTTTCAGTTTTGTTAGTGTGTTTTTTTTCTAATGGTTATGTTCAATGTTCCCTCTAAACTGCGCGCGTGCGCAATTGCGCACTACTGGCACGGTCTCTGCGCACAGAAAAACTGTGTTGCGCGCACAAAAAAAATCTAACCAGAACTGAAATTAAGATTAAAACTTTGCAGTGTTAGTCAGTAAGTGACTGGCTGCTCCCGTCCAGCCAATGATGCGATTCACATTCGTATATACGCAGCTAATCAACGTCGTTGACAGACTATGACAGCGTCCTTATGTGCCGACATCAGTGTTTTAGCTAGCAAAGCAGCGTGGCTGATGTGGAGTGAAGCCACGTTAATGACAACGTGTACAACCATTGGAGATGTGAGCAGGACAGACGGAACAACTGACGGAAAAAGTGTGGACTTTATACCAGTTGTGTTGATAGGCCACGTAAAACCAGAGTTATGATAAAATTATATGCAATGTTTGGTTTTCTTCCTGAATACTATCATTGTTTATATTTACTGTGGGAAGAAACAGTAAAAACGGCGTTTTATACGGAAAACGCTCGAAAGCACTCCCCTTATGTGAGCAAAACATCCCCAACCCTGTCGTATTGGTCGAAAAATGTACCATGTCAACCAATCAAAAAATGATATGGCAACATGGCATTTAGTTGTTTAGGGAGGGGGAAGTTTTAGGAGTGACGGCGGTGTTTTGAGATGTGAGAGATTTGCGATGTTTAGCGCAAATCTTGTGTAGTTAGTGTGTAGTGTAGTCAATAGTTTTGTTGTGTGTGTCAGAACAATGAGGCGACTACTGAATGTTACAGGTGTTACAGCAGTGATACATCTCCTGTTGTCAGGCCTGCAGGTATCAGGCTGTTGTTCTCCTTTATCTCATAGTGGACAGAAATTATTTTTTGGAGTGGCACAAATGATTTGTGTGGCATCAGATTTGATGCAGAACAGCTGATTGTTCTGTAAATAGTTTGAAATGTTTATTTAAAAAAACGCCTTGGCTGCATTTTTAGGTAAACAGCTGCAAAAAACTTTGTTGTTTGCAAAACTGAGTTACTTTTTTGAAGAAGTAACTATATAATTAATTGCCCAGCATTGGTCTTTATATACTGTATTTTGCAGAAAGAGAGTTACAGGACTCTCTCCTAGACCACAGACTCATAATACAAGTCAGAGCAAAAAATAATAATAATAAAAAGTTGTGTTTTCAAAGTTGGAGTTCAAGTTATTTTTACTTCTAATAGTGTTAACATACTACACAGGTCATGAACAAGATGTTTTTAAATTTTCATTGTAAGAGGGATAAAGCAGTTAATTAAAAGTAGTCTAACATAAATGTAAATGCTGTAATTTGATTATTTTAATAAACCATGTAACTTGGATGGATTCGATGCTGGTGTGACCACAGTGCACACGTCTGCTGTCGCTCACAGTGGTCCACGGGATCGCTCAGGGAGTTTGTGTGTTCGCTCAGACACATAAAAAATTAGAGGGAACATTGGTTATGTATTCGTTAAATGTCACCTTGGCACACTATAATACTATGTAAAAGTTATATGAGCGCTGTTAAGTAATCAGTATGATTTGATGATTTTTTTATTATTATTTCTTAAATTGTAAAATATAAGTGTCCAGTGGGAGGTCCCTAAATTATTTGTCCAAAACTATAAGATGTTTAGTTAAATGTATTCTTGTCTCCACCAGAGTCCAGAGATGGAGAGTACGCTAGAAACTGATTTGGCATCAGTTGTATACACACATTTTCTCTTCATTTACTAGTTGGTCTAAATAACTATTGTTGGGTTTATCTAGACACAAACCCCGCTGGAAAACGAGACACTCAATAACTGCACGACAAAAGAAGTCAAGACAGAGCTCTGTTGTCTTTGTGGCTCGCGAGGGAAGTCAGCCCAGGCCTTCACCTGTCCTTAGCCAACTTTGACTGATTCCTTCGCTACAGCCCTTTTTATTGTCAACAAGCAATCATTCATGAATATGCAATTACAAATACACGTGACATTCTTAAGCAGTCATATCTGAACAACATCAGTGTCTGTATTCTGTGTGTGTAGGTGCATGTATGTGTGTGTGTGTGTTTCCAGCCATACCATACATACACATATGACCTTTCAATGAACTTAAACTGTGTGTATGAGGTATGCAGAAAAGCAGACATAAGCGTCTTGCTAAACATAAAAACAGGGACTTGCAATAGGTCATATCTCAAATGAACATTTAAAGGTGTGAAGTCTTGCACCTCAAGAAACAGAACATGGTCCATTCCAAATGTAACATAGCTCGTCTCTGCACTAAGCTGCACTCTAAATAAAGAAAGCACATTTTGTCAGCACAGACACAGATAAAGGAAATGTTAGATGGTTGAAAATAAATCCTCTGACTGTCCGGCCTTTTCTTCATAATGATAGCCATATTAGGACACATAAAGGCAATGATTATATATCTATATATTTTAGCACAAATGACAATATAAGAAATATCAATTCCAACAACTATAATTATAGAAAAAATAAGGAGTGTGTATTTTTATCATCATAATTATAATTATAATAAATTATTATTATTATCATACTTGCTTAAATTTGAAGCAGTTATATGGTAAAAGGAGAGCGCTTGAACGCACCACGGTAATTTGACAGATTTTACACACAGTATTTGAAAGCAGCACAACTGTGTCGACAGAGCAGCGTTCAACTGCATTTTAGAAGCAAACAACACACAAAAAAGCTAATGTTGGTGAAGAAGAACAGGGACACAGGCCATAGATCTTTTCAGATACCAGTGACATGGGATTTGTAGTGTGCTTATCAGACCGGTGCTTATCAGACCAGTCTCTGGTAGCAGTTAGCGAAAACCTTTACATCACAGTAGCACTGTTATGCTGCCATCTTTCGGGGAAATTATGTCATTACACCGGTATGAGGTTGGGTATAGGTGGATTTGTTTTTTTGCTCGTGAGTTTTTGCAAACAGTCAGAAATGTCCACGAGCTGCAGTGAGTTAACATTTTGCACAAATGTTATTCAAATCCCAATGTTTGTTTGTTTTTTTGTTTTGTTTTTATCACATCTCAGGATTTTAGCCCCTGTCTGAACAACAACATCCTGGTAACGTTTTTAGTTTTTATTTTATTTTTTATTTGAATCAAATAGATTTTTTTTTTTAACAAATGTTTTTAACTTTTTCTTGTTTTTTTAATGCTTTACAAAATTTCAGTTATGAAGCACTTTGCAACTTTAAGAAAATAGCTATATGAATATAGCAATTTGTAATACAATATTTATATTTTCAATTAATGCTTTATCTGGCAAGGAATCGTAAACAGTTCCTTGATTTGCATCTTAACAATGACCTTTTTTTTTTTAGGAAAGATAAAAGGTAACAGTCTTGTAATATCCTCCAGTAACTCTCTAGGGTTGTGAAATTTGCCGTGTGCAAGCATTTCAAGTTCCCAGTAAAAGGTTAAAAGCTGCAAAATAACAAACTTAGTAGGTCTGAGATGGTCTGACTTATGTCTTATATTCAAATCGGGCCTGCATATGACTAGGACAATTTTGTAAGTCTCTAATAAAAGATGGGACTGTTTTGGAAAATGGATATGGTTCTGGACATGCACACTTTGAGTCTTAGATCTTTATGATGCCAAAATGCATCAGCAGCTACACTCCCTTGCTGTTCAATTCAATTTTATTTATATAACGCCAAATCACAACAACAGTTGCCTCGAGGCGCTGTTCAAACCTGTTTGCTAAGAGAAGTTGCTCAAAAGGAAGTTGACTTGGAGGGTGATATAGAAGCTTGTTATAGAGAGTGAATGTGCACGGGTTGCACCAAAGTTCAGTACAAAGAATTACTGTCAAACGTGAATCATGTAATCATGATCTAGTAATCCATGAGGATTTTTATAGAGTTGGAAATTAGCACAATAAGTCTCCCTTAATCTTTAATGTAGTTTTTTTTTAGTTATATCAGTTCTTCTGTTATACAGAACTGACACCCTAATAGTGACACTGAGCCATCATTAACTGCACATGTGGTTACTCTACTGCGCTACTATTGCAGATAAAAATGTCAGCAAAAAGAGGCCTACTATCATTTCAGCAGCTGGGAAAACAGACTAGACACCCACTGCTAGTCTATGCCAAGGAAAACACCTGGCCAACTTCCACCTGTTGGGTAGTCGTTAACTTACTTTTGCTGTAAATTAATTACTACATTGCAGTCCTTTCTGTGAAACAGGAAAATGGATGTGCATATTAAAAAAGACACATGAAAGCTTTTTTTTCTTTCTTTATTTCACACTAAATGAACAAACCTTTAGTATATGTTGAGGTAAAGTTGACCAGACATATCAGTAGCATAACCCTGGAGATTTGCAGAAATAGACTGATTTTTATCTTTATACACACAACACAGATTTTTAAAAAACTGTTCCCAAACAGAGTATTGTTAGTACTAAAACATAATTGGCTGCAATGAAAACAAAATAATAAAGAACATGGAAACTATCACACTTAAAAATAAATACATGTGTTGTTATGAACGTGGTCATGTGTGAGTGAAAAGCTAATCTGTGGCACAAGTTGTATATTTTACTTGTTTTTCCCACATATCTGGGGAATTATCTCATTAATTACAGCAGAACAATAAATTACGATGTTACTAAGTAAAAAATAGAGAATAACAGCAGAAATTGATTTATGAGGAATAAGTAGTGCACATATGATTGACATTCCTCTGGTAAATGCTGAGCCTGAATAGAACTGTAACATACGATAAATTACAAGACAGACAACAGAGTAAGATTGTAAATGTCATAAACATACGTCTGAGCAGCACGTTCACAAAATAAATAGGTTTACGGTCTAGACTCACAAAGACGAAATAAACTGAAATACAGAGGTCTGCACTGGCAGCTAAGGCTACGATGTTAGAACAGTTATATGAGCGCTACACAGCTTATTAAAGAGTATACTTACAAGCACCGCATGAACAGTATGAGGTGATAAAAGTTAGTTTTATGAAACATGCCTCTTCGGGTGTTTATAGAGTCTGTTAGTAAAACACACCAGTCTGCCCATTCACTGCATCAGGCAGCTGGAACTTGGCAGGAAGTCCTGGACGTAAGTGACTGCTGCTTTGGAGAGATAGGTCATGGTGCCATAGCTACCACTAGGAGCGCTGTCGTAGAAAAAGTTGCAGATTCCGGTTGCTGGGTCCTTCTCAAGGAAATACTCACTGGCGCCGTGGGATTTCTAAAGATGAAGAGGTAACGCAGAGTGAAGCTCAGTGAACGAATACTTGCAACAGACCAAAAACCTTTCTCTGTTAGTACCTGGTCACTGAGGAAAAGGTCATTGGCCAAATGCAAGACGCGATCCACGTGGATGATGCCGCCGATGTTGTCCACGTCTACGTCCGCTATCAGGCCCACAACCATCACCGTCTCCACTAGCAGCTGCCGGTACTCTGGCTGAGGGACGTGGTTCAGCACAGATTCAACCTGCACTGCAAACTTAATCTCTCCTGCTGTCATCTAAACAGAAAACACAGAATTTAAACACACACATATGCAGGAAGTCCAAATCTGCAGCAGGTCTGCGAGTATCTACCTCTCTTGTGGTAGAAGAGGGTAACACGTATCCGTCGATGGACAGACCGTGGCACTTCTGCAGGATCTTCCACACCTTTTGGTAGAAACCCATAGGTACTCTGTTGATGGCACCATCTAGCCTGCGTCTCCTCAGCCACTGGCCTTGCCTCTCCTCCCAGTGCAGCTGGCCGTCTCCTGGACAAGTGCTCACCGGGGACAGCATTCCACTGGGAGTGGAAGGGCTACTGCACCGCTGTGGCGAGCCAAAACATGTAAAAAAGGTTGAAATATTGGAGCACTTTTTTTTTTTTAGCTCACCAGACCACGAAATGACAGCTTTTCCACCTTTCATGCAGTTATCCATGCATACTGACACTCCATCAAACTTGGCAAAAAAGCACTTTAGTATATATGCTGAAGGACAAGGCTGCTATTATTATATTATTGGTGTTAATGATAAATACTCTAAAGAGCTTACTAACTAGTGTTGTAGCCGTAGTAACAGCCTGATATAGCTTGTGCCTTTACTAATTATCTTCCAACCAGAAATGATACAGTATAATGTTGCAACAGCTGCCACATTGCTTCATTATGATAAACACACCCAGGGTTATTTTTGCCAAGCTATTATAAATGCAGACGTCTCCCAGACCCAGAGATTTATGATCACAAGCTACCCCAGGCTTCGGCCACAGTAGAGCCCGTGCTGATATGAGATCAAATAAAAACGTTATGTTAACGTTGTTTTTAACATAATGCAAAGAATTGGAATCTTGTCTTGATATGTACTGTTTCATCATTTATAAATAGATGAAAGTTATCAATTGAGCTCTAACACACTATACTTGTTAGTTGGGTACATTTGTGAGCGCTTGCTTTCTCATTAAAACCGTTGTTAATAATAATAGATTACAAAATAACAGCATCCTCATCCTTAAATAGGTAAAGCCACGAGTAAACTGTAAGATATCTACATAAACTATGAAATCCGAATGGAGTTTGCTTGGTCTACACATACTTCCTATTGCAACCTTAAAACAAATAAGGTGACATGAAGCAGGCGAGGTGAAATGGTTTACCGTAGAGCGAGGCGATGTGACATTGCTACTCAAGGAAAAACCGCCACTGAAGATCTACACATGGATATGGATGACAGATGACAGAGAACAGTTTGAGATGGTTCACACGGCTGTCGCACTGCAAATATGATGGCGCTGGAGCCACACAGAGCAAGGGCATGAGTAAAAATGACAACAGAGCTGCGAAAATCAGCACACGAGAAAGACTGCTGTAAGCAAAACGATAGCTGGACAGGGCTGATCACAACAGAAATCCTTTAACAAACAAACCATGCCAATCCATGACCAAATGCTATAACAAGATGGGTTATGGGGGTGGGGGGAAAACAGCTTAATGAAGGTCTGGACTGGTTCATCAAACTGCAGAAAAGTTATCTGAAGTCCAAGTCTTGTTCTCCTACTGTCATGGGATGGGATGAGAGTCACTCCAGCTATGGATTTAGACTGATTTAGTCATTTAGACCAAGGTCAGAAAAAGTCACATGCTAGATATTATTAAAGCCAACCCACACTTGTAGGGCGAGAGTCATCCAGCTGCAAAAAGAGAAGAACAGTGTCATTATATTCACAGATAGATAGATAGATAGATAGATAGATAGATAGATAGATAGATAGATAGATAGATAGATAGATAGATAGATAGATAGATAGATAGATAGATAGATAGATAGATAGATAGATAGATAGATAGATAGATAGATAGATAGATAAAAAGGCACTTGAAGCAGATTAAATATATATACTTAAATTACAATACTTAGAATTCTATGTCCTATTATTCCCACCTGTTTTATCTCACTCTTTAGCTTGTGTATTCCTGTGCGTTCAGTCTTTGTAGCTCCTGTGTGACCTAGTTCATGGATGGATATCGCAGGGCTAGTGGCTGCAGACTGGATTGGGCGCACTGATGGGAAAAAAAACAGGAGTCACAGATCAAAGATTCAGGATTGTTTAAGGGGAAGTCAAATAAATTTTTTCCTGATTAATCATTTTAAGTAACAAGGTTCCTGATCTGGTGTAGAATACATAGACTCTGTGTGAGAGCAACAAAATATATGACCATGATTATTACAAAGGTGTTCAGCTGTTCCTGAGGGATGAGGGATGGATGCATAGGGAACAACAAAACTCACTGCTTCTCTCCACCCCAAATTCTTTGCCACTGAGGATGTGATGCAGTAGGTTCTTCATGCCAAATGGACTCAGGCTCATCAAACTCTCTGACGCCTCCTCCCCTACAAAGACATTTCAAGCTTTTCATATTGCACACTCTGCAGACTTAATTCCTTTGCTCAACCACTCGGTTATGCGTGCATGTGCATGTGTACGTTGTGTTTGGGTGTTTTTTCCTACCAGAACAGTGCAGGCTGCGAGCTAACTCAGTGGCCATCACTTGCATGATGAGTCCTATCCTGAGTCTGAGCATGTCCCCGAACAGAGCGGGCTGGGAGCGCACATACATGGCTAGATACACCATGATTTCCTACATGACAGACACACACAGTTCAAGGCTGTAAGATTGGTGTGTGAAAAAATTATCAGTCAGTCCAAACGGTGACTGATTTACCTGAGTGACCACTGCTACACTGATGTCCTGACCACTGGCTTCGTAGATGAGGTTGTTTAACTCATCTGGCGGAAGAGGGCTGAAAAGAATCAGGACAGAGACCTTGGATTATTATTGGAAGATTTCTTCAGCCACACTGTTTTACTGCAATAACAGCTTACACTGTGATCACTCTTTCCCTGGGTTGAGGAGGTAGACCTACAGTCAGCTGCTTGTGATGGGAAATCAGATCTGTGCAGGCCTGCAGAAAGGACAAATACATGTGGAATGAATTATTAATAAATGGCCATGGACACTGTTGATCCTGTTCAAAACACACCTATTAGGAACTTCCTAAATCTTACTTGTAGCATGAGTGAGTGACTGAAGCTGTTTGTTGCAGGAGGAATAGGGTAGGTCAACAAACAGTCAGCAATGATTCAACAACACTGGATCAGAACAAGTCCAGATATCTGATCACAGTGACTGATCCACATGGAAGATACCAATGACATGGATAAAGACTGAATATATAAGTATACATGATTTATGATATATGTTTGTAAGGTCAATTTGTGGCTACATGTGGAATGGCATCATCATGCTGTTGGTGGTAGTGCTGTCTTACTACTTAGGTGTCCAAGTCAAGCACATAATCTCTGCTGCAAGTTGCTGACACACTTTGTTTAAAATAATCTCCAACCAGGTGCTAAGCCACCTTTTTCCTAAGACACTGACCTCAGCGAGGACCTCCACCCTCTTGCGCAGTATTCCAGAGATGTACCTAATGAGCCCCCACTCTTTACAGGCTCCGGCTTCTACGTACAGCTCCTCCAACAGTGATCGCACACTGACCCCACCCTGCCCAGGACCTGACAACTCCACCAGCCAATCAGCTCCTCTGCTCAAGAGAACAAAAACACACGATGGGCAATTACAAAAGCAGCATTTTTTAATCAAACGTTTGCTCTACTTTTGTCTTGATAATCATACTTCATCACATAGAGAATGTAGAGGATGTCAGCCTGGTCCTGAAGAGTGGGGCATTCTTTTAGCTGCCTGACCAATGCTTCAAAGTCTGTGTTGCCCTGAGAGTCTCGCGGCAGATGAAGATCAGCAGCAGAGTGTGACTAGTAAAGGAAAAGTGCCAGGGTTAGACAAATGTACTCATAGCAATACTGACGTCATGAGAGAAGTGAGTTTGCTGGTGGAAGGATGTGCTGTGCCTACCTTGTGCTGTTTCGCCTGTGGGCCGTGCTGAGGATGAGGAACATCAAGAAGGTTGAGAGATTTGCGATGTTTGCTCTTGACCGGAGTCACAGGCAGATACATGGAAGACTCTGAAAATACGTGTCATTAAAACGGAGCATTAAAAAGAGAGTCTCTGCTTTTTAACACACTGGCAGCTTATTACAAAAAAATGCCTTTTAAGGTCTCTGCTTTGCTGTTAAACAGGGACCTTTGCTTATTACTGGATTATTATTAGAAAATTCCTTCAATCACAGTTTTTACTGCAGTAACAGCTTGCACTGTGATGACTCGTCCCTTGGGTTCAGGAGGTAGACCAGACCTGTGCAGGTTTGACAGGCTTGACAATGGCTTAGTGTTTTAACAAGATTTGTTACTTTGATGTCAAAAAAATCTAACATCAGTCTTATTATATCATTACAGACTCCTTATAAAAGATGGCTGTGATAGGAGGGTGAAGCCAGTGCTCGAGTGCCATAAACCTGCCTGTCCTTCTAATGGCCAGCAGGGGGTGAAAGTCCTTGCTTAATGTGTGACCTCAGCAAACATTTTCAGTCACACTGACACTGTGCTTGTCTCAAATAAACAAAACAACCAAAACGCTCAAGACAAGGCTTCACAAAACAATTGGTGGCATTGTGGTGACCACATCCATCTTTTAAATACACACTATGGTTAGTGTATCTGCACTAGCATGAAAACTAGCATGGTCATTACATTGTTGAGAAACTCACTGGGAACGTTCAGGCCCTGGACCTGCGCCATAAAAGACAGGATGTCTCTTGTGGTATGTTCTGGACTGAAGACATGGTGCTGCCCCCTCTGGATGGGAGGAAGATGGCACTTGGTAGTGGTGCTGTGAAGGAGCTGGGTGAGGTACTGGTCAAATACATCTTCTGAGTCATCTAGAGTTAAATCGAATTGAACCATGTTTACAAACAGGACAAATTAATTGTGCCACACAACTGCTGTACAGTCTTGGACAATAAGTAATTACCCGAGGGACGACAGATATTATACTCCTCTCCATATCCATCATCATCATCGCCTCCATCCTCAAGCAATATGTCATCATTCTCTTCATCCAGGAAGCTGAGACGAGTGTGAAAAGAAGTGGTCTGGACACTGGAGACGTCTGACATCTGCACCCTGTAGTGGTCAGCCACAAACTTTATACAAAAGTCACATCATCTGTTGTTTTAAGCTATAGAGGGAAACAAACCTCGCTCCAGCAAAATAGCCATCCTGTAGTTTCCTTAGAGTTGACAGGATACATGAATCAATTGTTTCTCCATCTTCATCTAGACAGAAAAAAGATGGACATTCATCAGGTAAAAAATTAGGAGCTACTCACAGTTCATGTGTTCAGCAGTGACATCTCCTGTTTGAACATGCAGTCTAAACATCTAAGTTTATTTTTTATATTAGCTTAAAAATACAGTACATTATTAATTATATTATGTAGAACAATTACAGACTGATATGCTTTGGTTATTACCCAGCATGCTACGGGTGATTGGGAATGTGAGCGTGGGCCGCCCTGTCATCCTCCAGCAACAAGAGAGATAGGCCAGTTCGGTCCGTAACATCTCCACAATCATCTGGTTGTCCAGAGCCAGATAGAAATGGTGCTGATCCAGAAACTGAACAAAGGGGGGGCCAAGCAGAAATATAGAAATTCAAATATTTATTGTTCAATTATTAATGTTAATGTGGCTAACATAACAAGGTCACAACATGCCCTAGTTTTACCTGAGGGGTGAATATGTAAGAGCGATTTCGGATCTCGTAGAATTTGGATGTTCCCAGGACACCAATGTGTCTGTACGGCCGCCCACTCAGACTCAGTTTCTTGCTGTTCCCTGTGGCAGAGACACCAGATGGTACTCTTATTTATTTTAATATGAACACACATGCACAGGTGTACACTGTAAGGAAAAGAGTGCTCGTTTACCCAGTCTAACATAGACATGGCTCAGGATGCGAGCTGGCATGACCCTGATGGGCAGAACTTCTGCCATCGTTTGTACCTCGATCCCCAGATCTCTTAACAACTCCTGGATCTCCTCCGACTCTGCTAGAACACAAACTAAAAACAAACAAACATATAAAAAGCAATTTAGATATTTAAAGATTTTTAAAATATATTAAAATGTTGGTAGTTCAATATCTGGCTGCTCCAGTCTGGATGCCAAATATCCTGGGGCAAGTTACTAAACCCAAGTTGCTCTCCGATGCATTTATTGGAGTGTTAGATAAAAAGCATTTAAGCATAAAAAAGTGCTTGCATGAATTGGTGTGCACAATGGTGCATTGGTGTGTACAAAAATATGCTGACTTTAGAACATCAGAAATGACTAATTTCAGAAATGTGACATTGGTTACTGAAGCTGAAAGTCCCTCTATTTTCAAAGCAGTGTTTAGTTAATATCTTGCTTAATGTACCAGACTTTAACTCTCAGCCCATATCAGTTTCCTACAAATTAATCACCAACCTTGTACCACAACATCTGGTTTGAAGCTTGTAGAGAATCTCCTGTTGAGCGGATCTATCTCTCCTGGTGCTAAAAAACCCTTAATCCGAAAAGAAAAGGCAAGACGAAGCAGAAGATTTATAACATTCGTTGAATGCTTATACGTATAAAAAGTGAGGTGGTTTTTGTGTATTGAATGTCTGTTAGAATACTGCATTATTCCCAATTTGTCTGCCATACACACAATGATAACAAACAGTTGCCTTGTGGCTAGCTAACATTTAAGCTAGTGTGTAGCTCAGGACCTACCTCAGCCAGAAGGCACCCCAAGATGTAGAGTGACTGTCCCCACATGTGTGGCAGCTGACCCATGGCTACCCTGTCTACTGAGTGAGGATTGCTATACTCCTCCTCAACCTGCAAGAGGTACATATTTTTTTGGTATCTTAATAAACAGATATATACACTGAAACAGTCCCTGTCTTTATCACAACAGGTAAACAGAACAGCAGGGAGCAGACAGAGTCTGGAGCTAATATTTCTACCCAACAGACTGACAATGTATGAGTAAAATTAGCAAAAATAACCCTTAGGTGAACAAAACTACAACTTTATAGAATATAGATGATGACAAAAAACAGGGAAAAGAGTATTAACCGCAGCAATTAGCTAATTAGCAAATGCTAGTATGCTAATGTTCCCTAATTAGCGCTAAACCATCATTAGTTAGCTAATTTTTCCACTTGTCTAAAATTTGTCATTAAACAAAGTTTAATGACTTCTACAAACTATATAGAACAAATAGTAAATATATAAATAATAAATAAAACATTTTTTTGGCACAACCATTTTTTTACCTTTTGATTTTTAGAGGACAATGCAACGAATTATGGTTAAACTTGATACTGAAAAAATATAAAATAATACACTACAATAGCATTGCACATGTAAAAGCTGCTCCTATGGCATATGTGTCATATTACAACAGACATTTTAAAAGTATTCTTCATGAAAGACTCAATTTTGTATCTTTGATTAAGTTTCTTTAGACTAATTTACAGCACAATCTTGAGTCCCCCATCATTTTGTATATTTCACTAGGAAAATGGGAAATAGGTGCAGTGATTTAATTGAAATATATGCCAAAGAAATGTAGTAGACAAAAAAAAGCTTCTTTCGTCCTCCCCAGATAGTAACAAAATGCTTCAAGATATAATTTATCTTTCTTTTTTTTTGCCAAGTTGTCTGTTATGTGTTGATACAACACAGGTTCATCCCTTGAGTTATTTGCCTTTTTATGCCAGAACAATTCACAGGTCAGTAACAACAAACCAT
Source organism: Astatotilapia calliptera (assembly GCF_964374335.1). NCBI lineage: Eukaryota > Metazoa > Chordata > Actinopteri > Cichliformes > Cichlidae > Astatotilapia > Astatotilapia calliptera. The sequence goes on along the minus strand of NC_137422.1, from coordinate 14,383,476 downwards.
AAAAAGCATTTCTCTGAAAATGGTCAGGTATGAGGACTGGACTGAAAAAGAGGATGCCAATGACCAAAGACAAACTTCGAAAGATCTTCAGAAAGCTTAGAGAATTACTGCTCAAGACCGCTTTAAAAAATTACTGGTCTAACAAAACAAAGCAATGAAAGGTGGATTAGGTCAGACCATGACACAATAATGTAGCCCTTACTATGAGAACGGGTGCATACAGTGGGGCAAAAAAGTATTTAGTCAGCCACCGATTGTGCAAGTTCCCCCACTTAAAATGATGACAGAGGTCAGTAATTTGCACCAGAGGTACACTTCAACTGTGAGAGACAGAATGTGAAAAAAAAAATCCATGAATTCACATGGTAGGATTTGTAAAGAATTTATTCGTAAATTAGGGTGGAAAATAAGTATTTGGTCACCTCAAACAATGAAAATCTCTGGCTCTCACAGACCTGTAACGTCTTCGGTAAGAAGCTTTTCTGTCCCCCACTCGTTACCTGTATGAATGGCACCTGTTTGAACTCATCATCTGTATAAAAGACACCTGTCCACAGCCTCAAACAGTCAGACTCCAAACTCCGCCATGGCCAAGACCAAAGAGCTTTCGAAGGACACCAGGAAAAGTATTGTAGACCTGCACCAGACTGGGAAGAGTGAATCTACAATAGGCAAGCAGCTTGGTGTGAAAAAATCAACTGTGGGAGCAATCATCAGAAAATGGAAGACATACAGGACCACTGATAATCTCCCTCGATCTGAGGCTCCACGCAAGATCTCATCCCGTGGGGTCAAAATGATCATGAGAACGGTGAGCAAAGATCCCAGAACCACACGGGGGGACCTGGTGAATGACCTGCAGAGAGCTGGGACCAAAGTAACAAAGGTCACCATCAGTAACACACTACAACGGCAGGGAATCAAATCCCGCAGTGCCAGACGTGTTCCGCTGCTGAAGCCAGCGCATGTCCAGGCCCGTCTGAAGTTTGCCAGAGAGCACATGGATGATACAGCAGAGGATTGGGAGAATGTCATGTGGTCAGATGAAACCAAAGTAGAACTTTTTGGTATAAACTCAACTCGTCGTGTTTGGAGGAAGAAGAATACTGAGTTGCATCCCAAGAACACCATACCTACTGTGAAGCATGGGGGTGGAAACATCATGCTATGGGGCTGTTTTTCTGCCAAGGGGACAGGACGACTGATCCGTGTTAAGGACAGAATGAATGGGGCCATGTATCGTGAGATTTTGAGCCAAAACCTCCTTCCATCAGTGAGAACTTTGAAGATGAAACGAGGCTGGGTCTTCCAACATGACAATGATCCAAAACACACCGCCCGGGCAACAAAGGAGTGGCTCCGTAAGAAGCATTTGAAAGTCCTGGAGTGGCCTAGCCAGTCTCCAGACCTCAACCCCATAGAAAATCTGTGGCGGAGTTGAAAGTCCGTGTTGCTCGGCGACAGCCCCAAAACATCACTGCTCTCGAGAAGATCTGCATGGAGGAATGGGCCAAAATACCAGCTACTGTGTGTGCAAACCTGGTAAAGACCTATAGTAAACGTTTGACCTCTGTTATTGCCAACAAAGGTTATGTTACACAGTATTGAGTTGTATTTTTGTTATTGACCAAATACTTATTTTCCACCCTGATTTACGAATAAATTCTTTACAAATCCTACCATGTGGATTCATGGATTTGTTTTTCACATTCTGTCTCTCACAGTTGAAGTGTACCTCTGGTGCAAATTACTGACCTCTGTCATCATTTTAGGTGGGGGAACTTGCACAATCGGTGGCTGACTAAATACTTTTTTGCCCCACTGTATATCTGTCAAAATGTGGGACCATGTTTAAAAATGGCTGTAATTCCTACATAGCTAATGCAATACTTTTGTTAATACTCTTAAAACACACATTCATTTTAAAATATAACCCATACTATGGTGGTGTACAGAGGTACTAACTGCACTAACTGTATCTTGTGCTCTCCGTGAGTCTAGGATACCTTGTCAGGAGGAACAGAATAAAGTTCAGGCACCAACTTAATGCCATTCTTCCCTCTGATTAAAACACCCTCCAGTGCTTCACGGTACTCTTGCACCTGTACAAAAGCAAATTTGTTGTTATTGTTAAAAAAGCCATATCCAAAGTGACTCAATGATTGTGTGAGTACAGCAGAAAGTGCATATGAACCAGTGTCTTTGGTTGCTTTACCTGAACTTGATCACCAGCAAAAATACCATCCAGGATGAGGTAAGTCCAAAACACAGGCCACTCACACTCAATATTCTCAAATAGCTTGAGCTCAGCAGGATCATAATGCAGCCGAGATGGATCCTAGAGAGAAAGATCAGGAGCTTACATAAGCTTTCCTGCAAAAAAACATAGACATCTATACTCTTCACTAAAAAAGAGCACCTCCTCCCTGGTTTCGCTGCTGTAATGCATTTACATGTCCCATGAGCCTTAATACTAGAATATATCACCTCTTTGGGACAACGATATCCGTCCCTGATAAAGCGACAGCAGCCATAGCGACCCTGAAATAAAGCAAAGAGTAGAATTTAAAGAGCGCAGGTCAAAATACCAAACAATATACTTTTCCTTGGCAGAAATGTCCAGCTTGTTTATGCTTTGACTTCACCTGCAGTTTGCTTATGATCTCTGACTTCGTCACGGCCACCAGGTCAGCATCCTCCACAGCAAACGCAGGGAAAGAAGTAATGGACAGAAGACCAGCATCTATTTCCTTTGAAGTTGAAGCTCTTGGCAGCATGGAGCACAGAATAGACTGAAGGGGAAAAACAGCACGCTGAATACAAGAAAGACAAACAGAGGTGATGCTACCATAGCTAAAGGCTAATTAAAAATGATACCTGACAGTGTTCGACTTCATCAGGCAACACATGGATTACTGACTTTGGCCCTCCATGAGCACCAAACAGATCCAGCTCATCTATAGCTTCAAGCGCTGCCTGCAACGTGCATATGCAGATGAATCCCTATATCCATGAATGGACAGTACAGTGTATCATAAATGCTGATAATTATTAAATATCACATATCCTTTGTACCTTAGCCATTCCTACAGAGCTGGCATTGAGCTCAGGAATGCCCTGGTTAGTCTTGTCACCTCGTTCCCACATTCCATAGTCCTGCAGTGGTAAAAATGGTCATGGCTTCATTTCTTTATAGCAACTCTCCAGTACTGAAACTCATCATGGCACTGAAAAGCCTATTCCACTAATTTATCATTAAACTATGATAACAGAAACAAAACAAACAAACAAACAAACCTCTGACTTTTTACTAATAATTCTTTCATTCATTGTTTCAAAAACCTGTGGTTACACTCCTCTGAAGTCAGTCCAAAACCCAGAAGTGTTTCCAAACATCTGGACGTGTTACAGTAGAAGACTCGACATGCACATACTTTGGGAGCAGCTTTTATTCTGTGTCTTTTCATTTAACTACTCATATGTCACCCTCCAGACACCACATACCCAAACAAGACCTCTAAAAAACATTACCCACCGCTACTTTGTAGGCAGCCTCTATGTAGAAGACCAAGTTTTGGATGAAGGCTACCTCGTCCAGGTTGGAAATGATACGAAGACCTGCGGGATAAGATAACAACTATGTTCAGTTCTGTTTGAACAAAGGAAAACTCATTCTTTAATAACATGATGTTACAACACCAAGGCAAAGAAAAGGCAAAAATTATATATATACATAAAAAAAGCAGTCTGCATCACTATTGTACCTGAGGCTGTCATCTGTGCCAGCATCAGCAGGTAAATCGAGGTGGCGTCCACCTGGAGATGACCCCACTGATCATCTCTGACCACTGTGGCACAAGTGGGAGTATCATATTTGGCATGCAAGCAATCTTTTGTACTCTGGGTGTGTTTGAACTTCTCCACCTTGGCCACCTGGAAACACATGACCAAAGACTCATTGTTTTTTGTCTATAGCTTTAGCTAAGTTTATAATGAGTTTCTTCATAAGCTAATCAGCAACGTCAATAATTCCACAGTACAAAGCGACGTCATCAAGTTGTTTGTTTTGTTTGCCCAGCAGTCCAATACTCAAACCCAGGGTATATCTTACCTGTCTCATCATGCACTGCAGAAGCCCCTGCATCAGTTTCACCACACTCTGCCAGCAAACAAAAACAGCTCTATCAGTAAACGGCAAAAATCTCACCGTGATGCAATTTACTTTCTATTTCTAGCAAGCTGGAAAGGAAACAGTTACAATCATCTCTTGTAGCTCTGTGTATTTATTCTCACATTTCCCACAAGAACCCGTGGAGGGGGGCTCGAGACTTTTGCAATGTGCTGTATTCTATCAAACAGGTTAGCAAATTTATCAGCTTGGACTATTAAACACTGACTCAAAGTTACAAGAGCTAAAAATGTACTTAAAAAATTCTAACAGAACTATGAATTGGGTTTTTTTTCATACACATTAGATAATTTTTAGCAATTCGTTTAATGAATCTTAATCAGAAACTTTTATCAGTGCTGGCCTGATTTTAAAGTTAGACATTATAACACCTTACTCTATAATTAGGGGCAGAGTGCTACTTGTTGATTGATGGCACTCAGTACATGCACTATGTACGTATGTATGGGTGAAAGCCTGTGCATGTTCAGCATGTGCACTATGTTATGTCAGAATGAAATAATCCTTTCCTCTTTCTTTAATCCTCTTCTTTCTAAAGCCTACTAAAACGTTATGATCGCAGTGCTGACCAAAACAAATGTGATTCTTTTATATTCACTTTCACTTTAAGCTATTTAAGAGTAAAACAATATTTTATGTTGAGCTAATGTGATACTTTAGCTTAACTACAGCCCACATTCATTAAAGTTTTACTAAGTATTGCTATCCTCAAATATTTAACCCGTCATAACTGAAAGAATGCACAGGCCCCTTTTTCACTCGCTCTATTTATGTTGCAAACACACCTGCTCCAGTTCATAAGCTTTGGCCTTGTCTTCATCGCGGTCTGCATTCTTCCGGTAGGCCATTCCCAGCCCCCACACCGCCAGGACACTGTAAACATTATCCCTCACCCAGGCATCCTTCTTCTGCGCACTGGCAGGAAGAAGTCCTGTCACTGGATTCTGAAACCAAGACACATGTGACATGTTAACTAATAGTAAAGACAGGGGTGGTGTGAAGGATACAGTTGTGGTCAATAGTTTACCTGCACTCATCATGAGCCTGAATGTGATCATAATTGTGATTTAGGGTTTTGTTTTGTTTTGTTTTTTGAGAGTTGAATGATTGTACCACAAACACAAATCTTTAACATTTCTGAGGTCAGGGCTTTGGGAAGGCCTTTACAGAAGCTCCATTCCAAAACCAATTCTGGTGTGTTTGGGATCATTGTCCCGTTGGAAAACCCAACTGCGTCCAAGTTTCAACTTTCTAGCTGTTGATCTGACGTGAAGCTGAAGAATTTGAAGATAGTCATCCTTCATTATTCCATCCACTTTGTGCAATGTACCAGTATCATAAGCAGCATTACAGCTACAGAGCATGATGCTACCACCACCATGCTTGACAGTTTGTAAAGTGTTCTTAGGTTTGAAAGCCTCAGCTTTACTCTTCCAAACAGCTCAATGTTTGTCTCATCTGACCATAACATTTTTCTCCAGAGAGTATTTGATTTATCCATGTGGGCTGGTGCAAATTTTGGTCAAGCTTGAAGGAGCAGGAGCTTTTTTCTATAATCCATGTGTGAAAGATCCACGACAAGACACACAGCTGCAGCTTTTTAGCTAGCTGCTGAACACTCCACCAACGATTACAACGCACAGACAGGACCCAATACACACTTTAAGTCGACGAGGCGTGATTCTTCTTTGGCTATCACAGATTCATAGCTATTATTCTTATATGTGTTACTGTGATCTCCTATGAGCAGAGCTGAAAATGAATGAAAGCATGGTCCCACTGATTACAATTCAAACTGAAATTGTTAAAAAGTATCAAAGTCCTTTGACTGAAAGTTACTGAAAGTTCATGTGTGCCCAATAACAATAATACAGCAGTTGCAGTTTATATTTGGAGGAGCCTGAGACATCAGTGTGTCACCCCCTCCTCTCTCACTAAACATATACCCCGACATATCAGTATATGCTATGCCTGGAAAGCTGATGCTGTTTCCTATCAGCTGAGTACTCTCTGGGTCACAGTTTAGCATAGACAGCTGTTGATGGTGCCTCAATGTGAGCTCAAGAGCCAGGAGATAACAGTACATAGCTTTCCAGTCCTAAGCCTGTTCCAGTGCCTGAACTTTGCCCACACTTTGTTTATTTCTGTGCAGCTCACTTTTGGCTGAACTCTAACCTATATGGGCTGCAAAACATGTCCATACCTAGAATGCTTCTGAAGGAGAAATCAAGGATATGTGCATAACTGAAATCCATAACACTGGGTCCTGGTGTTGTCTCGTTTAAAGTTTACATGACTTAAACGTTCAAATGGACTATAGTGTCTGAAATAATGTATGAAAGTATTTCATATACAACCACGTACATTCTGCAACATCTAAACTAGTACACGGGTAGTAACGCATCAGTAACTGTAATCACAGTATGCAACATACTTCATTTTGAAATAAGTGCTTCCACATTTAGATCTTGAATTATTGCTTCATTCAAACGTTTCTCAGTAACATTGCGCAAAAAGGGGCCCTTACTCCACTCCACCTTTGCGGAAGTGCTCCAGCTTTACTGCGCTGCCTCGTCTCTGGTGCATGTCTGAACTCACCTGATGGCACAGGATAGTCTCCTGGACCAGCCGGGCATAGCCGTCCAGCCGCACTCCTGAGTTACTGCGACTCCTCATCCTCTCTGATCACTGCACACAAAACGACAGTTTAAGTCTCAGCGACCGCTTAAAGCTCGGCATTTACTTCTTTGTAAACGAAGCTTCGAACACCACCGGCTCTCGCTTAATAAATTAGGTAGGCTGTCTTACCAGGCAGCGACCCATCCTCCCACTCCTGTTTCGCCGACTCGATCCCCGCAGAGGCTGCTCTGCTAGCGCTCGCTAGCCGGGTAGCATCCAGCTGTTTTTTTGACGATATCAACACGTAACATTAAGCTTGCAGCATGAATTTTCAGGCACACAGGACCACACGGCCCGGTCAAAGCGCCTGATAAGACGAGTCAGGGCTCGCAGAAGACAGGACGTGAGGTCTCACAAACACAGAGAGGCTGGAGGGCAGAAACGTCTGTGAGCGGCTGTACATCCAATCTGTAAAAGAAAAATACATTATGTTCTTGTTGTTTCCCTGCTCGACGACAGGGGGCGCCAGATCACTTTCGTTCCTTCCACTCCAAGGCTTTAAGCCGCGTATTCACTTTATTTAGAAATGGGGAAAACTGACCGAGTATCCTGCTAGTTTATATGGCTCGTATCACAAACAATAGATTTATTACATGTACTGTTGGGTTTTGGGGGGTTTATATTTTATATACAAAATGTAAATAGTTTAAGTATCTAGCTATTAAAATGCATTCAGCTAGAGTTTCCCTTTATTTCCCTCGATTTTAAAGCAGCATTAAATAAAAACACTCGTTGAGTACCACAGAACTGTACTTTTGCACATTGCTTAAAATGTAATTCATGCATTGTTCTTTGTCCTTAAAGTCATCATCACTGTAAAGAATATACAGTTGGTGTATTTTGTAAATGTTGACAGTATAGACGACTTTTTACGTATAATCTGAGAAAGATATACCAGCAGAAAAAAACACAAACAGACATAAACTTCCCTTGTTGTTTATTATTTATGTATACCAGGACTATATTACTGTGCTGTAGTGCAGATTCAGTATTTTAGTCCAGTACTCAAGTAAATGTATCTCCAGTATATCTTGATTTCAAAATCAGGGAAAGTAAAGAACAGTTAAAAGTACCATTTAATTGAAATATACATAGTTAAATGCATAAAAATATGTGGTCAAAAGATGTCATGGTAATTTGAGGCTTTTTATGATTTCTTCAAATCATAAAAAGTTGTTTTTCCAGGAATGATTGCATAGCGTATGTCTCTAATGGCTGTTAAAAAAGAAAAAGAAAAAACAAGAATTGGGTGTACAAGTTCATAATGATTTTGGATTTTCTGGGGGGACTGGAGTCTATCCCATCTGCCACAAGGCAAGGTGGAGTACACCCTGGACAGCTCACCCATCTGATACACAGAGACAGAAAACCATTCACACACATATAACACCTGTAGGCAATTTAGAATAACTTATCAACTTAAGCCACTAATTTGCAAACCAGCATATCACGCAAACACCAGGATAACATGCAAACTCCACATAGAAAGACCGAGACAGATGATGGATTTGAACCCCTTTCGAACATGTTTTACAGAAAACTGCTCCAACTGTCAAGCATGGTGGTGGTAGCATCATACTCTAAAGCTATTTTGGAATAATGAAGAAGGACTACTTCCAACTTTGTCAACTTCACCTCAATTGGAGATAAATTTATCTGAATTTCAGGACTGGGACCACATCTCCATACACCTCCCTTCTGGATCTCTGTCTAAATATGACCCCCAGACACTACAAGCTGCATTTTGTGTGCCTGACCCTCCCTTCCATTTTCAATTTATACTTGTCATTAGTACATGGAGATCTGCGTGGCTCAGGAGCCACCACTAGTTCCCTCTGAGGCAAAACAGTTCCCCAAACTGCAGCCTCAATTCATGCTCAAGCCATCTGCCATTATCTATTAGAAATGCTGTCAAAACTAAAATGAGGACGTAGTCACAGATAATGAAATCAACAGCTAGACACAACTGGGTATTCCAACAGGACAATTACCCAAACACACATAAAAACTGGTTTTGAAATTAATAATGCAAGCTAACATTATCCTTTTAGAGCGGCCTTCCCAAAGCTGTGACTTCAACCCTTTTGAAAATTTGTGGACTATGCTTAAAAGCTGGATCCGTGACAGGAAACCAACCAATTTAAATTAACTCCACTATTTCATATATATATATATATATATCTTCATATATTTGAAGAGTGTTCAAATATCGAGCCAAAATAATGCCGCATTGTTGAAGCTTGTTAATGGCAACCAAACGCATCTGGTCAAGCTGCAACTGGCAAATGGATAACCAGATATTAGTGGGGGTGTAAGTATGTATGTGAACATGTATGTATACTTTCCACCTTGTGTGGAATTGAGAAATTCAAAATAAATTAAAACTTGTGCACCAGTTCTAGTTTTTTAAAGTAATAAAAGATGCACGCCGTACAATCATTAAACCCTGGAAAAAGAAAATTTCAAAGAAATCATCAAAAATGTAAAAATTACACCGAATCGCAACTATGTTTAGAGTTGGGTCATATATATCGTGAAAACAGTTACTTGGATTAATATACGCTCTTTACTGAACAAGAAGTAAATTTGACTGAGTGGTAACTTTACACACACAGGCAGCCATTGCTGTTTCCTTGTAATAACATAACGAATAACGGAATCTTTAATCCAATCAAATTTCAGAGCTGTGGCTTTTTAAACCAATCACAGCGCAGCCGTCTCAATCGCTGCTTACCATCGACCACTACCCGCTAGCTAGTTTAGCAACAAGCTGGGTGAGGGGCTAAACCGCAGATACACAGAAGCAGCTTCTTCACTCGTTTTTTTTTTGTGTATTTCGCTGGGACATAGTGAAGTTAGCAGTCATCCGAGTGATTATCTTCACGTTTTGGTCGAAGGTAAAGACTGGTGTTTACTTCTTGTGCATGCTTTAGCTAGATAACCCTTCGCAGGATGGGGCGCAAATGACACGAGACGCGTTGTTGAGGTTATTATGTGGCCGTCAATTAAGATTAGCTGATATTAGCTAATGCAACTTTGTATTAAAACCTCTTCAACGTAAAATATTTCAAGTTGGACACATTCTTAACGGGCGGCTAGGCGGTCGTGTTATCATTGTCAAGAATGTGTGTATTTCCTGTTTGGACGTCTCTCCTTATTGTTGTGACTAAGTCAACTGGGTTATTCAAAGTTTCATACCATGCCAACGTGTTATTCAGTAGTTGCCACAGGCTTGCTGATTGCACCCCCTCTAGCTATTTTAATTTCTCCTCATCTTTCTCTCTCATCGTCAAATAACTCCTTCAGTCGGTGTTTATCTCACTCTTGTATAACTGGACTTCCTCCCGCAGATGCAGTTCATGCTGCTGTTCAGCCGGCAGGGAAAGCTGCGGCTGCAGAAGTGGTATGTTCCTCTGTCAGACAAGGAGAGAAAGAAGATCTCCAGGGATCTGGTCCAGACTATACTGGCCAGGAAGCCCAAAATGTGCAGCTTCTTGGAGTGGCGAGACCTGAAGATTGTGTACAAAAGGTAGGTGTATAATGCAAGTTGTGATACAGCTGCACGCTCTCCCTTTCTATCACAAGTGGCATTTGCACTCAGCTTTTGGTGCAGTAGGTAAGAGTAGATCAGATCCTCAAATGCAACAGCACAATATTGCCCTTAAAGATTAAGTAATGCTTATTAGCACCAACATTTGTTTTCTACAAAGTAACTTGTATTGGTTCACTTGAGTTGAGAAATGGTCAAAAAAATTATTTATTGGGATTTTGTTTTTTAGTGTGCCAGTCGTCGGTTCTCCTCAGGAGGGAGGAGAGTAGTGAGAGGAATTAAAGCAAGATGCGTGCTCCTCTAAATCCCAACTGGTGGGAGCAAACTCCCACTCCCTTCCAGTGCTTCTTCCCTTAGGTTGTGGATTCCAACACACTACACCTAAAGGAGAGAGAGTAATTCCCAACATTAATTACCTGTGTTAATTAGACTCCCTCCCGCTTCTCCCCTGCTGCCTCAAGCAGCACCAGACTACCTGTTGCCATATTTTGAAGCAGTAATCCGTGCACTACAAGTTGTGACTTAAATAAACAGGGGAAAAAAAGTAAATTCGGCGTGAATATTTGTGACTTAAATAAACTGAAGTAGAAATTCATTAGGGAAGTCAGGATTGAGTGCTTTGCCAAGAGATGTCCATATTGGCACATGTGGGATGGGGACAGTTCTTCCAGGGTGAAACAGTGGTACCTGATATGTGGACTCAGTGCGTTCCTGCTCGCTGTATCATAGCTGATCAAGTGTACTGTTCATGTCAGGCCAAAATGGCTCTCGTCTGACGGCTCCTGAATGGTTGTCCCTCCTTGTTAGCAATATAATAAGGGCTGGTACTTGTGAAGTGCCAGTTTCCAGGTGCACATACTAGTTTTTTTCATTGTTTCAGTTTGCGTCTCAGCAGCAGATGGAGTTGGCTCGTGGAAAGGTGTTTTAACTTGTATAAAACACTGTTCACATGACAACAGACGTTTATAAGGAAGAGAACTGCGTAGTTTCAGTTCCCGAATTCATGATGACTGTGGTGTGGTTGAAACCTTCAAAAGCCATTAGGAAGAGGATCGTTGACTTCAGGCATTTATGTTTAACTTGTAAATGGCCCAGATAAGCTTCACTCCGACTGTTGTGTAATTTCTTTAGGTCAGGGTATGATCTTATCAGTAGGATGTGTTAACGTTTGGTTCGTTGCATCACTGGTAAATCTGTGGTGGTTTGTTGGGGTGGTTAATGGGAGCTGGTGATTCAGTGATTATTTTGTCAGGCACTGAGATTTCTGGCATCTAGAGCTCACCTTCTGGTGTGTCGTGGAAGCCAAAAACACCTTCTTTTCAAATAATAACTGCCAAAAATCAGAGTAGATGGGGAGATTGCCTGATTTGTCATGAACATATGACTCATAAGTAATGTAAATGTCCACTTTATCAAGGCAAAACAAACAAACAGTTCAGCCACATGATAGTGCAGTATTATACACACACATGCAGTTCAATACACAGGCCTAAATGTGTTGTATTCATAACATGTGATTGTCTGATCAAATATTTGCATGACGGAGCATTTGAACAGGTGTATCAAAAGAAAAGATTGTGAGTGTATTATCTCAGCATTAACTTCCTGCCCATTTTTAAATGCCCTGCAGACACTTGCTGGGTTGTGATATCGCTGCATGCTCTTTCTATCACATTCTGGACCAGACATTAGACATTTTAGCTTGGTGTCTATGCTTCTTTCTTTTTTTTGTGACTGACTTTTATTACCAAATATACACTTAACAGTCTTAATGCATTCCTTAATACTGCTGATGTCACAAATATTGATGCTTTGCATATCTTCTTTCTTCGTGTACTAGATACGCAAGCCTGTATTTCTGCTGTGCCGTCGAGGATCAGGATAATGAGCTGATCACACTCGAGATCATCCACAGATACGTGGAGCTGCTGGACAAATATTTTGGCAGCGTAAGTCGTGTCAACATCACGCACATAACATGCTGATCGATGGTATCAGAAGGGGAAATCTGTTAAAATGTTACTGCAAGGATTTTTAGTAGGGACAGTGTCTCCTCTGATCTGCTGCTATTTGTTGTTTTGTGGACTCTCAGGTGTGCGAGCTGGATATCATCTTCAACTTTGAGAAGGCTTACTTCATCCTGGATGAGTTCCTGCTGGGCGGAGAGGCCCAGGAAACATCCAAGAAGAATGTGCTGAAGGCCATCGAGCAGGCTGACCTGTTGCAGGAGGTACGCTCAGTTCTTCTTCAGCAGATAAATAAATCCATTTGACCTGTAACTATGAACAGGGGGTTGCAATGACGAAGTGTTGATAAACCTATCATGTTTGTTTGGTTTTTGTGGGGGATTTTTTGTTTTCTTCAAAAATCTAAAGGTGTTATCTTTACTGCCAAGTAAGACAAGGAAAGCTAGCAGTTCTTCACATTTGATAAGCTGAAACAAAAACAGACATAAATCCTTTCAAAATGAAACATTGCCAAAATTCAGTAACTTTCTGTTGGTTGCTGGAGCACTGACTTTGTGAAAATAGAATTAATTTTACTCAACAATTCAAGTGTTGATCCAAACAGAAGGCTGGCTTTCTCCACCTTACACTCACCTGCACCTGCTATCATGTTTATTCTTAGGCTGCAGGACTTGATTAATACCTCTTTCTATCTCTTGTGCCAGTGCACTAAAGAACGTTCTGCCTAGGTGGCTGTTTCCAGTGGACAGATTCAGTGCTCTTTGATTTATTTAAAGCAAAGCATGCAGCACTATTGTTATAACAGGACTGGCTGTGCATGCCTGTAACTCACTGTAAAGCCCCTCTGTTCCCATCTTAGATTCAGCAGCTAGTAATTATGACTCATGCACTATTAATTATGTTTTGTAAGAGGTACTTAAAGAACCTGACATAACAGCTTTAAAGAGCACTTGTCTGTCTTCTTCTGCAGGAGGCTGAGGCACCACGGAGCGTTTTAGAAGAGATTGGGCTGACATAGATCAACGTGTTTCTGCCTTGTTTGATTCTCACCTCCGTGTGTCGACTAAGTCCTCTCCTGTTTACCGTGTCAGTGTTGTGTGTGTGTGTGAGTGTGGTCACCATCTATGTACTGTACTATCCTGTATTGTCCTTTCAGTGTAGTGCCAACTGTGGTTCTGATGTGTTCCCTATGTGCAAGCTCCCTCACTGTATTCAGCAGCACTTGGCGTACTTCACTCCCTTAACTTAAAACTCCACAGAGAACAATGTAGCACTGACATGAACTCCAGCACCATTAGATAATCCATCATCACCCACTGCAGAGCTGTACATGTTTGGCCTCAAGTGCTTGTTAAGGTGTTGTGGCTGCAGCTGGTGCTTCTCATGTTTTACCATCACATGGCAAAGAATCATGAAAATACAGCACTGCAAAAAATCTTGAACTACCCCTCGATTCTTTATGCTTTGCTAGGAAAATTGAATATGGGTGCAGTGGTTTATTGAAACATGTAAAAACATATGTGGAAATACAGCCTGAAAAATTCTGTTTGGTCTAATCATCTTGAGTCTGCAGCCTGAACTCTCTTAAATCAGCTGTGCAAGAAACTAGTGTTCAGGAATAGTTCTGAAAGGACATTTAAAGCTCTTCTTCAGATGGTGCTGTAGATCGTTTTGTCCAGTTTCCTCAGTTTTAAGGCTCCACTGCACACTACGCCAAGATAACAGCTCTTTGGGAATTGACTTGTTGCTGCAAAAGTGCAGTTTTCTGTACTTCAGACTGTTATTTCTGACATTTTTGAGATTCAACTGAAGAAATGGCGAAAAATGGTGTTTGGGTTTTTTTACGGGGTTATAAGATAAAATTTGAAATTGGTCCTTTGCATAGTTTTTTTTTTTTTTTTTTTTTTTTTTTTTTTTAACACGTGTAGAGATGATGCTGGTTCATCCCATGATACCTTTTTATGCCTCATTGTCTCACAGCCAGTGTTAAGTGGCATAACAAGTTAAAAAAAACAAAACATATTCATCTGAAAATGTTCAGGTACAAGGGTTGGACTGAATGAGTGAACAAATAACCAGTTCCTATGTTGCATGCTCATATGTAATGGTAATGCATCAAAGCCACCAGCTGGGGCCAGTGCTGTTAAGGGAACCACAGACACTGTTACAATCACTTATTCATGGCTAAACTGAACCCAGTAACTAAAATTACACATTTAATAATCATTGTGTCTGTGTTAACACTTAATACAGGTTTATTTTCTGTGATTCTTCTCTTCAAATGAATCATTTCATATTCACATTTCCAGACTAATTGTTTGCTATATGTGGGTGGTTTCTGTGTAACTAGTGTCACGTTTGCTATACTGTATTTCTGTAGTGTTTTTGACCATCGACTTATTGTCCTTACAAAAAAAACAAACAAAAAAAAACACTGAGGTTTGTAAAAGCCTCTGAAAGTATATCTTAGGTCCAGTTCCTCCCTTAGTGCTGAATTAGGTTAGGATAGTGACCCAAATAAAACCACTATTTTGTGTATTATATAGCTCTGGCTTACTCTTAACGACTAACATATGACCAAAGAACACTGTGTTTTACCTTCTCAGTGGTGTCTATAGGAGGCTAAAACAGCAGAAAAAAGGGATTTATAACTGCAGGTTGATGTCACTGGATGTGGGAATTATTTGGCTACAATAAACCAGTATTATGGAATTACTCCAGTCTACCCAGACATGTTGATCATGACTTTCTTCATGGAGTGGGAACATAAAAACATGAACTGCAGATATCAGGTATATCATTGTAATGTGCAAGGAAACAACTTCTAAATAGTTACTCATCTCAAACTGTATGGAAGTCTTTTTTTCTTATCAAGATCAAAACTGTTGTCGTTGAACACTCGTATTATCAAACTTTGATTTGTGCAAAAGAAATCAGTTTTTGTATTAAACACTGACAACACATTTTTCTTATATTTGAAAGATATTAAAAATAAATGTATTCAAAAAGCAAGGGTTTTTTTGTTTTTATATTTTTACGTAACATGTAGTGCCACAATGAGCATCTTGAAAATATTCACATATGTACACAAAAGGTGTTGACAAGTGCCAATGTTGACTACATTAAAATCATTGCATTTTAAACTGGATTAACGCATCAGAATACAGTGATCTCAGGACTCACAAACTGCAATGCATCCCTTTTTATTCATTTAAAATCCAGATCGGTAAGGCGGAGATGTATCTCAGTGTGCACAAATTTCTAGAAGTTATTTTTAGGAAAATCTGATTTGTAGATTTTAAAATGTGCGCTACAAAAAGAGCATATTTTCAGTGAGGTCACCTCACATTTCCTCGGACTATTCACTTTCACTGTTTTTCTGCGTTCGCTCCATCTCATTTCTCTCTCCACCGGGACTTGATGTTGAAAGGTTTTCCACCGTCTCCTCCCCTGACTCCTCTTTTTCTGACTCTCCAGATGAAGCTGTCTCTTCAGACAAATGGCTTTTCTTCTTGCTCTTCTTCTTGCTCTTCTTCTTGCTCTTTTTGGAGTGTTTGTGGCGACGATGTGTGCTGCTGTCATCATTAGACTTTTTCTTACTTTTATCAGGTGACTTGGGGCTTCTTTCTTTACTTCTCGACTTTTCTCTCGTTCCCATGTGAGCGACGTCATTCGTGCCTCTACCGTTTCTCTCTTGATCTCTACCCCTATGCTCCTTCTCTCTGTCCCTACTTCTGTTTCTCCGCCTGTCTTGCTCGTCGTCTCTACTTCTGCTCCTTGACCTGCCTCTACTCCTGCTCCTTCGCCTGTCTTTCCACCAGTCACTGTGTCTGGATCTGGACGACCGTGTGTCCTCTCTGTTGTGGTATGACGGCCTCCTCTCTCTGCTCCTGCTCCTTCGCCTGTCTTCGTCTCGTCTCCTTTCAGATCTCTCCGATCTCACCGGGCTCCTGCTGTAATGACGCTGCCTCCATGATCGGCTCGAATGCCACCCGTCTCTGTGACTGCCCCTTACACTGCGGTCAGGGGACATGTGCAGGTCCCTGTCAGCCTCCCAGAATTCATTCCCAGGGTTTCGAAATACATGCAGAAAGTTGCAGTGCTTCCCTTTAGGGCACTTGTGTCTGTCAAACAATCCTAAGAAGATAAACAAACAAGCTAAACACTGTGGGAATGTCTTCAAGTGAAACTGCATGCCGTCAGCATTAAAAAGTAGCTCACCACATATGGCATTCTTCCACCGTGTAACAGGTGATATCTCACAGTGAAGCTGCCGGCCTGCATACCACCTCCCATTGAATTTGATGAAGGCATCTTTGCATTGCTCCTCTCTGGAGAGACAAGTCAAAGAATGATGTGTTTTCTCTGAAGTGTTACTTCAATTGCAAAGAGACGGGAAGTGGCTGAGTGACTTCTTACGTGTCAAACTGAACATAAACGTTTCCTCTCAGGTGTGGTTCATAGTTACAGCTGACCTATTAGAGGAGAGGAATAGGTGAAATCTATAAATGTTTTTAAGGGGAATAAGTGAGTCTGTTTTACAACACAGACAGGATGACCGGAGGAAAGCTTCTTGATGTCATCTCACCTTAAACTGCAACACTTTGCCGACGCTCTTGAACTCTGGCAGAACATCGTGGTAGAACTCGAGGAAGGACTCCTGCATCTCCTCTTCGCTGTGCTCCAAACAAGCATCGATGTCATAGTCATCACGGCGCGACTCTTCCATACCGAACGTTCTAAACATTCCGCGGATCATCAGCGTTGGACTGGTTTCAGGATACGTATGTTTTCGAGAACATCTGGATTCATAGAGAGAAGACATTCAAATACGTGGGGAAAGGCCACTTTAGTGTCATCGTGTAATTTAACCTAACATAACATTCTTCTTGACAGACTAGCTCCTATTGAAATCACTGGACGCACTCCGTTCATTCAACTGAAAAATTCAAATTCCATCAATTTCCAGTTATTACTGGAGTCTCCCAGGTATCTGTCCTGAGCCGCCTTTTTTTTTCTCATCTCCTTCCTCTTGGTCAAATCTTCCATAAATCGGTTTCCATTGTTATCCCAATGACACCCAGCTCTACCCACATGCCAAACTACCAGCACCTCCCACTCACTGCCCTCTGTGTTTGCCTCCAGGAAATTAAATCCTGGTTCTACTGCAACCTTCTCAAACTACAGTGATAAAACAGAGGTTCTTCTCACTGTCCAAACGTAACAGCTATTCATTCCCTGTTGACAACTCCTTAGTTTCTCCCTCGCCTCAGATTAAGAGTCTGGGGGTCATCCATGCCAGGACGCTTTCTTTTCAAGGGCATATCAGTGGCATGTCAAAACGCACCTCTTTAAACTAGTTTATTCACTCTGATTGCAACTTTGCTCTTAATTTTATAGGATTTTTTGTCTATTCCTATTGTTCTTAACTCTTCTGGGTGAGGTAACCTTGAGTGTTTTGAAAGACACCTAAAAAGAAATGTATTATTATTATTATTATGGTTATAATTATTATTATCAACAACTCAGAAGAAACCAAAACCCATCAGTACCTGTCTCCAAATCGACACGCTCCAGTCTTGAGGAAGAACGGACAGTTGGCTACGTCACGCTCCGTTCCAAAGTTCTCAGAGTTCACTGTCACAGGAGCCTCAGGGTTCATCCACGGGCCACCATTATCCAGCTGTAAGACAGGCCATGAGCAATATTTAAACTGTCTTAGTTTTCAGTCTTTTATTAGATTTAGAGATGTTTGCAATGACACCAAAGTGCCGTCACACTAGTAAACTGAATTGAAAGAATTTAAATGCGTCTCTAGGTATAAACAAGTGAAATAAAAAACTTCAGAGCTTCTAAATACCACTTTGAGTAAAATTTAAGGCCAACCTTGTGACAGAAAAGCCCATGAAAAGTCATCAAAATGAACAGTAGGCTCAAATGAAAGTATCTGGCTGAGTTTAAAAACATTGGACAACAAGGCCTAAAGCTTTTATTTGTACACAGCCAATACAAACACTAACATTTAACAATATTAAAATAATATTTTGTCATTAAACCAGGTCTGTTCCAAATCTCTATATTTGGTTAAACAGAAAAAGAAAAAATTATCACACTCCCTGATGATTTGATAGAAAAGCAATTTTTTTAAAATAAAGAAATATATTTTCCATTTCCTGAGAAGTAACTACAAGTCTTACTGCTAGGGCTGTGCGATATGACCAAAATGTCATATCCCCATATAAGACATCTATCGTCCGATAACGATATAAATCACAAAAATTTTACATTTTCTGTAAATTCTGTGAATCTCGGGCAGCTCGACTTGCGTGAAGTGTTTCCAGCTGGGCGTTGTGTACCTGGAGTCGAGTGTTTTAGTGCTGTTTAGTTAGTTTAGTAATGAAACTATACATTTTTA
Source organism: Astatotilapia calliptera (assembly GCF_964374335.1). Taxonomy (NCBI): domain Eukaryota; kingdom Metazoa; phylum Chordata; class Actinopteri; order Cichliformes; family Cichlidae; genus Astatotilapia; species Astatotilapia calliptera. The sequence goes on along the minus strand of NC_137422.1, from coordinate 14,364,676 downwards.
GACACAAGTTGTAACAGCCGCCGTTTTCTTTGTAAATATTTATTACACAGTGTGCTGCGGGGAAAAGCCTGTTCTAAAGTTTGAGTCTAAGGTTTATTTTTTAGCACCTGACGGCTCTTTTTTGCTTCTCATCTGCAAATACTCTGCATACTCTTTCACCTGATTCTGTTTATTTTGAAAAGTCTCAACAGGATCTTGAGCTTTATTGTGAAAGGTTTATGTGGAAAATAAACAAGCAGACAGGTCGCTTGTCCGTCTGTAGTGTGGTTATATTAAATATAAGAGAAAGAGAGAACTTTAAGAAGTTATAGCCACTACAGTGACCATCAAAACGATGAAAAGATATTGCCGTAAACAGTTTATTTTGCGACACCACGAAACAAACGACAGCGTAAAATGAAACGATAGACGTTTTTATATCGTCATCCGATATGTATCGTTATATCGAACAGCCCTACTTCCTGCTAATCTGCACATATACAAAATACAATATACTGGAAATGAGTTACTATCATTCTGCGTCTCATTTATTTTCAAAGTTTATTTCTGAAGTCATGATGGCTTGGGAGAATTTCCACTGTTAGTGGCATTTAACTGAACTTTATTTAACTGATTCAAGTTAAGTCCCATTAAAAGACAAATACCAGTAGTATATATGTACTATATGATACTTTGGGGGGTTTGTGGCTAAGACAGACAGTTTTTACTCGTGTTTGTGTGTGTGAATACCTGATTTTCAGCTTCATCCAACATTTTCTGAACAGCCTCCTACAAATGGTGTAAAGACACGGCTGGTGAAAATGTGTAGAAGTCAATATAACTGCAGCATATCTGTTTTCTGTGGGTTAAGACCACGTTCACAGAGACTGAGAGGCACAAAAAAAGTTGTTAATGGGAGGTATCCTTTCAACACTAGTGGAGCGATTTCACAGCTTTCACACAATATAAAAGATACATCCTTGTTGTGAGAGCTGAGGGTTTTCTCTTTGAGTGTATCTCAGTTAAGGAGTAAAATGGTTCAGTCAAGGAAAAGTTGCACAAACACGTTACAAAAGAAACAATCAGTGGGTGAGACATTAAGCCGGTTCATTAGCTCTCAAGATTATGGAGAAGAGGATATATATGTCTTTTTTGTTTCTATCCTCCTGGAGCCCATATCACCTCTCTGTCTCGCTTCTCCTGCTGCTTCTGCTCTTTTTCTTCTTGTTCTCGCCTCTGTTGCGCTTCCCATTCCTCCTTTATCATCCGCTACAGACACAAAAAGACATAAAGACAGTTATTTGGAATTCTTATTGCAAATCATTTCCACTGATTCCACTGTGCTGTCATTTCCATTTATTTTGGTGCCATGAATTGCTTTTTTCCATTTCACCACAAATGCAGTTCTTTTAAATCAAGCTGGGCTAGACTAAACTGGTCATGTTCACCAGAATAATGACTGAATGAAACAAGCAAGATCAGGCACACATGCAGAGCTTTGATCATAACAAAGGGGAGAAGTGCCTCCAACATGCTCAAACATTTGACCACACAGTTAATTTGCACTACTGTAATGTCTTTGGTACGCTGCTTAGCGACGGTGGCGACTCTCGAGGGGAAACTTACGGCACAAGCAACATAAAACCTCTCCAGATCATGTTGATTGTAATATGTTAGCGCCATACTGTATGAATAATCTCCATCTCGTATTAACATTTAGTTGACGAGGTCTGCCAGAGTGAGACTGACTCAGAGGCTCTCTCATATACCTTTAGCTACATCTGTACTACATTTTATTCTCTAACTCAATGAGAATTGATTAGAGAATCGATAAGGAATTAAATCCATAATTGATATTGATAACGGAATAAGTAACGCTAAATTCCTGTCAATTCCCATCCCTATACCTCCTCCTCCTCTTTTCTTTTCCTTGCTGTTTCCTCCTTCTCCAAACGCAGTCTGAACTCCTCTTGGGCAATCCGCTCTCTTTCCAGCCACTCTTCATGAAGATGCTGTCTAAAGGTAAATAAATACAAAATCAAACACATCCAGCATGTGCAGCAAAATGGTCTATGCTGCTATCAATGAATGAGCAGCTTCAGAGCAGCGTCAGTATGGCCCTACCTTTCTTCCTCTGCAACATCGTCATCCTCACCGTCTTCATTTACTTCGTCTTCTTCTCCAGGAGTAGGGCTTGCTCCATTTTTTAAATCTGTAACAGAGAAATGGTGGTGAAGAATTTGCTTAACAACCGCAACTAGACAAATGAGAACAACACAACCTGGACTCATACATCTATCACATACCTCGTTCTCTAGCATGGGCGAGAGCCTGGCGTTTCCGTTTCCTCCTCTCTTTCCTCAGAGCAGCCCTGCGTTGCTTCTGACTGAAGTGAAAGAGATTGAAAACAATAATCACAACAGAGGAGCAGATGATGGGAGACTAAGCCGGGGCTTGCACAGCTCTTACAAGAGAGTGCACCTTAAACAATAAAAGCCAGTGTTCACAGCAGACCCTGTGCCCTGTCACACATAATGATCACTGAACTCTTCCCATCACTGGTGCTTCTGAAGAAGACAGACTTCATGTGCCATTTGCTTCAGTTAGCCATATTACACCACCTTCTGCCTTTCCCAATACTAAAAAAATCTCACTATCTGCAAAGAAAAGGCTCAGGCATTCAAATCGGTTTCTTTAGTACCACCAGACTCATAAAAATGTATCTAACCTAAGGCTAAATTTGTACGATTACGGCGTTTATTTAACAACACTTTAAATGCATGCAGAAGCCACTGTTGTCTACGTGTCTCAAAATCATTACATAAATACGTTCAAAAGACCTACAAAGAAACACAGACCTTAATACAGGAGCTGAAATCACTGGAGGAGTGGACGCTGCCATTGCAGCTAATGGGAGCTAGCTGGTTAGCTTCTTTGGCTAACCCTAGCTGCCCAGTGTAATTCTGCCCGCGTTGTTTGTTCTCGCCAGCATGTAATTAGAAACATTAGAGAAAATCTTCTCTGCTTATACGAAATATTTCCCAGGTGGAATAATTTGTCAAGCTAGAGGCACAACTAAAAAAATGTTTATTGTAAATGTTAGCTACATGCGGAGTTGTTTTGCCTTCTTTATCTTCTTCTTTGTGGAATTCCGGCAGGCAGGACGGAACACAGGCGTATTGCTGCCCTCCTCAGGTACTTCCTAAATGTACATCAAGGATTAAATCCTTACGAGTAGTCCATTTGGGTGCAGAACTTTAGATTAAAAAAAACCTTTAAAACTTCCTAATGATACAAGTCGATTACTGATTTTAGGAGAAAAGTCTTAATGTTTATAATATTTGTCTCAATAAAATAGCTGGAGCAGTCCATCAAAACATGCTTAACAGTTTCCATTTCTTCACATGTGCAATTTCCACAATCTGACCTCCTCCACCCACTGCAGCACCCATACCATAGCTATAAATTCTGCCTTGTGCACAGAAAACCCCTCGGTCAGTTATCTAAGCTTAACTGTGCTACACATCTATTACCAACTGAGTCTTCATCTCTCCTCTACCACCTTAGAAAAAGCTAAATTAGCTTTTGCTCTTTTGTTTTCCTAAATCCTTAAATGAGGTTTTGGTCTAAGACTAAACCATGGTGCTATGGCTATCCTGTGGAACTGGGGGCTAACCCCACTTTCTCCACTCACAACTTCTCCACCTTCTTACTTAATACTGAAAACAAAACTCCCCTCTGGTTTAAACTAAATACTTTGATTTTTAAAAGGGAATAAAAGGTCTGCTCTCTATTCAGTATAATCTATTTTTTTAAGTCTGTGTACAAAAAAAGTCTGTCTACAACTTTATTAACTATCATCAGAGATCATTTTATAGAGCATCTTGATTAACAAATAACAAAATACAGGCCAAATATAATAACACAGCATGTAGCACACAAGAGGATTATAAAAGACGCAAAGGATGAAATAAAGAGGCGGTGCAATGGCAGTACAAGGGCAGGTTTAGATTTCTATTATTTTTTCCATAACTATTATTTCATTTCAGTGCTATGCTTTTCTTCATCACAATTAATCCCACTAAGATGAAAGCAGGATTGTATGAGGGCTAGAGAGCGCCTAAAAGTGGGATGGTGGTGGTGTCAGATATAACGGATGTAACTGTTTAATGCAGGGAGACAGTGCTTGTGAATTAGAACTAGATGTTAAAAACAACAACAACAAACAAACCCCATTTTAGTTAACAAAATAAAAATAAAAACTAGACCAAAAAAATGAAATTAAATGATTTTGTGAACTTGGAAAAGAAAAAAATTAATAGAAAATATCCTTAAGTTTAGTATTTGTTAGTTTGTTACAGATTTCATTGCATTAGCTGTAAGGATTTTCCTAAATTTTGCCCCTGGCATACAATAATAATTAAAATGTAATTGAGGAAACTCAGACTAACAAGGAAACTACTAAAAACCAAACTTAAACTAATCATTTTCAGACAATTAAAACTAAACTGAATCAAGGGAACCCACTCTGCAAACTGACTGAAACCACACTGAATAAAAAAACAAAAAGTTAAAAGAAATTTTAAAAAATTGCTATTAGCTAATAAATACTGTGAAAGGCACAGACACATTAATTTATTTGCCAAGTAGGCACTGTGCAGAAATCTCAGCGACAAACGACAGTTTTGTTTTTATACCAAACAATGATTATTGTGAGTCATATCAATCTGTTACACAACTCTAACGCACCATTGCCTGCAGTGTAACATTGTGTGTGCCTTATGTGGATGCTGCTGCTTTACACACAGAGATTTTCAATAAAAAGCGGCAGATCAAAAACAGTAGATGGCACAATTTCCATTTTTGTCCATTTCTAGCACCTCCACATAACCCCATGAAGTTTACAGGTGGCAGTTTCCTCTCTAAAATAGCAACCGCTAATAACTGCAAACACAGCAGGAATTTGCGAGTTCTTCGGGCCTTTATTTTAGGCATCTTTGGCATCTGTGGCACTCTCTCTGTCCCCCCGACAGTCTGTCATTCATTTTTCTTCTCTGGCGCTGTCCTGAGGAAGAAGGCGGGCTGTGTGCAGCAGCGGTAGCACAGAGCCTGAGGCACCAGCATGTACAGCACATTGACCAGCAAGAAGACAGGCTGGCTGTCCACAGGTACTCTGTATGAAAACGGTGTCCGTGTGTGAAGAGATGCACCGATGTGGGAGAACTGGGCCTGTGAAATGCAGCAGAGAGGGATAATAAGCATGTGCTTCACAGCTGGTATGTTCACCAAGATTCTTATATAACCACTATATGGACAAAGATCACCTACATATTACATCTGCAGGAGCTTGTTTGACATCCCACTGTGAATTCATAGGCATTACTATGGAGTTGGTCCCTGTTTACAGCTATAGCTTCCACTCTTCTGGCTTTCTACAAGATTTTGAACGGTGCCTGTAGAAATATTTGCCCTTTCACCCAGAAGGGCATTTGCAAGGCCTGACACTGATGTTGGACAAGAGGGGTCGGCTCACAACCTCCATTCTGGTTGATCCCAAAGGTGGTAAATGGGGTTAAGGTCAGGGCTGTGTCAAGTCAAGTTCTTCCACTCTACTTATTTGACCAAACCTTCATGGGCCTTGCTTTATGGCATGGTGCACAGAGATGCTGGGAAAGAAAAAGGCCCTTCCCTAAACTGTTAATAGTCAAAAATGTCTTTGTAACCTGAAACTTTAAGAGTCCCCTCCACTGGAACTAAAGTGTACAGGCCAGAAACACAAGCCCCAAAGCAATATCTATCTAGAAGGGAAGAAATTTCAGACACTGACTTGCTGCACTCAAATTCAGTGAGCTGTTTAGAAGGACCCATTCTTACACAAATGTTTATAAAGGGTGGCTGCACAGCTCAATACTGAACGAAACACCTGAATTCAGTCACTAAAAGGTGCTGCCCAATACGTTTGTCCATACCGTGTATCTTGGTCTTAAATATCTCTTACATTTTTAACAATATTTTGAGCTCATGATGTAAAAAAAATGAATATTCAAAAGAATTCAAAAAGAATTATGAATTTTAGAAAACAAGATAGAATTAGATGTCAGCACCAGGGTTAATATAGTTAACTAAAACCAAACTAAAAACCAAAAGTAGAAAAATGTTAGTTAACAGAAATAAAAACCAAATATTAAAATAACTGCAATTGTTTTGTGAAGTTGGAAAACTAACAAAAATAAAATAAGAATATAGCAGAAATATCCTAACTGAAACTAAACTGAATTTAAAAAAAAAATCAAAACAGAAAATAATAGAAAATAAAAAACTATAATAACTAAGATTTTTAGTTGTTGTTTTGTCCCACAGAATCTCAGTGGTCTGGGATAGTGAGACATTTGGGCACATTATTGTCTTATTATCATGTATTAGTAAATTAAACATCAGTTCAAAGTCATAAATCTTATAGGAAATCTTGTGATGCTAAAGCCCACATTTTCTTGCTGGAAGCAATGATCTATCTACAATAACAGAGCAAGAAGGGCTTACACAGGAAACCCATTTGAAGCATACAAAAACAAAGTAACAGCTGTTTTGGAGTGAATTATTCCTTTACTGGACTGACGATGCCTGCATTCTGGCACCACCACTGATCCTCATATGATTTTCAATCTAATACACTTCTGTCATTTACCTTTTCGTAGAAAGCTGCTGACACATGACATGTTTCATAGCAACCAAGGCTGCCAAAGGATCAACCTTCCTATTTATATCCTGGCTGAACAGCTGACATTTAAGTGAATACCACCAATACCACCATTCCTCTTGGTCTGAAGTCAGCTTCTGCCCTTATCCTGCCGATGAGTGACGCGCCAGCCTGCAGCTCAAACACAATGGCTGCATTGTGCAGTGGAGATGTGATCAGCGCGATAGCCGCTCCCACAACTCTTCCCTTTCCATCTTTAGATGTAAATAGAGCCACTGGAGTCTGTCAGCTCTGAAGAGTACACTAAACAAAGACCAACTTGCAATCACTACAGAGGAGAAAGTTTACCGAACTGGCCAGAAGCCGGCTCTCAGTCTCTGTGTAACATTACATAATCTACCTGGATCTATGATGTCATGTGGGAAAACAAAAGACTGTAAACGACTCTTTCACATGACTTTCATTTTTAAAACCTGGCAACCCTTTCATCACTTACACATTTGGTTTCCAGATATTCGGAACAAGTTAGAGACGTTAGGTGTTTCTAACTTGTGAGGGGCCCCTCATTGTATACGGAGATCAACAGTACCTGTGCCAATGCTCCTGAGTGTACAAGAGTCAGGTCTGGCATCCAGTCACATCCTGGGACCAACAGCCCATACAGAGTAATGATGTAGTAGGGCCCAGAATACAGCATGCTCACCAGCATCTGTCAAACAGAGACACAGTTTACTTTTTTAGATATGTGGCTTAACATTACAGCATTAGAGTGACGTTTTTGGAGTGTTTACTGTCACCGTGTTACCTGTACTTTAGGGTAGGCTGAAGGGTCTTTGAGGTATGGTTCATACTGTTGTGTGTAGTCTTGGCACCATTTGCTGGAACAGTCAAGAACAACCTCGAACACATAACATAACAGTTTGATATGTGAGAGACACCCAACGCTAAGAAAGTAATCTAGAGCTGGGCAAGCCGATCACCATGAGGTTTCTTACCAGGCCTCTGAACACACAGAAAGCCAGCGCTGGAATGAGGTAGATGATGAATACCAAGTCCACAGGTCTGCGGAGCAAGCCTGCCCTGTGAGCCTCCTCGATGTCCTGAGAACACAACAGCAACACTTACATTTGCAGATGCAAAGTATGGATGTGTTTCCAGCAGATAAGACACTTTAACCCTTACCTTGTGGATATAAGGTAGATCGCAGTTATTTCACAGAGGCGGGGTACACCCTGGACAGGTCGCCAGTCTGTCGCAGGGCTAACACACAGAGACAGACACCATTCGCGCTCACATTCACTCCCACAGTCACACCTATGGGCAATTTGGATTAACAAATTAACCTATCCCCACAAACTGCATGCCTTTGGACTGTGGGAGGAAGCCGGAGTACCCGGAGGGAGAACATGCAAACTCCACACAGAAAGACCCCAGCCTGATGCTGATGCTGTGCGGCAGCAGTGCTAACCACCTTGCCACTGTGCTGCCCTTCAGAAAGAAATGTCACCAATAAATGGGCATCTGTTTAAACTTCAGTTATGTTTAAATATATCTACTATCAAAGACATATTTGCCTAACTTATAATGACTCAGAGAAATGTGCCCATACATTTTTTTTGCACTGTTTCTGTGGTGGTAATTACTCGTCAGAATAATCTCACAGACACCTGAGACGGACTCACTGATGGATTAGACTAAGGGCAATAAAAGTAGGTGTTTTCTCTGTGAGAGCGGCGGCGGTCAGGTTCTTACTGATAGCTCAACGTCTCGTGCAGAAGGCTGACAAAAGATGCGGAAGCAAGCCCACACTGACACTGAGATGTACAACAAATGGAGGATGAAGAGAGGGCCAACGTGAGTCCCATACTTTCCTGGGGAAAAATGAGGGGAAAAACTAGATCAGAAATGATCTAGTTTAAATCCCTGTAAGCAAACGGGATATAAAAGTCTGTGTGTGTGTGTGTGTGTGTGTGTGTGTGTGTGTGTGTGTGTGTGTGTGTGTGTGTGTTGTTGGGGGGGGGGGGGGGGGGAATGTGGGTTACCCTACACAGGCTATCTAAAAGCATCCCATTATTTTTAGTGTACTTACCGACAGCATTCCCAAGAATGTAGACCATTGCACGCATGAGAAAAGATCCCACCCAGTAGAGTCCAATAGCTCTGTAATTGTCCCTGCCCAAACCATGTAACAAAGCCAGATGATCATATTGTAGTTTCAAAGAATTAGGTATATAGATACATTATCAAGCTTATCTTATCAAACAGTATAATATGGATGGGATTAAGTGGCAAATATTTTCCTTACTTAGTGATGCAGCTGTGGTGAATAACCTTGGAAACAAGACAGCTCTTACCCCCAAGTTATTGCAGCAATCATAAGCAGATACATGAGATAGTGCACGCAGCCATCCCAGTACGATATCATGTGCCCATGTGCTGTGTTGACATGTGGATCTGCCTGAAACACGATGTAGATTTATCAGTAAAACTGTGAGGAAGTGGGGGCATTCATAATCTGGACACAATAGAGCAACACTTGCCTCTTTGAGGTAAAATGTCACAAATCCATCAATGATGTTGTCTTGCTCCAGTCCAATGATCAGATTCACCACACTGAGGAATGCATGCACTGCATACACTTCACAGATGTATATTTTATATATTAATTTCTAATTAAAGACAGGACAACTTGCAAACATTACGTGCTGCTTTAAAAATCACTGCTTTCTAAATACTGCAACAGGTTTTTATAGGTACAATATGCAGAAAGTCCTAACTCGAGCTTTGATCTGTAATGAACACTTCCCTCGGTCGCTGTTGGTCAAAGCAAGAAACGTGCATTTGAGAAATCCTACCATAAAAAAGTGGATCTACTGGAGCCTTCTTTTTAAGCATAAAACGAGCTGAAATGGCCAGAATAAGAACTGTTGTGCACCAAGCGAAGAAGAAAGCTTCAGCACTGCATGGGGAAAAAAAAGCAGATAAATGATTCTCAGAGTAGCTACTCCTCGCTGCTGATGGTGGAAGTCGGAATTCCAACAGTTAATATGTGAACCAGTTTCCACGTACCTGTTGCTGTAAATGAGAGAATTGAATAAATAGCAGATGGGGATAGACATCAGGGAGAGCAGGAACACTCCCGTTCCCGCAGACGCGCTCATTGCGCACCGAGCGATTTGTCTGAGCGAGAACTTAAAATCTTAAATTAAACAAATCAGCCCCAGAAAATGTTCATGCTTAGCTTGCGAGTCACATTTCACAGGATGGGAGGAAAGTCAGAGTGTTGCCGGAAAAAAAAAAAGAAACTTTGAGCTCGGCTCCCGCATGCATGCTCAATCTTGTCTGGTCTGTCTGCCTGCTCTCCTCTCTCTCTTTCTCTGTTTACCTACACATGCACTACACTCAAACGAGCTTCAGCTTTCAGATGGTGGGGGCGGGCCCTCACCTGGAAAGAAACGTAAAAAAAACCCCGACTTTCTGCAGAACTTAATGTAGTAAATTAACAATTCTCGTGCCTTTCTCTTCTTCTTCTTTTTGAAACTTTTTTTTGCTTTTTTTTTAATCTCTGATTTGATGGAAGTGGCGATTTTTTTCATTCATTCATATTATTCTATACATCCAAATACTAAGCTGGAGGGAATAGTAAAATAATACATATAGAGGCTGTGCAAATGAATTTATATGATAGTCCATGAAAAATACAAAAAATTACAAAATAACAAAATAGGACAGGGACGCCACAACTTTATATTCGTCCTAAATGAAAAATTAAGATGTTTTTTCTCGGGCAGCTTCACTGTGCTTAACAAAAATATATATTATACCATCTGTGAAAAAACCGGTTTTGTTTGTTTGTGTGTTTGTTTTTAACGAAGAGACACTGACACCCCGCGGTCAACTGGAAAACGTCAAGCAAGGATGAGGAGGTTTTTAATAGGAAAATAAAGAAAAGTGGATAAAACAAAAAAAAAAGCACAACATACTAAAACATACATTTGGTGTGTAAATTACTTTTGTTCTGAGACTAAATTTAAACCCAGTTGTTGAAAACAAGTATCCAAAGATATTATTCTTGAGAAAACCTAAATTGCATTTTTCACTTTGGCTAGTTTCTTGAAAACCAAATACATGTCAAATATACGATTTAAAATAAGTTATAAATCCATCATTTTGTTTTGTAGCGTCTCTTGTGATTTTTAAACCAATTTATTAAACATTGACATATTTTAAAGAAGAATCTAACAGTCCTGTTACTGAAACCTATTCGACCTGACAAAAGAATAGACAAGCAGTGAGACCATGAGACAACATGACAAAGATGAAGTGGCACTTTCATCCATGTGTTGATAGCTACCACTGGTCGACAAAACGTCAGTCTTCTTTGACATATTTAGCATTTTCTAATCTTTTCTGACTGGGTTAAGTGTTTCACTAGCCAAAAGAAGACAATTACATTTCAGCGTTTTATTTCTTTATTAGTACACCTGCATTTATTAATTCACAGTCTATTGCAATTCACAGCTGCATCTTTTTTCTAAGAAAACACTAATCGTAGCACCGATTTGTAACACTGTTACCATGCATATAGAACAAGTATTACAAACATGTGTTAAACGCATATAAAATATTATTAATCAGTATTTTGGTGGTCCTGAGTATTTATTTATGTCATTTATGTCATGAGCTACAAATAAAAGTAAGATACCCCTTCAGCCATATTACTCCAATTTCAACCCTTTTGGCATAACATTTATAATAAAGTAATCATAAATGATTCTCTTAGTTCACAGAGGGTTGATCTATATGCTTTGTAATTGTTTGAATAACTATAGTGAATAGGGTATTCAAGCAAATATTTGCCAATAAATACTGAATGAGTATTTAGTACGAGGGACAATTTTTAACTTTATGTTTAATAATTAAAAAAGGGTTTTAAAAATTATAGAATACAGCAGCTAATATCTGATAAAAAGTTTACAATTGATGCCTGACCTTTATAAATAAAATTTTAATGGCTTATTATTTGTTTTTTATAAATTACACATGTATTTATTTATTTGTTTACATTTTAAGTTTGAATTAATGCGCCAATTGTGTAATGATCAAAAAATATTTAAAAAATTAAAAAATAGAGTGTAGTGCCTCTTGCTCACACGTCCGTCCACGTTTGAATGTAAATGCTGCTTTTAATAAGAATTTTATTATTTTAATTCTATTCTATTTAACATATTTGCCGATTGTATTGTGCCCAAAACGGTCATATAGATAAAAAGAAGGAAAAAAATCTGTATGTTAAGACACTGTTCAAGTTTTTTCTTTGTTCGTTTTTTTTTTTTTATCTAGAAGTGAACAATAAAGTTTCAGGACAAAAAAAAATATTTTGGAGGAAGTATACCCACGCCACTTCCGGAGACTCTGTAGCTAGCAGGTAGCTAGTGATGAGTGATGGCGTCTGCTGCGATGGATACCACGTAAATGAATAACAACAAAAACATTACGGCGAGTGCGTGTCTGCGTGTCAATAACGAGGCCGTTTCTGTGAAAGTACACTGAAAAACAGTGTGTCGTTATGGCGACCGGGAGCAGTGGTGGCGGATTGCCGTCAAACCATGACGGTCAGGAGGCAGCATCCAACTCGGCTCATTGCGGAGCACCAGCAGCGCTCTCCAACGTCCCAGCCTCCGCTCCTACCCCGTCCGGCTCCCCGCCCGTCCTCGGCCTTCACCGGGAGCCCATGTACAACTGGCAGGCGACGAAGAGGTCCCTAAAGGAGCGCTTCGCCTTCCTCTTCAACAACGAGCTTCTCAGCGACGTCAGGTTCATAGTCGGGAAAGGAAGACAGGCCCAGAGGATACCGGCCCATAAGTTCGTCCTGGCCGCTGGCAGTGCCGTTTTTGATGCCATGTTTAACGGTGGGATGGCCACGACCTCTGCTGAAATCGAGCTGCCTGATGTGGAGCCGGCCGCCTTCCTCGCGCTGCTCAGGTAGGACAGGTGAACCCCAAGCCCTGCCTGCATTCGAGACCACCTAGTACCACACTATTTCCGGGTGGTAAAAACCTCATGCATACCTCATGATCAAAGTGTACATAAACATTAAAAACAGCATTTAAAAGTTAATCAAAGTCAAGGCGCTTATGTGGCCCACCATATTGTTTTTAGGGGATTTCTCATGTTTAACCCTAATGAAAAATACGAAACCTCGCTCTAACCTACTCTATTAAAAACAGTTTATCACTTATTAATTTGACTTCCTGATTTTAGAGGTCTCACAGCAAAGTGACCTTCAGACCTTTTCTTTCAAATTAAAGAATTTGAAAGGTAAAAACTCAAATACGAACTGCTAAGAAACTAATAATTAGAAGGGGTGGGTGGGGGAGGGTATAGCGATACAGTACAGTTTCACGATATTGTATCGACGCAGGGACACCAAATATCGATATTTTATTAGATGAATGAAAATAAACAGATAAATAATAAGTACATGAAAACACCCTGTAATACTACTCTACTAAGAAGAGGGCTTATCTCCTGCACCACCATCCTAAATTATAATTCTGATTCTGATTTAGGATGGTGGTGCAGGAGAAAATAATGCTAGCCAAGCAATAAATGGGCTCAACTGAAAAAAAAAAACACAACTATCACCACAAATGATGGACACACTCAGCTGGACAAAGTATATAATTGCCAACTTGACCCCATTCAATCACAGAAGGGCAACATTGATGGATGATTTTAGTGACATTGTTGTTATGCTTGACAATCTCATTTTGCAACAGAAAAATAACTGAAGCACATAACTTTATGTTATTGGATAAAATATATACTTTGATGATATATTTAGGTAATAAATAACTGTATATGTTATTGAAATACTCAGCTTATTGCAAAATGGTAAAAATTACAATTATAGCAAATCATGAGGGAAATATTGTGATAGTATCGTATCTCAGGGTGTCTGGTGATTCAAGCTAATAATGAGTAAAGAACTGTTGTGATTATCTAGAGGACCATTTCAGCCAAATGAGTAGTGATGTTTGTATGAACTTGTTCCTTGTAACTCAAAATGTTGAGGCACCTCCATCTTAGCATGGCCTACAAATATTAAGAATTTACGTAGAATAACTATGAAAATGTAATTGTTCCCTTTGTTCTGGTGCCTGTTTCCTCTCTACAGGTTCCTCTATTCTGACGAGGTCCACATTGGTCCCGAGACGGTGATGACGACTCTGTACACGGCTAAGAAGTATGCGGTCCCTGCTCTGGAGGGGCACTGCGTGGAGTTCCTCACCAAACATCTCAGAGCTGACAACGCATTTATGCTTCTCACTCAGGTTACTTTCACTCTCCTCGACTATAGTGCATCCTTTACGTTAAAACTGAGAGATCCAGATGGCCTGGATTGTACTTTCGGTTTGTGAAATTTTTAATGTTGAAATATTCCTTTTAATTCTGCAAGTTAACTTGCTTGGTTTTGAACCATCCTCGATGGCACTAGATATAAATAGTCAGATTTATGTAGTCTACAAAGAGTCAGATTTCTTTAATGGCGGGCATGAATAGGGTTTTAATATCAGCTATGTGTATTTTTTTTTAATGCATTTTCCAGGCAATATGTTAAAAAAAATCTAATGAAAATCTGGCATTGCTCTTACCGTCTGTTCAACAGCAGCTCTTACAGTTAGAGATAAACTGTATTTCTTTTAAGTGTGTGTGTGTGTGTGTGTGTGTGTGTGTGTGTGTGTGTGTGTGTGTGTCTCAGCACCAGACCACCTCCCAGCCATCGCTGGCAGGACTTTTACAACATTAGCTGTTCTATTTTTGGTTTATGCTGCCGTTTGTTTGGGTTCAGCATTCTGTTCAGTGGCTGGCTGCTGTGCCCTCAGGCTGCTACTGAATCTGATTGGGGGGTAGAAAAGGTCTCAGCAGCAACTAGAACAAAACTATAAACAATACTGTAAATAAGCTAAAGCAACCATATTCTGAGCAGTGTTTTCTTTATTAGCAGTGGTGGTTTGGGAGATTTATTTATTAGCATTATGAGGTTCCACCCAACTTGGATTGTTTTAGTGTTTGCATTAAACTTTCAGTTTTGTTTTTGCTTGTTCTAACGTGTTTGGGGGTAAATTCGATACCCTCCTTTGCTGCGTTCAAGATAAATGACCAGAATCGACACTTACATGGATACTTTTGTGGTCTTGTTACAGGCCAGGTTATTTGATGAGCCTCAGCTCGCCAGTCTCTGCTTAGACACCATCGACAAAAGCACAGCAGATGCAATAAATGCAGAGGGATTTACAGATATTGACCTTGGTATGTGAGCGTTTATGATCAGGTGTTTTCTTGTCCACGGTTTGCATGCGACTTGTTAAATATTAAGACTTCTGTGTATTTGCATGTGTAGACACTCTTTGCGCGGTGCTTGAAAGAGACACACTAAGCATCAGGGAGAACCGTCTGTTTGGAGCGGTGGTCCGCTGGGCGGAGGCTGAGTGTTACAGGCAACAGCTTCCTCTGACCGCGGAGAACAAACAGAAGGTTCTGGGGAAAGCCCTCCCGCTCATCCGCTTCCCGCTCATGACTGTTGAGGAGTTTGCTGCCGGTAAGTGAATCACAGAAATATGAGTTTATTTGCAATGCTGTGATGTTTGCAACACTCTTCTTACCAGTTCAGCCATCACTAAGCATATCCATCATGTTCCTCATGTACAACTCAAACCACAGAAACCAGTTTGATATTCTTTCTTGTGCAACAGGGCCTGCCCAGTCTGGAATATTGTTCGATCGGGAGGTGGTAAATCTGTTTTTACACTTTACAGTAAACCCCAAACCGCGGGTCGACTACATCGACAGGCCTCGCTGCTGCCTCAGGGGGGAGGAGTGCAGCATTAATAGATTCCAGCAGGTTGAGAGTCGATGGGGGTACAGTGGTACCAGCGACAGGATCAGGTGAGCGGAGGCTTGATGGTTGTTTTTTTTGTTTTTTAATTATTAACACTTGATTTTTCTCATTTTCTTTCCATCTCTTTCTCTCTCTGCAGATTCAATGTTAACAGAAGAATATCCATAGTGGGTTTTGGCTTGTATGGTTCCATACATGGACCCACTGACTATCAGGTCAACATACAGGTAACTTCTGGCACGGAGACATAATGAGGTTCAAGAAAAAATACTTACACTGCTGATGAGTGGGTTTATAACTTTTTAGTAGAACTCAGTGTCATTTCATTTTTATATTATTGCCAGCAAGTAAAAAACAAAACAACAACTTTGAAATATTAAAGTGAATTAAAAAAAAAAAACACAAGAAAAACAACCTTTTCTAAAATACAGAGTTGTGGTAACACAAGCATCAATCCTCACTTAATATATCTTAGCTTTAAACTATAAGTTAAGTGCTCAGTGTGTAAAATCCCCCAAATTATTCCTCAAGGCTTTTAACTAAACTGCAGCCAGGTCTCTGTAGCTTGCATGAGCATACAGCATATGCTCAAACTAAGAGCTAGCATTGGCCAAAATAATGATGAGATATACATAAGACTGTCCTGCAGCTTTGTATACTGTGTGTCATGTCCAAAGAAATTGGGATGGAGAGTGAAATGTAAACAAAAACAGGATACAGTGCAAATCTCATAAACATGTAATTTATTCACAGAAAAACAGAGAAAAATGTCACATGTTTAAAATAAGAAATTTTTACCACTGAATGAAAAACATCAGCTCCTTCTGAATTTGATGGCAGCAACACCTGTCAAAAAAATTGGGACAAGGGAAACAAAAGAATGGAAAAGTAAGCGCTGATGAGTTCAGTAACATGAGAGGCAGAGTTTCACTGTTTTGCAAAAAACTGCAAATCTACAAATTGTGGGACAATTTCAGAATAATGTTCTTCAGTGTGAAAGCAAGCGAGACACCAGTGTATAATCTGTATGCCTCACTTCCTTATACCAGTATAATATTTATAGTAAGGTAACTGAACCCTGACATTACCCTTGGGTCTTCCTGTTATTTATTACGGTTATTTATGCATCAAAGCTTTTATTCTATAATTACAGGCAAAAAAAAGCATCGTTTTATATAATACACACATAATACATTAGTTACTGTTATTAATCCTCTTAGCTGTAGAGTCAATCTAGCTAGCTAGTGTTTCCAGTCACATCAGATTTTGCTAGCAGTACCATTAGCAGGAAGGAAAGCATACATTAGAAATTAGTGGACTCCATTTCCAATCTAAAATAGCCAGTATTGCTCAGTGTTGGTGCTGTAGAGGAATGGAAGAAAGAGACAAAGGCAAGGCGTTAAGGAGCGGGCAACTCATCCGAGTCCCTCACATTAAGGTTACTGCACAGGCTGCTGGAGGTAACCCAGAGCTGGAAAAGATCTTATTTTTTAAGTAACGTTACAGTCCGCTCACACATTGGCAATAAAGATAAAAACATTGCTTTTATGAAAAAAGCTGAAATAATGTTAAAAAAATACCGGTAAGTGGGGAAATTAAAAATCTGAACACAGTAGTAATATCCTTTCCAAAATATGCAATAAAGATACCAAAAAAGGGTGTGCTGTCTAGATCTGCTTTATGGTAACCTCACTCTCTTTTATTGTGTAATTTATAATTCCTCTTTATATGACGGTTTTCTCTGTTTCCTGCTTGAACACAAGCTTTAAGATAAAACATGGCTGAAGATACTGCGATTGCTAAAAGCGAGTGTTCAGTAGCTGACCTTTTATCTCTGTCAAACACCAAGCCCTGACACGTGTTTGCCTTTCAGTTATTTTACTAAAAATGCGCCATCAAATGCCAACTGACTTGTTCAGTTCCCTGTATTTTTAAAAAGTCTAACAGAAGCTTCTGTACACCAGTGAACAGCCCAGGTTCTTACAGTGCTCGGTAGATGTTCTGATTACAATCTGTGATGTAAAGGTCCAAGATTTGCATCATCCCTGCATTTCAAAGTATAGCCTGGGGCCCTTTATGCGTGTGATCCCTCCTATCGCTGCTGCTCATCTAAACTAAACCAAAACCCCAGTCACACAGGCGAAAACGATCGACGACTGAATTCAGCAGTTTAGCGGTCACAGGCTGGTCTCTGTGCCTGTTAACTTTAGTCCCCAGTAAGAAGAGACATAGCTGAATATGTGCTGTGTAACAGTTTATTTCAGGGGGCTTCCACGTTTGTTACAGCTACAGAAATCCACCAGTAAACAGATGTGACACTGATGCTGCCAGCTGTGTAAAAAGTTGATTTAGTTGTTGTACATTCAGTGAAGACTTTCTCCTGTTCCTCTGTAGATCATAGAGAGCGACAAACGCATCACACTGGGACAGAACGAGACAGGTTTCAGCTGCGATGGCACAGCAAACACGTTCCGAGTGATGTTCAAAGAGCCCGTGGAAATCCTACCCAACGTCAGCTACACTGCGTGCGCCACCTTAAAGGTCAGCCCGAGGTCACTGTATTTGAAAACTGAATTGAAGGAATGATTGAAAATGAGCTTAATTTAACGTCTGTCTTTTTAATTTTATAACTCAGGGCCCCGACTCGCATTATGGCACTAAAGGGTTAAAGAAAGTGACCCAGGAATTGGCATCGGGGGCCAAGACAACATTTTTCTTTTTTAGTTCACCTGGAAATAACAACGGCACATCCGTGGAGGACGGGCAGATACCAGAAATCATCTACTACAGCTGAACTCGCTGCAGTGTCATTCAGGTACACTGAAACAAGGAGACCTCGGACTGCTGGGAAGACTGGACTGTTCTTAGTGCCTCACGAGCCTATGGAATAACGAGTGTGTGTGTGTGTGTGTGTGTGCGCTGTATGTGTGTATTTGTCTATACGATGTTGGTGTACAGGCATGATCAGCAATGTGGAAACAGCCTGAGTTGTGGAAAAATCACAGCTCTGTTGTCAAAAAAAAGAAGAAAAGAAGCTTTTCGGGGGACAAAGTGTATCATCGGCTATGAATGATCTAAATACAGACACATCCTGGAGACAGGCCTGAGAGCTGTCTGTTTGTTAACATGTGAATCTGAGCTACACGTCAGACTGCAGACAGTTACAATCTGTTTTGCTGATGCATTTATCCAAAGTACAATATTTACATTTTTTATTATTTTTTTTATTGTGCACTGTTTATCATGTATTCAACATGTGTCTGTTCAAGTACTTTGTTTTGGCATTATAATCACGCTCCGTGTGTGTATGTTGTGTAACATTGCCAGTGGTACATGCTGTTATTTATGACTTCATGTTTGCTTAGAGTTAAAATGAAAAAAGAAGACGGAAAAAAAACCAGCAACAACAAAATAAACGTTCCAGTTTTATGGGGAAATAAATGTTTTGGTTTTTTTTAATATGGCTTAAAAGGTGAGTTTTTTTTTTTTCCTGTTCCAAACGCTGTGGTAAATATTTATGTACAGTTTATATCATTCCTCTTTGTGTCACTAGGTGATGCCAAATCCTCTACATGCATTCAGATACTACAAAACAGATTAGAGGAGGGGGTTGTGAGACGATCAAGGGAAGTAATCGGCGTCGTGGTTACAGTGTCGTCCTTAATCCTGACGCACATCTCAATAATGCCCAATTATTCTTTGCTGGATGTGCTCTGTTCTTACTCTGCCAGTGAAAAGAAGGCTGTCCTCTGAAAGCTGCGTCTACAGCTCAAAAGATGAAGTGCTCTTTAATTGCATAATGTGCACATTCATATGAAACAGGCAGTACAAACAAGGCCACTTTAGATGGCTGTGAGTGGGCTTTGACGAGGAGAGTGATCCACGAAGGCTGTCAGGTGAGTCACCGGGACCTGAGAGCTTCTGCTGCCTGCCCACTTAGACGGCCCTCATAAGAGAAAGAACCAAGAAAATCAGTTTGAGGCAGCTTTTTTTTTTTCTTTTTTTCACCACCCACGACACAAAACACTCAAGAACCAGGAGGACAGATAGTCCACAGCACTACCAGTCCTCTAATTTTTACCTGTACTTTGTTAAAAAATATATTTTAAAGTCTTCAAAGAACTTAATAAAGGCTTCCTGTTACGTCTGCCACAAACAGGCAAACATGGAGCTTATTGGGAATAACTCGGTCACAAGGATGATTTCTTGCACTTATTAGATTACAAATCCATGACAGGGATTTGTGGTTTCTCTGATGTGTGCGCTTGTCTTTCTAGATGTGTGGGTGGTGTGAGGCTGGTTAGATGGCAGATGAATGAGCCGTCTTTCACAGAGTGAGCCTGAACATGAACACTGATGACAGGAGAGGGGATTTTTCTCTCTGCTGTTTTTTGACAACAAATGACACTGACTGTACAGGACTAAATGGTTTATGTGGTGCTGAAGCATGATTATAATCAGGAACCCCACTTTTAGTACTCAGCCTAGAAATGGTTCCTCTAATTAGTGTGGCTGCAAAAAATGTTGTGCAGCAAAACTCTCACAGTACCAAAAAATGATGCTGACATATGAGCAGGTAGTATTACCTGCATGTGGTTCTTCTGTTGTGAAGGAAGTGAAGTGAAGCAAGGTCTTTACTCTCTTTTCTGGTTTTTAGCATTTTTATAAAAACACATTTTTGTGTTTGCCAAAGACATGCATCATATGTGTATGATGTGTCTGTGGTTACAGTGTGTATTTGTCATTTACATTATGTACCCAGATGTAATTGTGGTAATATAACACACCTAAAGGATGCACACACTCCTGTCTTTATCTGAAGACACAAAGCAACAACAGCAAAAATCACATCAGTGTCAAAACTGAATCAGGAAAACCTGAAATATTTTTCTTTTGGTCAAAAGCTGAGTGTGGTAAGTGTTACACCAAGCAATTTTTAGACTACATCAGTTGAGCCAATTTCCCAGACTTCACGCAGCTTTCTCTACACACAAAATACAAGGGGTTTTACACACCTTTGTTTTCACATTTGTGGCAATAGTCCCTAGGATCTTTTTGGATTTCCCTAAAGGAAATTCAGTTCAGTGATTTGTTTACTCCTATTGTGTCTTGACAATTGTGTTGATTAACTGAAACCACACAAAGTCATTTTTAAGGCTACATTTAGATGCTGATCCTAAAATGTTACCTGGGTCAGTCCAGGTCCCCACTCAGTCACTCATCCTGGATTTTAGCTTTATTGCATGTGCAGCCTATCCTTGTTTGTCAGTGTACTGCATCCTAGCACCTACATTTATTTAAATATTCTCGTCAAGATCCAGCTTTCTGTGTGTGTGTGTGTGTGTGTGTGTGTGTGTGTGTGTGTCCATCACGACTTAACCTGCAGGCAGAATGGATAGTGTGTGAGTGTGTTTGTGTTCACCTACTTGTCCAGCTGGTGGGAGTTATGTAATTTGTATTCCAGTGTTGTGAGACAGTTGGATAATTAATTTTATATATATATATATATATATATATATATATATATATATATATATAAAATGTAAACTCGACCTTCCGAAATGGTCAAGACAGCCGGCTGCTGCCTGAATTTAGTTCTGCCTGAAGTTTCATACTCCCCACTGCTTGCCAAGTGCTTGCTGACATATGACTGTGTGGTGAGCATCACTGAACTGATCCTGCTAAATTGCGATGCCTCTCACTTCATATTCTATTATACTGTACGCAGTGCACGTTTTAAAGAACTCTGAATTTGATGGAGAATACATGTCTGTGCGATTAGAGTGACAGTAGAGCGATCAGGCCGTGCACTCCTCATAGAGAGATGCTGAAGAGGAAAGGAGAAACCGAAATGACACACAACAGCCCAATTTATGATTTTTATATAAAAACTGTTATAAAAATTAAAATCAACATTTCATTTATTTTGAAATTTACATTATAGGGCATGGTTTGTTTGTTTTTTCACTTAACAGAAATAGATACAATTGTTTTGCTATTTGTAATTCAAATATTTTTGGTTATTATCTCAAAATTTAACTTTTTAAAAGTTTTTTTTGCAGAATTTTTTCTCAACAATTCAAGTTTGTAAGTCCCAGACCAACCCAAACATTTACATCATTTAGAGGGTACCTCACAAATATTGGAGCTATTAAGCCAAATGTTTGACTTATTGATGAAAGTGGAAGAAAAAAAAACTGTCATAGGCATGTGCCTTCACTTGTGGTGCTAAAAAAAAATCAGTTAGTTCTAACAGTGAGTACTGAAAGTAAAAAATGTACACAAAACTCTCAATTTCACAAATTCATTGTGGCATCTCCACCATTCATGCCTTCATTTCGGACTTGTCGCCTTCATCATCAGATTTTTCTTGAAATTTTATGTTAAGTTTTTTTCCCTTTGCATATTCAACAGTGGAGGAAAATTAAGAGTGTCACTCATAAGAATAAAGATGGCACCCTTTTATTTACGTAGCTAAAATGATGGAGTGCAGCAGCATGCACAACACCAAGAATCAGAGACTGAAGTAGCTCGATAAAATAAATCCATATTTATTTATTTATTTATAACTGTGCATTTCTACCATGTGCTTTTAAAATTTTGACTCATTTTATAAGTATTTCATTCACAGTCAATCAGGAAAAGGATAAACAAAGGCATATTTCCTACATTTAGCTGTTTGGGCAACTGGTTTTAAACAAAGGGACATTTTCTCTATTCACAAAAAATCTGCACCTTTCCCTCTTGAATCTGACTTTTATTAATATTCAACAATGTAAATTATCAGCAGTGGTTCGATGTGCTGCTCTGTAGGACGCTGATGGTTGTCATCTTGAAGGGTAATTGCAGCCTAGACGGCAGTAAGCACAGGGCAGGTTGAAGAATGAGGGAAAATCGTTCCCATTTCGCAGACTGCTGAATCTGAGAATGTCCTTACCCTGAATGAGACAAGAAAAACAGATGGCTCAGATGTTGCATTTTTGATCAACATCAATTACAAACCAGCATCTTTACTGCAATGAAAAGGCTTTCGGTGTAGTTCTGTGTGTCAGCCTGTCCCTCGGCCAATCACTGGTTTGCATGAGGAAGACACAGATGGACTGAGCGGAGCATCTAAGGTTTTGGAAGATGGAGCCATCTTTGGTAACAAGAGAAAAGCCATTTCTGTCTGTATTCCCATGAGAGAAGAAATACATTGAATTTTCATGACCTGCATTTTATTTATAACATGGGAATTTACAATTTGGGCTTTCTACTACATATGCTGAATTTGATAATAACAGCATCAGCTTTTAATTCATGAGAAGCCTTTTTGGCCTATGGTTGCTTGCAAAAAGTGGCACCAAAGCTGCTTCTTGTTATGTTTCACATCCACTACTGAATACATCTCTCACCAGGTTAGTAAAGGATCAGGTCTGAATGCTTCTTCCACCAAGTATTCCTAGAGCTGTCTATGTGTGCCACTAGAGTACCACCTGATATAATCAGACTAACAAGCGCTCCTCTGCACCACAGTCCACCGTCTTCACATGGATGACCTGGGCAGCTGCATGATTAAGTTACAGAGTGTGCATTCGGATGAGCAAAGCACCAGGGTGCATTCAAACCTCACTTTGCGACCTATTCTTAATTGTTAATTAAGTGCATATATGATCACGTGGCTTCTAGCTGCACGTGTGCTCGTGCACACAAGGTACACTTGTGCACAGTGTTGTTTGAATGCTGGAGGCATTCATTTCAACACAAAAGAGTAGAGCAGGAGCGCTTTGCCATTTACACACGCTACTCGCTACACGAACACTCTGCACTGTCTGCTGGGGGCTGGCTGGCCCGGACCAACCTTAGCCCCTGCACTCTCCAACACCAGATGTAGGTCGCCGAGTGCTCCGGGGGCTGGGGGATCCTGCGTGTTTGTGCGTGTTTCCGGGGAGGCTGTAGTGTATTGTGCGCACAAGCGCATGTGTGCATGCTCTTCCAAGAGGAGGGGGGGCAGAGTGATGATTGTAGTGGATGAGTTCATCATCAAGGACATGGCCCCCAGCGCACTGTCTCCATTGCTGTCACATTGCATCGTCACAAACAGGCCACATGAAGCCTGACAGCCCGGCAGACCACACCGAGGGCATATTCTTGTCGGTCCCTCACTGTGGCTCTCTCTATTGTTTTCCTTTTCTTACAATCTCCAAGTCTCATCATGCATTACCAGCGTAATAATTGCAATTAAAACATGATGGGATTGATTAGAGGGGGATTCAAAAGGTCTCCACCTGGTACTCAAAGAAATAACAGTAAGCAGCACATTTATTTTCTTAATGTGTCAAAAACTGCTTAACCAGATGCTTTATGCTGCATTAAGAGATGAGTGCAATGAATGTGTTGGCTAAGGGATAGTACAGTCAACACTCTGTGTCACACAAAGGACCGGATTAACATGCTGACCTTTGGATTAATCTTTCTAGCTGTGTGAACTTTATGTTGAGTCTAGTTTCTGAGGATTTCAAAGGGGGTGTCAGTTCATCTCAATCTGACAGGCAGTCCTTCTGATGTGATGTGTTAATATCAGCACCAAATTCTATACTACGTAAGCTAAACACATTCAAAGCAGGATTCGAGCACGAAGACCCACTTTTTTGACAATCCATGAAAAGCAAAAACTATCATTAGTGTTAGAGAAGGAAATGTCAGGGGAAAACACCAAATTCTGTATCATATATCCTCTATAAAATGCAGGCACTATCCATCCAGACTGATGACAGAGTGAACAACACTGTGTGGGTCCTTATAGAGTCTTTGCCAGCAATGCCATCCAGAGAGTCGTGTTATTAGCAGGGACAAACCATAAGAAATATGACTTTAGCTTACTCTTGTAATAACTTGAGACACTGGGAAGTGTTTGTTCACTGTGACCATAGTAAACTTCAGTAGTACCAGTTTACAAAGTACATCAATTAATGAGCTATATGTGTTGTATGCTCCTTTCATTTTCAAAGCTGTACAGTGGGCCAAACTGGAGTCTCTGGAGAGCTAAATTTTGGCAACTGGGCCTTATGTTTGACACCCATGCTTTAACACTTTCAAGATTATTGAAATTGTGAAAACTCTGTTTCGACCTTCCGAAATGGTCAAGGGAGCCAGCTGCTGCCTGAATTTAGTTCTGTCTGAAGTTTCATACTCCCCACTGTTTGCCAAGTGCTTGCTGAGTGTGGGTGGGTTTCTCTTTATAATATTGCATATAATTCAATATAATGTTTTTGTCATATATACTGTGTTTCCATGTAGGCTTAAAACTTTCCTTTTTGATGAAAACCTATAATAAGAGGTGGTTCCCTGAAAA
Organism: Astatotilapia calliptera; assembly: GCF_964374335.1. Classification (NCBI taxonomy): domain Eukaryota; kingdom Metazoa; phylum Chordata; class Actinopteri; order Cichliformes; family Cichlidae; genus Astatotilapia; species Astatotilapia calliptera. The sequence goes on along the minus strand of NC_137422.1, from coordinate 14,339,761 downwards.
ATCCTTTTTTATGATGCTATAGGCCCTTCTTTTGTGGGACCTCCCACAGTGCACCTATCATCTTGGCTTTGCTCTCTTCTCGTTCAATGTAAATTAATTTGATTGACGACTATTGCAGGTCATTCACTTTGGATAGTTTTTGCATTGTCCCCTCTCTTTCCAGAGCCTGTGCATCTGGTTCTGGAGCTGTGTGTTCCTGATCTTTTGTTTACTGGCACCACCAATCTGCTCAGTGTTTATTGTTTTTCAGCGCTCATCCTTTCTCTCTCCGCTCACCCCAAATGGTCAAGACAGCCGGCCGCCCAGCCTGAATTTAGTTATGACTGAAGTTTCTTACTGCCCACTGTTTGCCAAGTGCTTGCTGGGTGGTGATGTTTTGGGTTTCTCTTTATAATACTGCATATAAATCTGCTGACCTTGATTTGTAAACTCTCCTCAGATTATACTTTTATGATTTGCCAAAGCACTGATAACAAAGAAAGTGAAATGACCGTGAAAGATGGGAATATCTACACTCCTTCCCTGTGCCACGTAAACACAAGTCTGGAATTTTTAGATATTTCTCTGTAAATAAACCCCTACTTTACTTACTGATCTACTCTGCACAAGACATCGCTGTGCTGTGAAGACACAGCAGTCTCGGGTGACAACTCTCTAATCTAAACTGATTACAGTGGTGATGGCAGCGTTCTCCACAGTGTGCCAGTTTCAGCACATCCCCCACGCACTTACGGCCTAACCTCCTTCCTCCCTCCCTCGCTTATCATCACAGCTGATTGCACTGCTGAAGTTCAAATGAACTGTTAACCCTGTCTTTACCAGGTCCATAAATAGAAAGCACAGAACTGAATCCAGGCAGTGATGAAACAGTGCGGCGATTTGCTTGCTGCTTCGCTGGAGAGACGGCTAATGTGTCCAAAGCCATCTCAATATTGGTTTAGCAAATTCACAGTGGTCCCAAAATCAAAATTCCTGGAATATACTGATTGGGTTATTTTGAAATGTGTTTGAATACAATAAAGATATAAGCCTGGACCACTTATTGAGGAATTTTGCAGTAAGGTTTCGCTTATTTAGTGTTAAAATGTGAGCTAATCTTTAACAAAGGTCATGAACCCAGCATGAAGCATGAACCCATTACTTTCTGATTATCCTACACTGGGTTGCTCATTTGTTTCAGAACTGATAAAAAGATTTGATTGTCCGTTGGACTATTGAAGACTGGAAGATGGTATTAAGGACTGATGAATCAAAATGTGAAATCTTTGGGTCATCATGCAGGATCTTTGTATGCTGTCGGGTAGGAGAAAGGATGTGTGTTGCATCAACTGTCAAACATGGAGAATGACGTGTGATGGCCTGGGGCTGTTTTGCTGGATCCAGGGTCAGTCACTTGTACGAAGTGAGAGGCACCCTGAACCAAAACTGCTACCATATCATTTTGCAGCACCATGCAATGCCCTGTGGTATGCACCTAGTTGGTTATGGGTTCATCCCACAGCAAGATAATGACCCAAAACATAAGTCCAAGCTACAACACAACTACCTCAGGAAAAAAGAACAAGATGGTCCTCACTAAGATAGCTGAACGGGTGTGTGCGTGTATACACACACACACACACACACACACACATTATGAAAAACTACTATTTATATGGTATGTAACACAAGGTCAGTGATTCTTTGGTGTTACAACCTGAATCAGCTTAGTGCGACTAAATGAAAGAAAGAAAATAACAAAATAGCATACGGTAGAAAAATGAAATATGTTTAATGCAAACAGACCAAAGGCCAATATCTGATCTTATCAATTTTTGAACTTTTAGACACATCCCTATAAATTATCTCCAATAAATTATTAGCAACTGTTTCTGCTGGGAACAAGACTCTTTATTAAAAAAAAATAAAAATATCAAACTACATAACTCAACCCCCCCCTCCAGAAATCTCTTGTTTGTTTTTTAAATTTAGTTTATTGACAGCAGATTAGTTCTTAAGTCTACATGTCCTTGCATAACATTCTGACACAGAAAACTGAAGCTGTGTTGCTTACACGTTTTCGCTGCAAATTCTGGTTTAGTGTTTGTTACAACACTGTACCACACAATTTTATACCAAAGCATATAAAACAGTAGCAGAAAATAAACAAAACAATGCTCCTGTGAAATTTCAGAGCAATAATGTGCTAATGAAATTATACGGCAGCCCACAAACCCGAGAGAAACAGTCATTTTCAGTGTCAGTGTGAGCTCCACTGCAGAATACTGCAAATCTATCTCCTGTTAAGACATCCAAATATGACAACAGGGCTGAGCAGTGTGAAATAACATGGGAAAACAGTACTGTGGTTAGGTATGACGAGGGGGGGGGGGGGCTAAGTGGAAGTCCAGCAGATTCACACAGTCCCATTTACCTGCCAGGAATTTTAATTTGGAGAGTAAAAATCAGTGCATCAAAAATAAAATGATAAACACAAAAGACTTTTTTTTGTTTATACATTGCTCATCTTGAATCACTGAAAGAAATATTAGTTGCACACTCCTGCATATAGTACTACAATGTGAGCTGAAAGACTACAAATACTTTAAACACTTGTAACACCTGAGAGATTACAAAAGAGATCAGTAGCGATCATGATGTGGTCTCTGATGGGAGACGTATCCCTGGTTGGAGCTTGGCCGCCCTGAATAAGACCCACTTCCATGACCCCAGTGCCGGTCTCTGTCTCGGTCTCGCTCTCTGTCTCGGTTTCTGTCGTGCCAATGTTGCTGTCCACGATCATCTCGTCTCCAACCGCGGTCTCCTCCCCATCCACGTCCTCTGTGACCACGGTCATGGTACCTTGATGATGACATAAAATTAACAAACAACAGGCAGTGATTGATAGACATTAGCTTAAGTTGTCCTCATAAACTACTATGGTATTGTGAGTCGTGCTTACTGGGTTTCTCTAATCTCTCATCACAATTTAAAAATAGATTTCTCATTTACAAGAAGGTAAAAATACCAGGAAACTCCTCCAGAAACTTCCGTGTTAATGCTGGGATTTCAGTTTTATGAAGGCAGTTCACTTCTTACTGGGGTACATCGCCATGGCAACTTATTCTACCAACCTAACCTGCAGGCTATGCTCCAGATTAGATATTAACAGGTCCAAAATTACCACCTATGGATTAATCGGTTCTCTGGAAAATAGCGTCAACATTCCTGGAAGATCCCTCTGACCTCTGTGGGCAGACTGTACTGGGGCCAAGTTTTCTTAAGAGCATAAAACACAGATTTTGAGATCTAGCCTTATTCCTTGATTTTTGTGTGTGTGCCATTTTCTACAAATATTGGAGAATTTCAGTACACAATTATTAATGGGGTCACACAACACATTTATGAACCTTACATCAAATTTGCTCACAGACAAAGCTTGCATCTGAATTACAAACGAAACTAAAACCATCTTACAGACACTACATTAATTTCCTTGCATAACAATTGTAATCCATCAGATGTATTCGTTACAGCAGACTTATAATTTACAGAGCCCTCATTTTCATCAGCATTCTTTTGTGGCTCCTGGAGGAGTTTAAACAGATATGCCCAGACCTCCCTTTTTTTAAGTCACCTCCTCTAGCCCTTGTGCTGCGACACTAAGGTGTTCCCAAGCCAGCTGAGAGACAAAGTCTTGAAATGACTAAAGAAATTACTTGTCCTGGGTTGGCCCTGGAAACTCCTCTGTAGGACATGCTCTAAACACCTCACCTAGGAGGGAAACTAGTCAGATGGTTGAATCACCACAACTGGCTCCTTTTGATATGTGTGAAAGTAGCGGCTTTATTCTGTGCACCACCTGAATGATCGAGCTTTCATCCTCTCTCTCAGGATGGAGGAAGTTCTTTTTCACCACTCCACAAATCACCACCTTATAACAGGGGAGGAGTTTGTGTGCTGTCTCAAGTAATTTGCTCCAAGTTGCAAACTGGTCCTGGGTGAAGGGCAGAATAAATGAGTCTGTGTTGGTTCACAGTCACACAGATCATTGGAGTCCTGTGTGGTTGGTTGGTTGGGGGGGCTTGCGACTGGGTAGATGCTGCCAGTGCCATGCCTTTCAAAATATATCAGCGGTATCTCGAACGTACTTCATAGTACACTGTCCAGATCAATGGTATAGTGGAATACTGATCTTTAAGGACAGTTTCACCCCTCTGACTATCTTGCTGTCATTTTTCAGTGGAAAACTGCCTTACTTAATGAGAAGTCTTTTGCATTCTTCTTTACTGGTTCAGAGCATCTAAACAGAATCTCTCATTCCTTATCCCAGCTACACGATGGTTAGGGGAATTCTCCTTAATATTTTCTAACGCTTATCACCTACATTACAGCGGTGTTTCTATCATTATCGCTTCTCTCAATCGTTAGCAGTTTCGCAATGACAAAATGAAATCAATAAGCAGCCCTACCGGTTATCTCTGCCTCTCTGGTTTCCTCCCCCACGACTCCTCCAGTCCTCCACGATGGGAGGGCGGTCTGCAGGACGGTTTAAGTACTCCTGGTACTCCTGATCCTCCGAGGAGAACCTGTGTGCGAACATCTCCTCGTAGTTCTGCTGGGTTTCCGCAGTTTCGGTCATTCTGTGAGCACACAAATTATTGAAATACTTAATATCACAGAAAAGCTGCTATCGCGGCGTCGTGTTTGTATTCCCTGTTGGTCTTGCTAAACCGCGTGTTCCCAATAAGATAACTATTCTGGACAGTAATAGTAGTTATCCAACATATAAACAACGAAAAATAAAACTAGATTAAAAACAGTTACATCTCTGGCTTTGAAAAAATACCTTAATGTGACAAGTACGTCGTTAGCTTTAGCGACACTTTCCACTTCTGAAATTTCAGTGTCGTACGTCGCTGAAATCCTTCCCCCCCCCGGAACAAACCTCTACCAATTTTAACGGTTCTGGGAGCGCGCGCACCTGCCAGAGATTAATGAACGTTACCTGGCAGTTAGGGGATAGAAGAAAAAAGTCCAACAACCATTATGAAAAGATTCAAGACCTATTAATTGACACAATTACATGCTAATAAGTGGCGTAGCGAAGTTTGCTTTAACAGTTATTCCGCTTAATTTGGGAGAAAGGGCAAACTGGTGGAAGCCAGCACAGTGAATGGAAACATGTAAGTGCATCAGATTTTTATTTTTTATTTAAAAAACCGTCGGGTTTAACTGAAAATTGTTTTATTTTTTTTGTTTATGACTAAAAAACTCCAGTCTGGCCTGAAAGTCCATCTAAAACCGCAGACGCCACCACAGATATGACAGGTTTAGGAAACAGTGGGTGGCTGAAAGGAGAAAGCAGGTGGAAGCCGCCCCGTGTCGCTGCTGCTGCCGTTGATATGAAACAGCCCGTTGTGGAGGAAGAAGCTCAGCGTAGAGCAGCGAAATGCAAACATTAACTTAACTCACCAGCGCCGATTGTTTGAAGGCGGCGAGGGAGAAGCCACGCCAAGGTGGGATTCACACCCGCCCATGTGAACAGGAAAAACAAAGGAGGAGAGGAGGAAAAAACTTCCTGAATTGAACGGGCTTCTGTGAGACTGAGCTTGACAGCCCGGTGAGTCGAGTTTGCGAAGAACTGCTCTCTCTCTCCCCCATATCTCAGCTGTCTCTCAGCGGCAAGAGGACTTGTTCGGAGCTGGCACACGGGGTTATGAACTCTTTGGACCGCTAATCATCTACGGACTGCGCTTTTGAAACATTATTTTTCCTCTCAACCCAGCCAATACATAACCTTCAGATTAAAGAAAAAAATAAGGAGTTGTTCCTCAAGTCCGCGGCAATGGGGTGAGTAATCCAGAAAGCGCTGCCCTTCAGAGCGCCTCTCATGACACCTGCGCTGACTAAAAATGTGTTTGTGCGGCGAAAAGACGGCAAATATGCCCCCAGAGCTGCCCGTTTCACCTGTCAGCCCTCAAATACATTTAATTCTAAATATCGCTGATTTCAAGCGCCAGGTTGTGAGAAGATCACCTCTGTTTTATTGCCAGATTGTGTTGCAATGTGGGGAAATTAATGAGGTGACTCTTGTTGGACTGTCAGTGAGACTATTCAGATGTGTGTATATGTGTGTGTGCGGTGGGGGGTTGATGCCATATTTATAATTATGGATTTATGTTTTATTTATGAGCAGAATTTCAAAAGGATCATTCTTGAGTGCTCCGCTTCTTCCTTTTCTTCAGGATAGGAATATGGTTTGGAGAGGGTTATGATATGGAGGTGTCAGAGTCAACACTGCCCACTAATGAGGAGAGATGGTGGTACTTGTGGAAGTGTGTATTTGTACGTATGTGTGTTGTCCACAGTACTGGAAGTAGTGGCGTGTACTCCCACAGTAGTTTTACATGGTACCGTACAGTATTTTGCCTCTATACTGTGGTATGAATGTTGATTCTGTGGCTCACTGCCACAGTTATGCAATCACCATCTCTCCCTCTTTCTGCACATCTACATATATCCCTGTCTATGCTTTCCAAGCAGCTGGATTGTTTTAATTTCACACAAAAAAGGGAAAACTTTTCAGACTTAAACCTCATTCTAGATCACTTATTTATTCATTTATTTATTTTAGGAATTCTTCCACTTGTAACACACAAAACTTGGATTTATGGAAACTATGATGTGAGGCGTGAATCACTAGCTGCATAAATGCTCAATTATGTAATGAGTACCACCCCATACCAAAGTGATTGCTTTTCCTCAGTATTTTAATGCGTAAGAAACCAGTTCAACAGTCCTGACTTCCTTTCGCCAGTTTGGTGTACTCACCCAGCCGGTTTCAAAGGACTCAGCTGTGTTGTGTCATGAAACTGACCCATGCAGTGGATCTGTGACAAGCATGGCAGCCAGGCCAAAGCAGGAGTTCCCACCTACTCACAGGCACAAAAGTTCCCTTTTTCTTTTCTATGTTCACTCAGTGCTAAGCAGTGGTGTCACTTGTCAGCTAAATACCTTTTTAAGAAGGAGGGCACAAATGGCTTCTATGAAATTTTATCCCACAGGACTTCCTTGAAACTACATTGGCTGCCTTTGTCATTCCAATTAGTTTCGGGGTAATCAAATGTTGCTTGTATAAAAAAAAAATCTTAAAATTCCTTTTTGCAATACCTGAGCAGCAGTGAAAAATCAAAACTATGGAAGGCTGATAAATCCAATCTCCTACACTTGATTCAGTATTGTTGCTTTGATGCATTTGAATCAGCAGCTATTACAGCAGTGATTGAATCAGCATGTTGTGACTGTGTTAGATTGTCTGACCAGGAGTCCAAATCACAACTAATGAAATTTACTCTCATAGAAGGCAAACAAAATATTTAATAATAATAGTAATAGCGAATCAAATGTGAGAACTGAAACTGGAAACTTTCTCCTTAAGAAATAACTTAATGATTGTTGCTCATTACGCTGCAACTGAATGATGGAGATTACTGATGAATCTGCAGTTTTCTTGTGTGTTTGTGTAAAACAAGACCCAAAAAACAATGCCTATCACATCTTAAACCTTGAAGTAACTGGACTAAATTAAAGAAAGGGGAGGGGAATTCTTTTGTTCGCCTTCCAATAATTAGCAGATGTGTTGCTAATTCTGCAGTGTATATATTACTACCTGAGCACACCTGCTAATGATGCAATGTGTTTTGCACGAAGCAGCAAATCAACAGATAAGAATGAGTCTGTGTTTGGTGGAGGGAGCTGTAGATCATTTGTCGTGTGTGTGTGTGTGTGTGTCTTTGTCCCTGAAGCTCCTGTATCCTAAATGAAGTTATAGATTAACTATAAGTCAGACAACACACACATTAACGCCCTCGATTTCTATCTTTACGTGTCCCTTTATTACCATATTTCTTTGAGCAAATGATCTATCAGTACCCTCTTGACCCTGAGACACTTTTTGTTGTTCATGCCATTTCCACACGATTTATTGAGTATATACTGTTACATATTGGTCCAAATTGTAGCATTGTATGTGTGCATTTGTATGTGTACGTCATGTGCGGCATGTCCTAAAAAAGAATAAATCAAGCCTATGTAATTAAAGACTGGTGAATTGGAGAGGGGGAGGAAATTCAGACGGTAGCACTGGGAAAGAAAGCGATGAGAATTCTGTTTCTAAGTACAGTTTTGCAGCTTAAGGGCTGCATCTCTGGAATTATTCCAACATAAAGCCTAGATTGCCTGAAAGCCCCTACTGAATAGGCAGCCACACAGACAGCAATGCAATCAGCATATTGCTATTTAAAGTAAGCCATGCTGGGAGCAGGCCTAACACAGGGATAGATGATAATCTCCTGGCTGGCCAGAGAATGGCATATAAAGGTTTAACACTCATTGATTAGGCTCTGTGACATGTGACGTGACAGTGGGTCCTTTGGCTGCCCTGACAGGAGAGTGGACTGTAAGCTTAATCTGAGGCTATGTTCTCCATCTGTGTCCGAAGGCTGGAGGGGATGGCTGTAGAGGTGCAGTTGGGGAATAGGAGCAGGTCTTACTGTTAAAGAATCATGTGTAAATGAAAGGGGACAGGCTGATGGTGGATTGGACGTCTCATCACCAGATGGTTGAAGCCTAGGAGGCCATCTGCTGCCATGCTGTTCTTCTGTGGAGACTTCCTCACTTCCTTTTCCTTGGAGCGCTCACATTACGTTGGGCTCTGTGTCCTGCCGCCTCAGTGTGGTGGAGGGAGACCTGCTGTGGTGGCTTGTTTGATTCTGGCCTGCTGCCTGTGTTGCATGGGACACTCAGTGATGCCAGACCTGGCATTGATTATGAAGGTCATTGGTAAAATGAATAAAACAAAGTTTACCACAGTCATGCCTAAGACAGAATGTTTTCTACAAAATTAAAATATCCTGCATTAAAGCAATATGTAAAGATTATTTTACTATTTTTCCAGCTGTTTTTCCAATTTGCCAAAATGAGAAACAGCCCGATTACTAAAGTTATAATGTTTCGGCCCTCAGAGCCTGATCATGATCTGTGGAAGGAGTGGGACAAAATATTAACAAGTGTTTTATCTTGAGATCATCAATCGTCGATAGCATGGAGCCAATTATAGATACTTCTATTGAATATGTAGGTGGACTGAACTAATTTCCCTGACAAAGGTGGACTGTGTATTAAAGCAAGAGAGCTACCGTAATTAACTGATTTTAATGCTAGTAAACAAACCAAGTAGCATAACAGCAGCATTTACTACTCTTCAGTTGCACAAATGTCTTGATGTATGTTTGGATAATTGCCTCGCGACGCATCAAACGTTGTATGCCTAATTGTGGATACCGTATTGCAGTACTGAGTTACAATAGGCACGGGAGTTAAATAGTATCTCTCATGTATATCAAAATTTTACTATAGCTTTATAGAGATTGGAAATTCTGGTAATACGGGAATTTTTTTTTTAGTAAAATAGAAATGCTTGTAATTAGTCAGTTTATGAGCAGTAGTGTTGAATTTGGGCTTATTTTGCTCTTCCCTCCTAACGGTTGTTTCTTCCTGCACTGGATAGTGTAGTGCAGAAGAGATGCCATAAAATAACCTTTAACAGTGACTTAATGAGAGTGGTTTTAAGCTGAGACATCATGCTCCTGTTTTGTAAATGTCAGGAGAAAGAAAATGAAAGCATAATATAGAGCTGTAGTTCTCTGCTAACTAGACCTTGAAGTCTGTTATTGCATACAGTATATATATATACAGTGGCCTCCTTTGACCTGTTGACATCATTAGTTGAGCAAAGTGTTTGTTGCAGGGAAAGCCCAGGTGGTTTAGTAGTAATGAACCCAGAGAGAATTTCCTCCGCTGCTTACTTTGCTCATTCACACAGACAACACGCCGTTCTCGCTAATAAGGAGGCGCCGCTCTCCATCAGGACCCGCAGATAAAATATAACACCATGCCTCAGCGGTGCTCACCTAACATGCAAAAAAAGGATAATGAGAATCCAAGTTGATGATTTCTAGTGTTTTATGCTTAGCAAATTAATACACTCATTTCTAATTTTCCATATTCATGTTGCCACATTTGAACAGTACACCTTGTGACACAGTTTTTTTTTTTCATATGGGAAAAGATGTCCTTTTGTTACTGTGCTACACTCTAAAGCCTCTTGTAATGTGGAGTGCTACTGACAGGACCAGCAGAGAAAGTGAGGAAGGATAACTGCTCCCAGTGAGTGTTTCTGCAACTTTACCGTGGATATTTGACAAGTGAATAATGCCCCATTTGTCACTAAAGTTCTTCGAGCAGGCAGCGAAATCTGCATATATATATTTTTTTCAGACCACATAGGGACAAGGACAGCACTTTATACTTACTCTATGAGTGATATAATGAGCTTAAGTAACTGGGGTAGCCTGCTGATTGTCCTGCTTTAGTGCCCGTTTCATCAAGAAAACTTTCACTGTGGTGAAATTGTCTCTAAAGGAATAAAAAAATAAAATAATAATGGAGTAAAAGACCAAAAAAATAGTTTGACTTCCTAATGTTGGATGTTTCTTTTTATTAGTGAGATGGTTGCACAGTTTGTGTTCACATCAGGCAGCTGAGCATAATGTGGTCCAGTCTCTAGAGGATTCAAAAGGAATGAAATATGAAGTCTCACTGGCAAAGAGACTAAAGAGGTTATCTTATATTATAGGTTACTATTCTCAAACATATTGTTATGCCTCTGGAATTGCACCCATGTAAAAGTGACTACTTTATTCATCTCTTGCACATTTAATGCCCGAGACATGGTGCAAACCCAGATAGCGTGTGGCGATGCCATCTCTCTAACCTATTTAGTGAGCGATCTGACACCTTTGTAACGGTACTGCAGGCTAGAAAAAATGACACTGAACTTTCTAAAGAATCGGGCCTTACTGTCACAAGTGATCAACCTTTCTTTTTTTAAGATGTGAAAAATTACCCAAATATGTTTTTACATAACCACCCTTGGCTCCACATTTAATTTTCAAACATTACCACCTTGTGAGGTTAAACTGTCACACAGGTTTACTGCAGTGATACGAGCTTCCTTGTGTTTAGTGAGACACATTAACTTTCTGTAGGGATGTAAAGAATGCAGTTCGCATAGCTGAAGCTGCTGACGCAGCAGATTTCTGTTAAACCAGTTTCAAAGCCTGTTTGAGTGACGTTAAATGCTTTAGCGTTTAACCTCAGATTTCTAAATCCTCTATCAGACCGAGAGCTCGATGAGCAAAGTTTGTCTGTGGGTGCGGTAAGCCCGGAGTGGATTCCTATACTCAGGAATCTGGACAAAGCTGTTTGTCTTTGTTACTGAAAGAAAAACATGCCTGATCTGCACAGATGTAGCAGCACACAAGTGCAAAGTGACTGCAAGCGCTTGCATGAAAATCACCATCCCAGGCTCCTGTTCAAAGATAGAAGCTGTCTGCTGTTTATTCACACTTCCTCTCAGAACACCATGCCATCCTGTATCATCTTAAAATGTCTTTTTTAAGCTGCATGATAATCCTTCTTAGCTGTGTATGGTGTTAGACTAATCGCTACCTACCTAAGTTATAAGTTTTTGTGAGTTATTACTCTCAAGGCAAGATTGTTTTTAACCCTTTCATGCATGAATTATGACAATCTCAATCAGGATTTTTATTCACCTTAGGCATGAAAAAATAGTTTTTTGAGCTTCATTTTTTAAAAAATGTACTTTTCAAAGAGTGTTTTTTTTACTTGTCCACTTACGTGGACAACATCACCTTTTGGAGTGGGTGGCAGGGTATGGAGTGACACATCAGTGTCCAATGTAGTGGTTTATGTGCAAGTATACCATCAACACTGACTCTGTGAAAGGCTGATACAAGAAAACAGCCTTTGAATAGCTGTCTACTCTAGTGACCACTATGTGTGAAAGGGTTAAAAATGCATGTATTTATAGGTGGGGTACTCTGAGTAGACGGATCTGTCTGTCAGCTCACTTTAAATCTTATTGCTGGTACACAACAAACACGATTGCTGCGTTATCAGTGTGTACAGTCCTGAGGTGCGTATGTAGGTGTATGTAAGCATAGACAGTGCAGTCTAACTCAGACCTGCACCCCCACATAGAAACACACACACACACACACCTGTAAATTATTCAAAGCACCAGATGGGGACAGAGAACGCCTGACAGGCAGCGGGACAAAGTATCCAGTGGTCATAGTCCCAAATGTTGTCGTCTTTTTTTCTTTTCTTTTTTTCCTCATTTATTTTTTTATATCTAGTAAAATCAATCAACCTAATGCTTTTTATCTGAGAAAAGCAGATCAGACAAATCCATTAAACAGTTGTGTGAGTGCATCCATGTGTTCAGCAGCGGCCTTTCACTCCTCCTTCCCTTGCCAGTCTGAGCTGGCTCGAGACACTGGCACTGCAAAGGTCAGCGCGTGTGGCTATGTAAAGCGACAACAGTGATCTGTATAATGGGTTTTGTTGTTCCCAAAGCAGATGAAGACCGAGATTAGGCTTAAAGGGGACAGTGAATTTATTAGGCTTTCATTTCTGTGAGAACCATAATCCCAATGGAAGTAAAAGCTTTATTAGCTCATGAATATGTGCTGCCTGCCAGCTTGTCTGTCTGACATTATTTTCACCGGCAATTCATAACAGTGCATTAAAGTATTTCTGTCCATGAGACATGTCACTTTGCCCGTTGCAGTGAAGCTTTGCAACAACAATGGGACCATCTGTACCCTGTTAATCAAACATGTGTACGCTTCTCAGCATGAAAAATTGTTTGTTCAGATTTTTAAATTAAAAAAACAAAAAAAAAACAGATGATTTTGATTAATTTTCCTAAGCACATCCCCGTGCTTAAAATGTTCAAAATTGATTTGTTGGCATCACATTACAGCAGCTGTACCAGTGTATCTAGCTCAGAACCATTACATATGTTTAAGGAAGGAAGATACCAGCCCAAGAAAATGAATGTAATGAAACAGTAAAAAGGGTTATAACAAAGAAAATATAATGCAGTAGAAAAAATTGTGTGGTTCTGTTGCTGTGGTGGTTCAATCCCAACTGCTCCAGTTTGGTTTGGGCAAGATATTGAATTTAAGTTTTCCCTGATGCGTCCATAAGATTGTGAATGCTAGACAAAGTCTAGTCTTGTTTGAATGAATGTGTGATTGGGTGAATACAGCTTGTAATAAAAAGTGCTTTGAGTGCTCAGAGTAGAAAAGTGCCATAAAAGTCCAAGTCCAAGTGATAAGATTTTGTGGAGGCAGATAAGTGATATGTAAACAATGTTTTAGACGCACATTTGGGATTTTACAGAGAATAAAATTATCATTAAATCATCACTAATTATCAGAGGACAGAATGACTCTTATAGATGCTTATAAGATGGAAATGGTGGTATTTTGATCATTTTTCTTCAAACTGGCCATGACTGTGTTTGGGTGAGCTAAAGCTTGTGCTGGCTAGCTAGACTAGTTATCGGGATTCAACTCTACTCATTTTGATATTAAGAGGAGATGCTAATTTAAGCTAGCAAAAACACTATATTAAATCTACTAACCAGAAAAACTAACAGCTGACTCCTTTTTGTCTTTTACTACCTGACACTGATTAAGAGAAATCCGCATGTGACTCAATGCTGCCAGTCCCACGAAGCCTCAACACAATTTAAACTGATGTGTTTTTAAAAATAAATTCACTCTGTGCAGTGGTCACAAACAGGTGGATTTACTATAGAGACAGAAAAACAGACAGCCTGAAGAGACACGTTTCGGCTGTAAAGTTGAGTATTTTAACCTGGGATTCTGTGGGGGTGGAGTGGCTTTTAGAGATATCCTGAAGTGCCCATTTGAGGAAATGACAACTTAATTTTTCTGCCCTGGAATTTGATGTTGGCTTAAGATATGGCGTAACATACAGATCATCCTTGAGGGCTGTTCATACATCACAGCATCCAAATTTCTGACTCAAAAGGGCTGTTTTACTATCGTTGCAGTCATTACACACTGTTTGCTGCTACAACTACACATGTTTCTTTTCCAACTATTTATTTATAAGTGACTTATGTATGTATGTATATATATGTATATATTGTACTATTCTTAGTTAGCGTATTGTCTGTCTTGTCTTAATGTTGGTTTAAAATGGAGCACTGTAACAAAAAATAATTTCCCCCAGGGATCAATAAAGTATTCTGATTCTGATTCTGATTAGAGTTCAGCGTTTAGTGCATTTTAGCCAGGTCTTAGCTTTAGATGGAGAATTGAAGGTGAAATCCAAAACAAAAGACTAGAATCTACAGTATGGGCTTGTGTAAATGTGTGGGTCCGACACACTATGGACCGCAGCAAAATACATGTAATACCAGCAAACATTTTGTTCTCCCTGTTTTCCAGGAACGTGGGAACGAACTGCACTGTGCTGTGCTTGTACTGTAGCTCACTACTCAAGGCATCAATATGCTTCCACTGAAGTGCTCTTCAGATGGCTGAACAGCATGTGAAAGCCCACTTACTCCCCGATGTCAGCACTGAGGGGGGGCTGCAATCCAACATTTTCTTTATTTTCCTAAAGCGACAGTCACAAGAACACCCATTTCATACAACTGATGATCAGCTGTAGATTTGTTTTTATTTTTTCCCCAGAGGCTTTATCCCCCTTCTTGACACAATTACTTATGTCACTTTCTGTTTCTATAACCATTTGCAATGTTTTGGATGCCTTTGAGGAAGGATTGTTCATGAGTGTGTTATGCATGTTTGCACGGTTCATTGCATTTCACTCCTCTGTGAAGGCACAGTTTTCACAATGCATTTGACTGTTCCTTGTGGGACAGAAGCACTTTTGGTGCCAGTTGGAGGTGGTTGGAGGGCCCTTGGAATTAAAGAAAGGATAACAAAATGATCAGTATGTGCTCAGAACAAGCTACTAAAATATACTGCAATCAGAATAACAAAGCATTGACAACAGTCAAGTTATTTGTACCAAGCAGTGGCATCTTTCTAATCTATATTTTGTCTCTGAAAGTATTTTTTAATTCACATTTTGATTTCCAACAAGTACTTTGAATCTGTCTCCCCACATTCTTCAGCTTGTATCCATTATTAAGTTCTTGAGGTGTCCTATGATCCCTCTCATCTCAGCCACTCCACTTAATTATTCCTCACTCTTGGAACGTTATAGAGGAGTAGTTCAACCACCTGCACTCGCCTTTTGAAATGAGAACCTCCAGTGGAAATTTTAACCCTCCTGAGTCCAGTCCTTTTAAAGCACTATCATTAAAGAGAAGGCAGACTGTTTTTTATTACTTTTTTGCTTCTAGCGGCAGTGCTCTTTCAGTCTTAGGTTTCTGCATAGTTGCCTTGAAACACTAAAAATGGATGGTCTGCTTTCAAATGGAGTTTTTTTTTTTTTTTTTTATATTTATTTATTTTTAACCACAAGCTTTGAAACTGTGTAATAGTGTAGTAGATACCGATGTGTTCTTTTTACTGAACCCAGCGATCACAATGGCTTGAAATTTAATTGATTTACAGAGTCATGTCTATTTTAATACAGTGTCACCTGAAGATCACTCAGTGTCTGCATTCTTTAAATCGGGGAGTGTCAAACATACGGTCTGGGGCCCAGAATTGGCCCGCCAAAGACTTTGGAAAATGTGAAAAGGGGCATACATTTTGGACTTTTAACTAGTTTTAAAGTTTTTACATTTTTACATCTTACCGTACTGATTTAAAAACCTCTGGGTCATTCATACTACACCAAAATATTAAGTAATAGATGAACATTTAAATGACAGTTTCTGGCTCAAGAGTTGGCAGTTCGTCTTGTAATCGGAAGGTTGCCGGTTCGAGCCCCGGCTCGGACAGTCTCGGCCGTTGTGTCCTTGGGCAAGACACTTCACCCGTTGCCTACTGGTGGTGGTCAGAGGGCCCGGTGGCGCCAGTGTCCGGTAGCCTCGCCTCTGTCAGCGCGCCCCAGGGTAACTGTGGCTACAATGTAGCTTGCCATCACCAGTGTGTGAATGGGTGAATGACTGAATGTAGTGTAAAGCGCTTTGGGGTCCTTAGGGACTAAGTAAAGCGCTATACAAATACAGGCCATCAATTTTGGTTTTATTTCATGTGTTTTCTTTGTACTGTTTTTATTTCAGCGTGGGGTTCAAATTATTTGCAAAAGGTTAGGGTTTTTTTCTCTTCTTTTTCTCCTCTGTTAAAAGCTGTGAAAGCTGAAAATCCACTTCTTGTCTTACTGAGTCAGGCTATGTTTCCAGGTAACAGCAGGACTGTCATCGGAATCATAAAGGTGTGTCTGTGGATGTCATTGAGAGGAGGAGCATTTGTATTTAGTCTGCGGTCATTCAAGTTTAACAGCCGCCTTGATCCTGCTCCTCATGCTGATGCTCTTCTGAATCACAAGGGCGGTGTGCAGCTCATGGCTGAGAGGCAGATTACTTCACTCCCACGGATAGATGACATGATTTTGAACTTTTCTCCATCACATTTATTGCTGACTTGGGTTTTATACATTTTATTATTTTATTTTTTTTAAGTCGAGTGTGGTTTCACCTTTTCACTTAAAAATGATTAAACTATAATGAGGCTGTAAGAGATTGAAAATGGAGAGAGAACTGCTTGAGTATAATGACAGAGACGTGGCAGTAAAACTGGGCTGGACAAAAGCTTAACTTGAATCAGCTTGTGAATACTTTCTAAAAGTGGACACTGAAATGAGTCAGAGACGGGCTCAGCAGAGCTTTTATCTACTTATAATTCCCGTAATGAGTGGAATCCATTTTACCGATGTTTCCCAGTACAGTCGTTTGCCGATAAATCCTAAGAATCCCCATTAGTTTACAGGTTTAATATCGGTGTTTTATGGATAACGTGCTACCATTCAAGCTAAGCGAAGTAATACAAAGCAGTTTTCTTTGATTATAAAAGATGACTCATGATGATGGCAAATGTATGCAAAATCATAATTAGGAATTAATCCAACTGATGTTTAATTCAGTGCCTTGTGCTGTGCAATATATAAACTGTTCAACAAAACAAAAACTGCTTTTGGATGTGGGTAATTGCAAATGTGACATGATAATAACATACTAAGAAAATGGGCAAGCATTATGTGCATTATCAGAGTGACATGTTGCCATTAGCACTGTGCATGTTTAGTGTAAA
The DNA here is from genome assembly GCF_964374335.1 of Astatotilapia calliptera. NCBI lineage: Eukaryota > Metazoa > Chordata > Actinopteri > Cichliformes > Cichlidae > Astatotilapia > Astatotilapia calliptera. The sequence continues at coordinate 14,322,584 of NC_137422.1, read as the reverse complement.
AACTGTTTTGACAATGTGATCACTTGGTTAGATTAACATTGCATCCAGTAGTAGGCAGCTGGTGTGAGAAAAGTCAATTATCTGACTGTGGTGCACTAGAAAAATCTTTCTCTAAACACATAAAAGTGCACAGTCCAAACATCTAGTGTGTTACTGACACCTATGAGAGGGAAGGGGGGTGTTAATGTGCTAATGGCTTTGGGTTGCCATGAGAATTAAGGGTTTGTGTTACATTATCACCTGCCTGTCCACACTAAGACTCTCAGGACTCTGCATTTCTGAACACAAAGCACACAGTCTCTGCAGACTTTATGTGATAAAGCTTTTATTCACCCTATAGCTCTGTTTGTGTGTGTTGTGTGTGAGAGAGATTTGGCTCGTTTATCAGTGGATGTTATCTTGAGCTGTAGTTCCATGTTGTGTCTTATCTCAATCGCCCTCTAATATCGTCCCTCTGCTCTGTCTTCTGCTCTTCAGGGAGCAGCCGATCTACACCACCAGGGCCCATGTCTTCCAAATCGACCCAACTACCAAGAAGAACTGGGTTCCTGCCAGCAAGCAGGCTGTCACTGTCTCCTATTTTTATGACAGCACGCGTAACAGCTACCGCATTATCAGTGTCGATGGAACCAAGGTATGTGTGTGCATATTCTGTATCTTTGTGTAACAATATCAATATCAATAACTGCCCTCGGGAGACATGGAACGAGAGAAACACTTAATAGTATTGAACAAAAGGTGCTGCCAAGCATGTCAGTATTGCATTTGCTGCTCTCACTGATTAGCGTTAGTCCAACATGGCAATGTTTAAGGTTTCCTGCAACTCCTCTGCGTTTGTCTGAATAATTTGATATTAAATTTATTGCACAATGACAAAGAAAAAGATGACATCAGCTCTATTTGAGGTCACAATATTTAGCAGTTAGAATTGTTGTATGATTAACTCTTTACACCTTGAAAGCCTACTTACTGGGAGCAGCCCTAGTAACAGGAGGCTTGAGGTCAAACTTCATCTTTATGGAGAAAGCGTCAACGTTTAGTCTACTCATGTAGTGCTAAGCTGAAATAACTGTCTAACCGGACTGGCTGACACCTGCAGTTAGGTCCATAAGTGTCAGACAGTGACACAGTTTTTCTAGGTTTGTCTCTGTGCATCACCATGGTGGATTTTAATGATCAAATGATCAAGATGTGATTGAAGTACAGACTTTTAGCTTAAAAAAGGGGTTTGACAAAACCATTGCATTAGCTGTTCAGTAATTAGAGTCATTTTATGCACAGTCCCCCATTTTCAGAGTTTCAAAAGTAACAGTTGACTGACAAGTTGTTTCATGTCTTGTCAGGCTTGTTCACCATTTATTCCATGACAAATTAAGCATTCTGGAGTTGATTCAAGTATTGAACTTGCATTCAGTTCACTGGAACTGTCTATGTGAGAGTTGTTGATGCAACTGAAAGAAACCAGATTAGACCTCGCTGGAAGATCTCCAAACGTGTTGGCGTAATTCTGAAATAAAAATCTTTAGACAGATGAAGACGCGTTTAACCCGTACCCGAATGATAGGAAGGGAAATCTATGAGGTAAGGAGAGAAACATGATCTGACGCACAACACTTATTCTGTCAAACACACTGTTATAGTATGGGCATGTATGGCTGCCAGTGGAACTGGTTCAGCAGTATTTAGTAATTATCTGACTGCTGATAGAAGTAGCAGGATGAACTCTGTAGTGTACATGGCTGTACTCTCTGCTCAGATCAAAACTGATCCCACGGTGCTTCACAGTGCACAAGGATAATGGCCCAAAGCATACAGTGAAAGCAACCCAAGAGTTTCTCAAGGGAAAGAAATTTGATATTTTTCAATGTGCACGTTGGTCACCTGATCTCAGACCATCAGAGCACACTTTGGAGTTACTGAAGACAAAACTGAAGGCAGAGACACCCACAAACAAGTGAGAGTCGAGACCTGGCAGAGCGCATACACAGCATGTGGTGACGAGCATGGGTTCTAGACTTCAGGTAATCATTGACTGCAAAGGATTTTCATCACCATGTTAAAGACTTTTCAAAGTTATTTTAGTTTGTCCAATTACTTTTGAGCCTGTGGAAATGAGGTCATGTAAAGGTTGGCTGTAGTTTAAATGTAATAAATAGACTACATTGAAACAGACTTTCTATACTGTCGCTGCATTTGGTACTGCTACAGTTTAAACTGTGTATACTTGTTATAGCAATGTTAATTGGAGACCTTAAAATTCAGAATTGCCCATTAAACAGTTGTACTTTCCATTAACTGTATAAACATACATCTAATAAAATATTTTTTAAAATTAATGCAGTGTTACAGTTCATAAAATAAAAATGTTCGTGTTGACTGTCCAATTAAGGGAGGAAAAAAAAGTGTGAGCTCTGCATTTTTATTTGCCAGCTGTTTCCATGGATTTAATGTATTTAAAAGCACACACAGCACATAAAAATATGAATATGGGACACACATTGATGATTTCTGTGCTTACCTAGGATCTTCTGCCTAGTTAAACTGTTTCCAGACATGGAGCTTTGCAAAACAAATATGTTAATCATAACATTAACTTGAATAACTGCCATGTAAGTTGAAATATTAGCAATCTTCCCCTCTAATAGATTAACAAGAGTATCAAAGAGCTGCCGACCTGTGGAGTCACAATTAAACTCAATTATCTGTAATTTCATGTCATCAACAAAAAGCCAACAGTCGTCATACTCTGAGGGTGGTAGAGTTTTTAAAGACTGGCCACACTGCAGGGGGAAAGTGTCAACTTTTGCTTGTGTTATAGTGATTTTTTTTTTGTAGTTGTGAGCATAGTGCTAAGATTAAATAATACAAGTGATGATGGACACCACTTGAATTTGTCTACATCCCATATTCACACAGTCTTCCTCTGCTTGCTGAAAAAGTACATTATGCGTTTCCATGGCGATCAGTTTTCTGTCTGTGTAGAAAGCTAGAGGAGCCTCAGGACAGCGATATTCCTCTGTTGACACTGTTAGGCAACCACATTTCAGAGTCTTAAATCACATAGTTTACCTGCAGAGCCACTTTAGGGTGGGTGTGTTGACAGATGTTTGGATTGGTTGATAGTTTCAATTCTCTGCTTCGGTGAAAGGATTGAGGAGTTAAGATTACCAGCAGGCGATGAGTGGCTTTCTCACAGGAAGTCAGCATATCGGTGTTGAGTTTTTTGCACAGCAAGCATGTCCTGCTGTCTTCTTAGTGCAAAGCATGTTTTTTTGTTGTTTTTGTTTTTTCTTTTTGTATGTTTTTGACCATCTGGCTCTACTGTAAAGAGCTTGTGTTCATTCTTAGAATTGTAACTCACTTTTCTGGGCAGTTTAAGCCTCACAGCACAATTTTAAGTAAAAGAAGCATCGGTTCTCTTCTCCAGCAAAGCATTGTTGAGTCAAGCTCTGCTAGCTTCAAAGCATTGAAAGCTTTCTTCCTACAGCTACAGAGGCAAGACTTTAATGTGTTATGTCATCAGCCAGCACTTATGGATCTGCAGGGATGACAACAGCTGACAATAGATTACTAAAGATAAACTATATCTACTACTTCATGTCTGTTTTATTTGTGAGAAAGATAATGGGACTATTATTTATTCATGTCTAAAAGCATCAATATTTTGTCCTCTATTTCCTCAAGGCCATGAGTGCTCTCTCTCTTCTCTCCCTCTCCTGTCATCTTTGTTGTTGTCCTCCTCCTCCTCCCTCCTCTGTAACCTTAACAGAACATTATGTGTCATAAAATCTCTGCAGGGAACCGCTGTACGCGAGGTACAGGGAAAAGGAATTTCTCAAATGTTATCGCAATTTAAAAGGAGCAGACTCCTGCTGATTTTAATTTTATCCTCCTATCCATTTAATTTAAGTGAGTCAAAGTGATGTCGATATGAGCAAAGTAACCAAAAGCGAAGAAACGTTGAGTCATGTCAAATAGATGTTAAATATAGTTTCTAGTTTGCACAGTTGCTGCAAGGGAGACAGGTCTGTCTAGAAGAATTCTGTGCTGTTGCACGCACTAACTATGACAGACCATCAGCTTGTATTCATCCACCTATGATGTCTGGGCAACTGGCTGATGATGATATGGCAAGTAGAGGAGCGCATCAGCACTTTTGACTGTCGCTCAGCCTGCATCGTGCTTCTCATGCAACGATGTACCAAGTGCTGTGACAACACAGTGAGGACACATCTAGCTGTACTTTATAAATAATTCCCAGTATGATAACTTTGTGAGGTAATGCCTAAAACACTCAGTTCTTTTTAGATTTATCTTTCTGACACTTCATTAAGTATCTTCTTCTTCTTTTTTTTTCTTTTTTTTTTTTTTGGCACAGCCAGTTTCTAGCACTAACGTTAAAGCTCATGAGCTTATGAGTTTGGCTTGTAGGCTAAAAGACATGTCTCCGCCAGTAATAAGAATTCAAATGAGCTTTTTATTCATCAAATGCTTGTGTAATTTAGTAATTTCATTGTATTCATTCACTTTGTCTGCTCATTACAATGTCTGTTAAGCCAGGGCAATCTTCATTGCATGGCATACCCTCCTTTCTCTTCGCTGTTCCTGTCAATCGTCACTTTTGACTGTTAAATACAAAACTGTCAAACAAATATATATTCTGCTACCTAGCCAGAGCTCATTAATGTGCTGGGAAATGTTGGCATTCAGCTGCTTTGCCCATACCAAGGAAGAAAGGAGTAAAAAAATTTCCAAAACCTGAAGGTTCTGAAATAATTATTTTATTAAGTGCTAAGTATTCTACAGTGCTACCAGTGACATGTTGTTTGTGAAAGTGGAAAAATAAGGGTTAATTGTGCTGGAACAATTTTTTTTTTTTAATTTTCCTTTTTTTTTGAAGTTGTGAGCCATAAATGTTTGTTTCCATCCAAGAACAAGAAAACAAAAAACTAACACCCTCCCCGATAAACCTGGGGATCTAGGGGATATGCACACTCCACCTTTCAGTGTCTGGTACGTCAAGCTAGTCGATTGGATATTGTGCTGTATGCCCAGCTGTCATCAGAGAGAATGCACTGGGCTGTTATCAGTCCCAGCACAATTATCCATAAGGATTATGACACAGTTGCACCAACCTTTTATAGTGTGAAGTCCCAGCATCAGCAAATTCTGTATTGTAAACAAAGCTGCAGATCAGTGACTCTTTCAACAGGGGAAACAAACGAGGACAGGAAACATAAAAAAATAAATAAATCTAAAAGCACGCATTTGAACTTTTGCCAGTTAAAAAGCTGCACTTCATCAGACAACTGTCAAGACTTGAAGCATAAATACACAGAAGTGTTGTATTTATTGTGACTCAAGGTACAAATACACCCTCTATTCAGGCAACACCTGGATTTATAGGTCTGCAAAGACCTTGTGAAGGTCTTGGCTTTCTCAGAGATCAAAAGCTACATTCGGGATGTTGAACTAGCAGACTTATTAATTCAACTTTCTGCGTCATAAACATCAGCAGATGTACAAAACAAATATAATTCACACAAAAACTGTAAAAAAAAAAAATACATTCTGCTAAGTTGAGTTAAAAGTGGTGTTAGGTAACCAAACTTGCGTCATCACCACCGAGGAACAGTGTTTTGTTTTTTTGCAGTTCTTAATATATGGTGAGATGAAATGCATCAGGACATTAAAGCAGTTGGCAGACATACAGAAATACTGAACATTTTTTCATCTGCATCACACCTCTACCTGATGAGCAATCGCAATTTTTCCACTTTGCTTTCTGGTTTAATGACAGGACATGGCAGACTTTGTCTCACCTATCATTGGCTGTGTTTCAGATATACCACAGCATCATAATGACTATCCTCACTGCGCATTTGTCACCATAATTCAGATTTTTATTTTTTTGTATGTCCTTTTAAGAAAAAAAGATTCCTTCCTGTTCGTCCTAATTATCAGTAGATAACTTCAGCTGGTGTTTTTTTTTTTTTTTTTTTTTTTTTTCCAACCATGAAAAAGTCATCTGGTATTTGGTGCTTGATAACTGATCTCTCATGTTCTACATCTCCTTTCCTAATCACTGACTCTGCAGATTCTGTGCACTCTGCAGACACCTAATCGGCCGAGGAAGCTTTCCCTTATAACCTCCTGGCTGTCTCTGAGTTTCCAGCTGACCCTCAGGCCATTAGCTTGCCGAGCTTCACTCTGTGCCTCCTGTGCCACTTGATCCACAGCCCGGCTCACCATCCACACAGCTGCCAGCGTCACTCTGCACCCCCTCCCTTTCCTCCGTCACACCCTCCCACTCTCTCATTGGCTTGCTCACTGGGTCGTTTACATATGCGTGCCAAACATACAGTCACAGGTCTCGTGGGGGTAACTTTGTATCCCATGTTACATTACAGATGATACTGTAAATGCAATGACTGAGCCTTTCTCTGCAGATACTTTTAGTTCAGTAGGTATAAAGTTACAGGTATGTAGTTTAATTAGTCTCAGTGTTTTTCTTTATTAATATATAGTATAAAACAGCAATGAGATGTATTCAAGATGGCAGAAAATAATGGAATAGTTTGACATTGCTTTGTTGTTTTGGTTTTAAAAAAAAAAACAAAAAAAAAAACGGGGAGAAATAAATCCCTCTTGCCTTCAGAAATGCCTCATCATGCAATTGCTGCAGATTCCTAGGCTGCAGGTGATGATAATCTCCTGTTCCAGGACATCCCAAAAGTTCTGTGGGTTTAAGATCTGTTGATATGTCACCACACAATTACACAACCACCAGCAACCTGAACCAAGGCTGGATGGCTTTCATGTTTACACCAAATTCTCACCCTACCATCTGAACGTTGAAGCGGAAGTCAAGACTCATCAGGTTAGGTGACATTTATCGATCTATTGTCCAACTTTGCTGAGGCCAAGCAAATTATAGCCTCAGTTTCCTGTTCTTGGCTGACAGTAGTGGTATCCGGTGTAGTCTGTAGCCCATCTGCTTCAAGGGTCGATTTGTTGTACTTTCACAGATGTTTTTTTGCTTACCTTGATTAGAACAAGTGGTTATTGATATTGTCTTCACCTCAAAGCAGTCTACATTTTCACCCAGAGAACTGCCGATTACTCGCAATTTAAGAGTCCACATGCCGATTGTACGTTTAATTATGAAATAATTTTATGGTAATGAATTTTTTAAGAAAACTTAGCGGGGAGTAAAATGTTTGAGAAGCACTGACTGCGTTCAGGTCTTTGTACCTGTAGTGTGTAGCTTCAGTGGTATAAACGTCATCATGCTGTGTTTCAAATCTTATAGCAAGAGTTATCTTGCATTATGTTTTTGTTTAATAAAATTAAATTTAGTGAAAAAAAATTTTCTACCTCTTAAAAAAACAAAACAAACAGAATTTCTCCTAATTATTTTGAGAATTATCTGAAAGCATTCATCACACACGAGATAAAAAAGAGAGGATTATTATTCCAAAGGAAATTCACATTTTATACGCCGCTGGTTGCAGACATTTACTGCGTGTTTACCTAACTCCTTCCTTTTTTCGCTTTATTCCGCAGCAGCACTCCACTTTTTCCACAATGATCATTAAAGTTTCATCTTATCTTAACACTTCTCTTTGAGCCAGAGTTATGAGCCCTGTTAAATATTCACTTCACTGCTAGAGATGAGACGTAGGAGTGTTGTTCAGGCTTTACCCAGGTTCCACTTCAGGGGAAATTGGGTCACCTTTGTTTTGAAGAAGCCTCTGAAAGAGTGATGATTTTTAAGATCAGATTAGCAGTGCCTTGGTAAATTGCCAGTCTCCTTATAAACCCTTGATGTGGGAATGATGCCTGCATCAAAGATTGCAGTTGTAATCTTTAGCTGTGTTGCCTGATGGTCGTCTTTTTTTCTTTTTTCTTTTTTTTTGTTCACCTGTTGTGATCTTTCTCCCTAGGCGCCATTAGCATTGATCTAAATAGAGGACAAACATTAATTGCGTACTAATGATCCTTATTCCGCTCGCTCAGGCTCCTCTGCTTTTTGGCTCGCTGTGTCCAGTAATGATGTGGTATAAAGAGTTTTAACACCTCAGCCACTAAAAAGATGGAGAGGGAGACAGTGGGGGCGTAGAATGGGACACGAGTCTGTCAGCAGTTTAAATCCTCAGATCCTGTATTCAGAGCCATGTTGCTATGAAACAAGGGCTGCTCTGCCATTAGACTGTCTTCTATTGTTTCTTAATCGTTGGGATAATTTGCGTGTGCTGGTTTTAAGTTCTGTTATATCTCTGTAGTGAGACTGGGTTTGTGTGCATGCAGCAATAAATCAAAGCTGCTTGTGTTTACATGCACATCTAGCATCACAGAGGATCAGAGTTGTCTATATGAACTAGAGCAGGGCGATATGGCCAAAAATATTTATCACGATATATATTTGAAAATTTGCGATAACGATATAACCGACGATATAATTGATGCGAGACAAAATACAACTCCACAACATTACTAGCGCAAAAAGACAACCTTCCATTTATTTTCACTTAAACAAGAAGCTGGTTTTTATGTACATTAAAGCTTTATAAAAATGTAACAGTGCAAATGCAAATTCCTTGCTGAAAGTTTAACCAAAAGGCATTTACAGTAGAAATGGGCTGACATATCCTGAGCATAACCATGTATAATATCCACTGAAGTTAAAAAGAGGTGCTTTGCAACATTAAACTGCAGTGTGCAGTACGCATTTTTCGGACCATAAGGTGCACGGGATTATAAGGCACATTAAGCGAAACAAAGCAGTCAGATAAATCAAACTTTATTAAACTCATTCTTCTTGCTTCCTCCACTTCTGTACCATTGATTCATTAATGTTGAATTCTCTGGCAGCTGCTCTATTCCCATGTTGTTGCAGTATATTAATGACTAACCTCATATTGTGGATGGATTATCTCAGTTGTTCTCCTGACTGAAGTTTGGTCCGTTTACAGTATCCTGCCATGCGATTGCATTTGTCTCTAACCATGAAGAACCTTCACGTTAACTTTTATAAGTGGAAAAGTGTTAGTGTTCGTCCTCCAGCTTCACTGTTTATGTTATGCTAACATAGCTGTGTCGCTAGCGATCACGTAGCACATCATTATATACCAGCTAGCCCAACTTCAGTAACCCTACAAACGTCACTGCTGTTTAGTTTCCTGTCTTCATTTATGTTGGAAGTGATAGCAGAGCTGCACGTTTGATTTTTTTCAGAAATCTCTCCGTCAGAACGTGCTATATCATGCTTAGGTAACTAGCGAAACTAGCGAGCTAACTTCCGCTAGCTTCCTGCTAACTTCTAACTCCGTTAAATGTAATAACTTTTGTTTTCATGGATGCCTGGAAGTTAAACTTTATAGTTACACCTGGTAAAGCAGCAATGCTGATCGTTTTATTAAAGATGAAAGAATTTAGACAGTTTTTAACTCTAAGTGATGCTGCAGTGTTGTTTGACCTGAAGTATACGGAGTTTAGGACCCAGATTACTCCCAGATTTAAGAGCATCTTAGTCCGACAAATATGACAATAACAACGGCCGCTTGCATGTTCTGCAAAAAAATGTGCTTTGTCGTGTATCTGACGGACAAACACCAAACCAGTTCCACATCACTGAAGTTGCACCATTTTTACAAACCAATTCTGGTTCATCTGTTTCACTCAACAATCGGCCATGTGCGTATGAAAACAAAGGCACTGCGCATGCGCGTTTTACTCCCATTCTATCGCGATATTTCATTTTCCTATCGTTGCCTAACATTATACCGGTATTACCGTGAACGGTATAATATGGCCCAGCCCTAATATGAACTGTGATGCGATATACAAATCGGTGAAGTCAGGCTGACATGGTGTTTAGACACGTGTTGCTTTCTTCACTGACACATGCACCCGTTACAATTTTAGACTGCAGCAGATGTTTTCTGGCATCTGAGTTGCGGCATGGCTACAACAGGTGAATGGATACCATGGCAAATATAGAGACTGTACTTCAACTGCTTAGAGGTTAGCGGGTCAGCAGTCAGTGTTTTTCCATTTGTGTGTGCTTTTTACATTTGCATGTAAATTATTTAGTGAACAAAACTTTATTTGTAACTGGGGAATGAAACGAGTGAGTTGAGAGAGGCAGCGGTCTGCAACTATTTTATTTAAATCAGTATCACAAAGTAGTGGAGGTCTTTTGCGTGGAGCTGAATATGCAATAAAGACTTTTGCAAATAGCTCAACCTGATTGCTGGTGTATGATAAATCCTTAACCAAACCTGATGTTAATAAGCTTTAGGATAATTAATCCTGGATAAATGGTAGTGTTCCATCAGGAAGGTCATCCTGTGTGAAATCTTTGCCGAATCAAAGGTGCAAATCCATCTTCTGTTGTGACCCTTTAAACATTAAGGAAACACATGAATGTCCCACACAGGTTATTGGAGTGTATTAAAAATGGTACGTTTGATTCACGCGACAATGTCGAAACTTTAAAACTCTGGGTTGACAAAGTGTTTGCTATTCAGCATCCTAAATTATAAATGTGGAAACCTTGTATGCCCTCTGGTTTAACAATAATCAAAGATTAGTACTCTTTAAGCTGTGAACACATAACTGCTATATATTTCAGAGACATGCTTATAAATCTGCTTTTTATATGATTTATTATTTCTTTTAAAATGATCCAATATGCCGTGTGTGGGCACTGGCATACAGCCATCAGCATATTACAGGTGTAGTCTGGTGTGAATGGAGCTACAATAGAGGATTGTCCTTTATTAAATTGGTGGGCCTATTTATTATGTGAATGCAGCTGCTGGAACAGCTTCTGTAATATGTCTTGGCTGAATGAGACGCATAATTTTCCAACCTCTGTACTGCTGAAATCCAACATCAGTTATTTTTATGAGGAGTGTCAGAAAGACCTGAGAACTATGCTGGGAGGATTACACATGACTCTAACTGTACTCGGTATTGATAACAGTATGGTCTCTTATAGGCTTAGAAAATCTATGTGTTATTTCCCAACAGGTCATCATCAACAGCACAATCACACCCAACATGACGTTCACCAAGACATCACAGAAGTTTGGCCAGTGGGCCGACAGCAGGGCCAACACAGTGTTTGGATTGGGCTTCGCTTCAGAGCAGCAGCTCACAAAGGTGAGAGGTTTTTGTAGCAGATCCTTCATAAAGCTGATGGATGGCTCATTTCCCCTTTCGTTGATTCTCTTTGCTGGTTCAAAGTAAAATCCAGAATCACAGAATCAATTTAAAATGTTGTATAGTTAACCTGCTGAGCCCTTATTCTAACGGTCAGCCTCTCTGACATTATGATCAGGGGCTCTTAACTGTTTTCAAGAGGGGATCATGCTTTGGAGGTTGAAGGGCTTAAACTGAATCTGTGTTTTGGTTTTTTTTGGTTTTTTTTTTAAATGGTTAGCTTTTCTTTATTATTAATGTTATTGTAGTTGTTGATGTATCATTATTATTATTATTAGTATTATTATTATTATTATTAATAGTAGTAGAATCTGTGGTAAAATCAAAGTGTGGAAAAGTGCAGCTTTGTTATCAGTTAAAATTGGTAGAGAACTGGAACGATCAGATATATATTTAAGGGTATCGCGGATCCTCACCATCCTTAGATAATGTTTAAAAATGAACCTCGCCTTGCCACTAATAACCACAGCTTCCTGACATATCTTCTTGTACTTTCAGTTTGCTGAGAAGTTCCAGGAGGTAAAAGAACAGGCTAAGCTAGCAAGGGACAAATCTCAAGAGAAGGTGGAGACATTGAGTAATCACTCCCAGGTAAATAATATCTCTGTGCCGTATGAAAGTCTGATTCATTTCATCTCCTTGGCTTTCCACCCGTTTCATCTACAGTCAGTGTGTTGGCTTCCAGAAAGCTTACAGGGCCACAGAGAAAATGAGAAATGATTTCACAAACACCAAATGATACACTTTCTGTGTTTAGAAATGGCTTCTGGCATAATTATGTATGTAAATATGTTCAAATATTAATGGATCTCGTGTTTAAATATTACAACGGAATCGTGGAGTAGTGTGAGCCGTCATGAATAAGAGGTCAAAGATCGTCCTTACTACCTTGCAGGCACAATAGTAACTTAGAGGATAAGGAAGCTATAAACAGTGACAGTAAATTTGCTCAGATCTACATAAATGATAATGATAGTTAGTGGTTCATGCCACAGTCACCCACAACTAACATGCCTGCTTTCTACTCGCTCTGGCTCCAGGTGCTAAGGATCAGCCCTGAAGCACACAAAGCTTCTGGCCCATATGACATGATAGATACTGGCAAGCATTTACCCTCAACCCTTGGCTGTCATAGCTGACGTCTTCAGGGTGTTTTGCCAAAAGAAGCCTAGGGCCCTTTTTCAGAGAGCAGGATTTCTGAGATAGAGTTCTGTCTTTTAACCCATGAGACCCTTTTAGGTGGCTGCATGTTAACCACAGGCCTCCTTAAAACCTGCTTTGAAACAAAAGTTTCCCTCAATTTCTCAGTCGGAATCTGGTCGTGATACACCCTCAACCAACCAGGCATCCAGCATTAATGGGACAGATGATGAGAAAATCTCTCACGTCGGTCCGGAGGCTGCTCTCCTACAGAGTGAGAATGAACGTCTCAAGAGTGCAGTAGAGCAGAGGTAAGATTTTTATTTCATCAACTTAATGTGAAATCATATGTGATTAAATCCTGTTTCAAATCTACTAAATATCAGTCTCAAGATTCACATCCCGGGCTGCATCAAAGTGCTTATATTTAAATTTGTATTCACCAAATGAAAACACATTTTCCAACAATTTTCTTTTTTCAGTTTTTAAAAAAAGAATAAAAATAGAAAAATCGAATTGGAAACAGCTGGTTCAAACAAGAACTTTCATACTGTGTGATGATGCAAACCAACTAAAACACATACTTTATAACTGATTTTACTTCTCTGCAACTGTTTCATCACAACCAAATAAATAAAAAGTAATAAAAATTCACACACTGCTTGGCCTGCAGCTGCTGCTGCTGATGCAAGTGCTGTATAAACTTTTCCTGTGGCATCAAACAGAAACCACACAGGTGTTTGAAATCTGGCTGTTTGAATGTAAAATAAGCAGATTGGACACACTTCAGTGAGACAGGTACTGCATAATTATGGCATGACACTCGTCCAATCGAACAGCTTGCTCAATATTTATTATATTATACATATAAACTACTATATTACAAGCATGCAAGTGTGTAAACCCAATCCAGATCATATCAGCTCTTGATCACACTCATGCATATTAAACTGTGCTCGTATGTTCTCTCTCTTTATTTTATTGCTGTTACTTAAAGCAGTAATGACTCCAAAAGGGCTCAGAAAGCATATAATCCAAAGAGTGATGCTCCTCCAGTCCACCGTTTGGTTATTTGGGCTTTATAATCCAGATGTAGAGTGTACAAATTGGTAATTGCATGAAATGCCAGATGTGATTCCAGATGAGATTAAAATGACCCTGGGCCCCGGGCCATCAGAGTCAATTAAAACCACAGTGAGGAAATTGGGGGAAAAAATAATAATAAAATGAAATCCCATATCATATTGGATTTATTTGATCCAGATGTGCGGGTGGACTGGAGGGGATTGCAAATTTTTACTGGCAGCAACAGACCCCTAAAAAAAGTAAGAACTACATTAACATTTGCATGAGTGGTGTGGATAACAATTCATTTTTACAGATCTTGTAGTTCTCATTAATTTCCCTAGAAAGAAACTGACAAAGTTGAAAAAGTCACTGCAAGTTGGTACTAATTACACAAAGGCCACTGCAGCCTTTCCTGCTTAACCTGCCTAACCAGCTGAACTATAGCGGTGCCGTTCTTGGCATATACAGTGGGGCAAAAAAAGTATTTAGTCAGCCACCGATTGTGCAAGTTCCCCCACTTAAAATGATGACAGAGGTCAGTAATTTGCACCAGAGGTACACTTCAACTGTGAGAGACAGAATGTGAAAAAAAAATTCATGAATTCACATGGTAGGATTTGTAAAGAATTTATTCGTAAATTAGGGTGGAAAATAAGTATTTGGTCACCTCAAACAAGGAAAATCTCTGGCTCTCACAGACCTGTAACGTCTTCTGTAAGAAGCTTTTCTGTCCCCCACTCGTTACCTGTATGAATGGCACCTGTTTGAACTCATCATCTGTATAAAAGACACCTGTCCACAGCCTCAAACAGTCAGACTCCAAACTCCGCCATGGCCAAGACCAAAGAGCTTTCGAAGGACACCAGGAAAAGTATTGTAGACCTGCACCAGACTGGGAAGAGTGAATCTACAATAGGCAAGCAGCTTGGTGTGAAAAAATCAACTGTGGGAGCAATCATCAGAAAATGGAAGACATACAAGACCACTGATAATCTCCCTCGATCTGGGGCTCCACGCAAGATCTCATCCCGTGGGGTCAAAATGATCATGAGAACGGTGAGCAAAGATCCCAGAACCACACGGGGGGACCTGGTGAATGACCTGCAGAGAGCTGGGACCAAAGTAACAAAGGTCACCATCAATAACACACTACAACGGCAGGGAATCAAATCCCGCAGTGCCAGACGTGTTCCGCTGCTGAAGCCAGTGCATGTCCAGGCCCGTCTGAAGTTTGCCAGAGAGCACATGGATGATACAGCAGAGGATTGGGAGAATGTCATGTGGTCAGATGAAACCAAAGTAGAACTTTTTGGTATAAACTCAACTCGTCGTGTTTGGAGGAAGAAGAATACTGAGTTGCATCACAAGAACACCATACCTACTGTGAAGCATGGGGATGGAAACATCATGCTATGGGGCTGTTTTTCTGCCAAGGGGACAGGACGACTGATCCGTGTTAAGGACAGAATGAATGGGGCCATGTATCGTGAGATTTTGAGCCAAAACCTCCTTCCATCAGTGAGAACTTTGAAGATGAAACGAGGCTGGGTCTTCCAACATGACAATGATCCAAAACACACCGCCCGGGCAACAAAGGAGTGGCTCCGTAAGAAGCATTTGAAAGTCCTGGAGTGGCCTAGCCAGTCTCCAGACCTCAACCCCATAGAAAATCTGTGGCGGGAGTTGAAAGTCCGTGTTGCTCGGCGACAGCCCCAAAACATCACTGCTCTCGAGAAGATCTGCATGGAGGAATGGGCCAAAATACCAGCTACTGTGTGTGCAAACCTGGTAAAGACCTATAGTAAACGTTTGACCTCTGTTATTGCCAACAAAGGTTATGTTACAAAGTATTGAGTTGTATTTTTGTTATTGACCAAATACTTATTTTCCACCCTGATTTACGAATAAATTCTTTACAAATCCTACCATGTGGATTCATGGATTTTTTTTTTCACATTCTGTCTCTCACAGTTGAAGTGTACCTCTGGTGCAAATTACTGACCTCTGTCATCATTTTAGGTGGGGGAACTTGCACAATCGGTGGCTGACTAAATACTTTTTTGCCCCACTGTATGTTTGCTTTGTAACAAATGTTTGTACTTGTGCTAAATCGTTAAGATGAAACTATAAAATAATTATAAAAAACTAAAGTAAATGCATGGATTATTATTTTCTGACTTGTTTTGTTTCTTTTTAATGTTTTTTTTTTCTCAAAGCACCAGCTGAGAACAACAACCACACTGCATAAATGTCACTCTACAGTGCTCCCTTTGTATATCTAAAGAATCTGAGGTTATCTTGACCAGTTCACTTATTAAAATTCCTTTGGTAAACTAATAAAGTCCAAATTTTGATTGCAGAGCTCTTTTCAGGAATTATCCTAATAAACAAACCTACAAAATCAAAAAGTCATAATTGAGAATTTAATACAACACTGATATGAAACAGTTGCTGAAGGAAGCGCTTCACTTCATATAAGGGCATCTAAATATCTCTAGCTTCTGGATGTAAAATTGTCTCTCTGTGTGCATTTTCCCATGCATTCACAGAACTGTTGGATTTTGTTTTTGTTGGAGAGTGTCACAGCAGTGAAACAGCAGAGGACTGCAGAATGCTGCGATGCCAGTCTGTCCACATTTGATGATAGAGCAAAACACTTCAACCCAGCCATGCATAAGGAAGTGGGGACAGTGATGCATACTAAATATACATCACATATCTCCCCATCCTTATCGATAAGATAGGAATACACTCACTGTGATATGAAAGATAACAAATCACATGCTGGTGCCAGTTTGTTGGATTTTGGGGGAATTTTATCTACTTCTAGCTTAAATTTTTGTTTCTTTTTTTTATTGTGGTCTAAACATCTCTCAACAGCGTAATGTGCAGCAATACTAATTAAGTAGATGTGTCTGGAAGGAGTTTGTAGAATATGTTCCGTGTTGGCACTCAAGCTTTTCAAAACGGAGTGGTTGAAATAAAATTTTACTTCCATTAATAACTCTCCTGCTGGATCTCTTTCTGTCGCTCCTGTCTGACAGCAACACCAACGCCAAGAAGTGGGAAACAGAGCTTCAGACTTTAAGAGAAAATAATGCCAGGCTGGTGGATGCACTGCAGGAGTCTTCAGCTAATGTAGAGAGCTGGAAGAAACAGCTTAGTGCCTGCAAGGAGGAGAGTGACACGCTCAGGAACAAGGTAATACACTCATGCACTCCTACGGGGAAGTTGAACAATGTAGACTAGCCCATTGATTGAGGAAAAAGTGACAGGTTTGATAAACCGTTTCCGCTGCTTTAAAAGAAGAAAACTCTATCACAAACTGCACACACAGAGTTCTCTGCCACGGGTTTGGTCAAAATCTGTACAGAGCAAAACACTGTAGGTACTGTACATTTCATTAGCTTCTGTGTTGCCTGCAGTCTCAGTCTGCTAAAAATAGAATCATTTTAGTTTCATAATCAACGTGGGCTGTTTCTGCAGCTGGGCTGGTGTGGTACCAGTGTTATTCTCTAACCCTTCCTTTTTTTAATTGTTGGTATCAGTTTTGAAATTGCCATTATACTCTACAACAAATCCAGGCTTCCGCTTAACAAGGAGGAATATGTTAAAAAAAATCTGATTAGCTTAAGAAAAATGCCTAATTTTTCTTTTAACTCCCCCCCCCCCCCCCCCCCCCCCTCTGTATTTTAGATTGCTGAACTAGAAGCCCAGTGCAATGAAGCCAATCAAGAGAGACAGAAAAACGCCCAGCTGACCGTGAGGGTAAAGGAGCTGGAGGCTGAGCTACAGGACAAGGAGCAGGTGAGACGTGCATCACAATGGTCGGTCTGCAGAGCTGCAATGGAGAGTTTGTTTTACAAACTAGTTCTAGTGCCTTTTTATTTCCCCGAGGAAGTGATTAGGCCTCAATAGGAAATGTTAGATTCTGCTTTGGGTTTTGTGTGGATTTATTTTTATTTTATTTTATTTTTTTTCCAATTTTAATCCCAGACAGCTCTTTATATTGCCCCGTTGTCTCAATTTGATTGATCAAACTGTTTTGGGTTTTTTTGTACTGTTAAAAAAATTAAAAATTAATCCACTCTAGTCAAACCTGAAAGAAACCACCTTGTGTCTCCTACATTAATCATCCATAATCCAAACTAGCCGACTGTCAGCTCAGCACGGCCTAATGGCGCTGTTCTTTCTAATGAGGATGAACTCTGTGCGACCACGCGGCATTTTAACCTTTGCTTATTGCTGGTTAGATGCCGTTTTCTGACCGCAGACAAATTAGAACTGACTTCTGCCAATCTAAGAGTCTTGCTGCCCTTTTCATCAGCGACTGCGTCTCCCTGTCGATGCCAAGAAAGGGAGACGCAATCAGTAACGTGTGAAAACCATAAGTAGGATATGTATGCATTTTTATATACTTCTGGTTTGGGGTCATCTGTGCATCTGTCTCATATAGTGCAATGCCCTCTCTTTCAATTCAGTGGCAATAACAGCTTTACTGTGTCCCATTCAGATCGCCTGAGGTAAAGAGTGTCTGGGATATTCTAGTTTACCACATGGCGGCCAGAGTATTAATAGAACGTATAAATCATTCCTTCGAAGGCGGTATATATTTTACACAACAAGAGGAAGGGAAGTAGTTCAAAGAGCTGGAGCTGAATTTGAAAGATGATGAGCAAAGAATGGCATCCTTTGGGAGCTCGGCTTTGCCTTTCTTGTGTATCCTCCATAACGCTGTGAACACCGACCATGGGGTCTGCAGAGAAAGTCTCCTTGTGTGCACAACATTGCTGCCGCAGGCGGCCCACAGAGGCTCACCTGCACAGTGACTCACCCCCTCCCTGTCTAGAAATCCACATCCTCATCGCCTCAAACTTAAAAGTGTGCCTATGAATTATTAAGAGTTGACTGCTGTGACCCCTGTGCTGGCCAGCAGTGAACTAACAGAACAAAGCCGCTGCAGGTAACTACAAAGACTCAAGCAATTATTACTTGGCGAAAATGTGCTCGAAGCGGTAACAGATGCCATGAAGCCGCATAGTGTTTTGCTTAAAGCAGGGAGGAGGTTTTCAGAGCAGTAACTGAGATGTTTACCTGAGAAGGAGACGGAGGCATGATCACAAGGCTATCTCTTGATCTTGATGTCCTTTTTGCCTTCTTTGTACCACTTTGACCTTTTTTCATTTTTCCTGGTTGGCTTATTTACAAAGGATGGTGCACCTTAATTAACACTGACATAAAATCATGACTGTAATTATGTTCCAGGGTTTATGCTGGGCATCACACTTTTTTTTTCTTCTTTTCTTGGCAAGCAGTTAATTACTGGCTTAAATGTCCCGTTTTATCTGGGTGCTGTTCTTGTCAGTCTATCTACATACTTTTATACAAAAAAGCAATTAAGAATGATTTATTTTAAATTTCAAAGGTCCTTCAGCTAAATAACTTAGATTGTTCCTAAGACCCTGACTGACATCGGAATCGCTGGATTTTACATTTTTTTATTATTAACATTATTCCCAGGAGCTGGAGAACTTGAGGAAGCAGGCAGAGATAATCCCTCAGCTCATGTCGGAGTGTGAGAGCATCACTTCGAAACTGCAGGTACGTTCAAAAGCACCCGGCACAAGCCCTAGTTTTTACCCCCCCTCAGGTGTGATTTACTGCAGAGTACAGAGACCAGGCTGAGAGTTGTCTAGACCTAACACACACGTGAGGACACAATGGCTATCACAGCGAGCTAACACTCGGGCTCTGAGGCGTAAGCAGCGCTTTCAGATGAAGGTAGACAATAAGAGTTGCTATTCATCATTCTGCCTGAGGGCTGGTGACACAACATTCCTATCACGTGTCTCACTAACGCACATTGTCGTCGTTACTGTATCTAATAATAAAGGTCCGTCCCCAGTACAACGCAGAGAGGATTATTGCCTCTTTGAAAAGGGTTCTTTTTTTTCTTTTTTTTTCTCCCTCTTCAGTGGAACAGAGATATGTCTCTGTCACAGCTTATTAGTTTCCTGCTGGTGCAGATTTGATCTGTTTTTGCTATAAAAACAGCTGAAGTAGTTTGAGAGTTCTGCTCAAAGCTTTAATGATCAGCTCTTATAACATTTCTGTAGGTGTGTGGGTTGTGCCTGTGAGAAGCCTCACGTCTTCTTTGTAACAAAGGGCACCTGTTCTTCAAAGCTGACTCCTCGCTGAATAATATCAGACTTTCTGTAGAACTAGAAGAGCCAGGCTCTTTGGATCACCGTGTGTCCTGTTAGTGCCAAGTCTGACATGAGCTGCATTGATACTGACGCTCATGTCGCCCTGTGCTGACTGACTCAGATCGGGATTTTTATCGTCCAAGCTGTCAGTGCATGTGCTGCCATTTCAATCTGGGCATGGAGTGATGAATAAAACCAACAGTGGCATGCCTGAAGTTCTTGTGCTTTACAACGCTCGACGGCATGGTTTGTCTCTGCAGCAGCCAGCTGGGTGAAAGACAGCAAAAATGGCTCAAGCCGGAGTTTATCTAACCAGTTATCCAAACTGAGAAGAGGCATAGACGATGGGGTTTCTCCAATACCTTTTGTCCAACTATGGAGCCTAAAGCTGAATTTGACTCAATTTAGACAGAAATGCTGTAAAAAATTATCTTTGCTGGTGCAGAGTTGATGCTTTTTAAAAAAAAAAAAAAAAAAAAAGTCTACCTATTCTACCCCTGTGTTTGTGGTTACGGCTGCCCTCTATTTAAAGATGACAGCCCTCATGGAGATCAGGTTTCAGGAGTCAGCTGGAACATAGTCATGCAGGCGCAACACCCTTTTAGCACTCCTATTTTAAATCCCTCCCTTCATTGCTATCTTCAGCATTATTAACATGTCACTCGTGTTGCCTGTTAGTCTGAAAGATTCACTTTCATGTCCCATTCACATATGCAAACACGTTTCTTTCACATAAATGTTTTCCCGTCCCAACCTACAGCAAGTGGATCTCTCTCTTTGTGTAGCTGCACATGCAACATGGGAAGGCTTTTGTTTGTTACTGCAAGTGAAAAAGCTCTTGCTCATTTCAGCTCAAACACACACAACAAACCAGCTGTGCTGATACATCAAATGTTAACGTTAATGTTTTCCCGACATCTTTCCACAGGCTGCAGAGACAAGAAACAAGGAGCTGGAGGGGAGAATAGAGGGTCTTCAGCTGGACATAGACGACAGCCGACAAAAGCAAGGAAACATGAAGATCGAGCTGAAGAAGTTGATGGATGTTCTAGATGGAAAGCTAGATGAGCTGCAAGAGTTCAGGCAGGGGCTGTCTAAGCTGGGTGCTGATAACTGAGGAAAAGTAGCACTGAGCTAAAAGGGTCGGAGGTCAGGTACGAAGGATTCACTACAGGGCAGAAACTGTGTGGCACCTATTCCCCCAAGGTGACGTCCACACAGACACAATTCAGCTTTGGCTTCTAATAAACACTACCTTGTGAGAAAGATGTTTTTGAGAGAGGGAGAGAGAGACTGGCAGACTAAAAGGAGGGAGGAAGGCCAGTGCACTCCACCAAATGGCTCGATTTCGTGTGCTGGCATTGCAAAACTAAATCAAGAGTCACACTTTGAGCTTACTTAACCGTTTCTGTGGGGGAAAAACAGGTTTAAAAAGCCGGTGGTGGGTTCTTAGATTCTGTCCATCTGTCTTTCTTCTGTTTTGTTTTTTTTCCTGAAGGCAGCACTTCTGCACAAGGAAGTCTGAGCTTAGAGTAGAGGAGGGGACTTAAAGGGCTAAAATGAACAACAGAGACAATGCTGCTCAGCATCACTCAAGTAATAATTGGTGTTAATCTTTGTGTCCCGCTCGAGAATTAAAGATGAAATCTTTGTACAGGCTGTCCTCGCTGTTGCCTCTCTTCTATCTCAGGTGTGTTGGAAGACAGTTTGTACTTATTAGATTATATGCACATATGTGACAAATGGCCGTGACACAAAGTGCCTCCAGGTGAGCTTAAACCTACCTGGTGAGGAGAACTGGCCAATCGATGACCATCACCATAATAACAACTTTTCTTTTTTCTTGTTGAGGAAACCTGAAGATGCATTAAAATTCTTGCTAATAAACTGAGATGAAAAAGGAGACAAGCATGCACACCCCGAGGATGTTAATGAGATGAGAAACGTAAATGATGAAAGCCATGTTTAAAAATAAATAAATAAATTAAAAATAAGAGCCCTCAGCTGACTTTATCAACTCTCTTTTATGTAAACACTTTTTTGATTAGATTAAAGAAGGAAAAAATTTTCCCGGGAGCTTTCCTTCCAGAACAGCCAGAATAATATTGGGAACCCCGTATAGCCATGAGTGTAGTGTTTAAAGGACTTTGTGTGTGCGCGCAGTAGTATTGCTCATTTGCAGAACAAAGATGTCTCCAAGGCTCTCGATGTGCTTCCTACACACTCAGTTTTTGTTATGGTGGTGGTTATTTTTGGGTGAGGGGACTCGGTGCTGCTCGATGGGTGGATGATGTGAAAGTGTACTTCACTTTAGATGGCATGGGGCTTTTCACTAAAAACTTGTCAAAATGTTGTTTTGTTTTGTTTTTTTGCAAGGGGAGAGGGATGTTTTATGCATTTATTTATTTTTGGTGCCTCTCTACAACGACCATTTCTAGAACGTAAGAAGTAAATCAACCTTAACCTAATGTCTCCACAGGTGTACGATAACATATTAAAGAAGTCAGGAGGTTTTCAGGATGGTGCCACAGCTGCTTCTAGGAAGTCCATCTTGAAACTTGCTCCATTTGAAATCAAAGGCACATGTTGTAGTGACATATTTACTCTGTAATACCGGTACTAAGTTTTTATTTTTCATCAGTTTCAATCTTGTCTTAAAGTTGAGATATCGAATGAAGGGATTTTTTTTTCTCGCTTTTTTCTCTTTCTGTTTTGCCCTCCTGTTTGTAACTCACCTGAATCTGGATAACACGATGTATGATCCTTCCTTTTGAACCGATGCCTCTTGTGCACTTTTGTGATTCCTGTTCAATATTGTACAATAGAACTGACAATTGGTAAAATTTAGTTTAATTACACTGCTGACTTAGTGTCTTTTCTGTAGGGGGATACATTTTATGGAAAGGGCTCCACAGAGAGAAGATGGGAAGTTTCCCTAATACCTACTTAGCTGCATATTAGTGCTGTGGGTTCTGTGTAGGAAACTTTAAAAAAAAGAAAAAAGAAAAGCTTACAAACACGCTGCCTGACATTTTATAAGTCTTTAGGCATTTTTCCTGGACGAGAAGCACAGAGGAGGTGGAATGAACCTACAGTGCCAGAGCTGAGTCCCGTCGAGCACAGAAGCTCCGCCACCGCACGATTTACATACCACTAAATATAGCTGTAATCCACGCATAAGCAAAGCAGATGAGGTGGGATTCAATCAGTCAATGATGTATCAATTTCTGAGATTAGAACAAATAAAGCACATAAAGATAAAAGCTGGTTTGAGGACTGATGGAAAACACCTTAAAACGTCCTCCGAGCTCAGAGAAAATAACTGCAGTAGTGGATCAGAGGACAGGTTGCCTTGGTAACTTAATCCTACTGACTTTTATTTTTCTTGTGTAAATAACTGTGTGAATGATGGACTGAGGGATGTACCAGTTTTACTTGGTTGATTTAAAAAAACAAGAAAAAAAAACAATCAGACCCTTGGAAACTGGACTCCCATTTAGAGTCTAATTTGTTTTCACCTTCAGAGATCAGCTGGTTTACAAGGGGGAAATTAATCAATACGCAGTTTAAGCACCAATTTAGTGTTAAAATGATGGGATAATTGACCAATTAATTCAGTCAATTGGAAATTAACTGCTGTAGGAATGCAGCTATGATTTTCACTGCAAATTACTCGGACTTTTTTGATGAATCACTTTGTTTATTATATGAAATGTAAAAGGAAAAAAAAGTCAAATCTGAGACGTTTTGAAAAGACGTCTTTTGTGCAGCCAACAGTGCAGAATCCAAAGACATTTGAGTGATTCAAAAAAGAGAAAACTGCTACAACTGAATATCAACCAACAATGACATTATTTAAATGAGAGACTCCGATATGGAGACTCCTCATTTTTAGAATTGTTTTTGGTTCAGAGTTTAGTAAAGTTCAGACAGCTGTGGAAACACCGTAACAGACACGTTACCAGGTTGGACCTTCAAAACTGACTTCATTCTTCATGGAACCGATTCAACAAGGTACTGGAAACATTCCTCAGATATTTTGCTGCATATTGAGTTGACACCATCACACAGATTTGCCGGCTGCACATCCATGATGTTCCACAACATCTCAACGGTGCTCTGCTGGAGCAAAATCTGGTGACTGTGGAGGCCATTCGGGCACAGTAAACTCATTTTGTTCAAAAAAACAGTTTGAGATGATTTGCGCTTATTGATATGGCACATTATCTTGCTAGAAGTAGCCATCAGAAGATGGGTACACAATATTCATCTGGTACTGAGGGATTTACACCACTACCTTGACCCACTGATAGGAGGCGTTTGTTAAATTCGGACTCCATGAGAATTTTGCTGCAGAAATCGAGACTCATCGGAACAAGCAACATTTTTCTAATTTCCTGTCGTCAAGTTTTAGTGACCCTGTGTGAACTGTAGCCTCCGTTTCTGTTCTCAGCTGGTAGTTGTTGCGCCTGGTGTGGTCTTCAGCTGCTGAGGCATTTTTGCCAAGAGAACTGTCGCTCATGATTTCAGCACTTTGTCTTTTTTTAACACCATCCTCTGTAAACCCGAGAGATGGCCGTACAAGAGTGCTACTTTCAAAGTCACTTTCTTCTTCATTCTGAGGCTCAGGGTGAACTTCACCAGGCCGACCTGGTCATGTCTGGATGTCTAAAGGCTTTGAGCTGCTACCATGCGACTGGCCAATTAGATACAGTATTTGTAATAATGAGAAGTTGAACAGGTGTACCCAACAAAGTGGTCAGCAAATGTATATTAAGTTAAACAAAAAAATGGTGTGGTGAACATTTTTTACTATTTTACTAATTTTATGAACAATTTATTTTTTAATTAATGTCACATGAATACACATGAATGTCCTTGAGGTCAGCAGATAGGTTCCCAGACTGTTTGCAGCCTTACTGAACACCTGAACACTGTCAGCCAGAGTAACAAACTACACAATGGACCGCCATGAAAGCAGGAAATCTGGGTAGATATTCATGCCCACCTTAGGATGAACCCTTCTCACCTAAGTCACCCTTAAGTCTTTTTGTTTGGCGCCACCAGCAGGTCGCCATTTTGACCATATATCTGACACGCATACTGATAATGATCTGCTAAATGTCAGCACTGCTTTAAAGTTTCAACTCTGGATCTCATTACACACAATTAGGGCTTAAATACCAATTTGAAAAAAAAATTGTACTTCTGCTCCTCAACTTTCAGCCTCGCTCCCAATCGATTCTGGTAGAGCAAAAACGGCCTCTCGTTCTCTCTGCTGTCATCGCTGTCTGACTCTCAGCTCTCATTGTGTGACTGGTGACAAGTGGGCGAGTTGGTGAAACATCAAGAGACTATGCTGCTCTGTACATGTGAGCGAGAGAGCGAGCAAGAGAGCGATATGGCACTGCAGGCCACTACCGCTGACACTTCTTGTTGCCATAGTAACAGGCTGCTGAAATTTCTGTTTATACTGGATGGAGGTGTTCGTCTAAATACCCCCGTGTGCGCCTTCCCTCCCACCCCGAGGTGCGTGACCCGTCTCCACCTGAATCGCGTGGATGTTGCAAACAGATTGCACACAGACTGACAGCAGCCCCGCAAAAACGGTGGCTTCTCTTAAGTACGCAGAGCTGAATAAACTCAATCGCAGCTGGCTGGGGATGTCTGAGCTGTCACTGCAGGAGACCGATGTGTGAGAGCGAGCGCTGCCAGGATGGACATTACTTCGTGACTCATCACTGTGGGCTTCATCCACCAAAGCCCACTCGCCAGGGGTTCACCGGTGCAGGTCTGATGTGACTTTGTTTAAAGAATGAGGGCCTGGGCACAGGTAAGACTTTGGAGATCGGGGACCAGTGTGAGCAAAGCAAGTGGCAAAGAGCTCAGATGAATGTATTTGAATGAAAGTGGAGGGAAAAAGGAACGCCAACGTTTGATGACGACCTGATGCCTCTTAGTTTATTATTAAAACACAGCAATGCAGGTGTCGGCCTCGAACATCATTAACTCATAAAACTAAAATTGAATTCATCCTGTAAAGCATTTAATGCTGCTATCACACAGTTTAACTGTTTGACAGGTTCAGGTAAGGAACACTTGTAAAGATTGAGGAGGGAAAACCCCCCAAAACAAAGCAACGTGCTGTCACAGGTTGAAAGGTCAATTTGCCTTAAACAACAGGAACCTTTCCCCCGTTTTCCTTTTCTTTAGATGACACAGCGATTTGCGATGTTTTTTTTTTTTAATCCATTACTTAAATTAAAGCCTAATATTCTCAATTTGTCTTTGTGTATTTCACTTCGAAAGTGCCCTTTGATTAATCCTAAAGCGGTCCCAAAATTCTGACATGAGAAGGGGAAAATTGCGGGCAGCGTGAAACGGCCTGCAACGCAAACAGCGACAAAGACTTCAGACACGCAGGCTTTGAATGATTAACAGCGCTGCCTTCACGTGGCTGTAGCCTTACTGGGGTTAGGTTAAATAAACAATTGTTCAAATTTAATTACATTCAAAATGATGAGATCAGACCGAGTGGTGCGAGCGAAACGACAATTTGCGTAGTGTTGTCTTCACCGCCCGCAGCACAAGCTCCCACCCCACTCCCCCCCTGCTGTGTGACACTGTCACAAAAGGCCTTCGGGCACAGATTTGGGAGAAATTCAATAATTAGAGGAGCGTTAAAAACAAAGCGGCTCATTCGCTCTCACTGGGATTTCTGAAAATTGGAAAGTGTTTTAGAGGAGAGTAAGTCCTGATTCTGCCGCTCGCTAGTTAGTTGCAGTGTTGGATGTATTACAGCGTTTCAGGGCTACAAAACAAAAGCACCCACACATACACACACACACAAAAGGGATTAAATGTGCAACAACTTCAACAAACTGCAACGTTTAAGTCTGAGGAGGCGTAATCCTGTTCTTGTCAAACAAGCAGCTTTTTTTTTTTCTTCTTGTTTTCCGATGGAAAAGGCTGAAGCTCATAACTGTGAGGAAGACTGAGAGGAGCTAACATAAGACGGCAGCTTCATCGGCGTGAGTGCGCACGCATTCTCAGCTATCCCAGTCTGCACTGCGTCCCTCTTCGTCCCCTCTGTCGTCCTCATCCGAATCAGCCGCCACCTTCTTCATCCTCATCATGGCGGCCTTGATGCTGCGCTCCAGCTCGTTGTCTCCGCCGCTCGGGACTTCTGCTCGTGCAGGAACCACCTACGCAACGGCAAAGAAATACAGTTCACATTTTAAGTTAGCGCCTGCTGTGAAATCTGTAATCAGTACCAAAAAAGTAGCTAATAACATTATAGTAGAGAGCTACATAGCAATGACCCCGTTGGGATAACACCCGACCCTGGAACTAGAACAGCTAAATGTATTCTAGTCTGTTATAGCATAGGTTTTTACGTATGCATAACTGTGGCTCCACGGTGCAGCAGTTTAGCACATTTGTCTAATATGTGAAAGATCCCTGGGTCGAGACCAGAAGGAGACACAGATCCAGCCTCAGGGGGTCACAAGCGAGTGTACTCCCTGTGCTGGACCCAAGCCTGGATAAATGGAAGGATTGCATCAGGAAGGGCGTGTGGTCTAAAATCTGTGCCAAATCAAATATGTGGCTCCATCCGCTGTGGTGGCTCCTCGGGAAATAAGGGAAGAGCCTAAAGTATGTTGCATGTATACTTGTGAAAGTTGATTCTGTTGATCTGTATTGTAGGGTTTGCAGTGGGTGAAGCGCTGAAGAGGTCACTTGGCTAACATCATCCACAAAATCAACTTTCTGGGCTTATAAAGGAGACGTCTGCATTCTCATAAAATAAAAAAGGAATTTACACGCACAACCTGTGAACAGCTTCATCGACCATTTGTTTAAAATTAGAAGCAAAATACCCAATTTTAAATTTACTAGCACTGTTCAATAATTCACTCCTTTGCTGCGCTAAAAAAGAATCCACACGGGGGAGCTGTTTGTTGTGCACAAAAGTGCACTCAAAGTTCCCATACAGCATGTCTCCTATCAAAAATTAGGACGTGAACGGCTTTTTGTGACAGCTCCTATAGCTTAACTACCTCACGAATGTGTTCTTCACCATTAATAGTCGGTCAGTAAAAAGAAATATTGTACACTGAGAACAAACGAGGTTTAATTTATGTGATCCACGTCCACAGCAAACGGCTCATAGCAAAAATACCGGTGGTCCTTAGTGAAAATGAAACTCGTGTCACATTTACCTAAACACCGATGATCGCGTATTACACAAACACAAATAAATTGTGCATTTGTTAGGTAGCATTTTCACATGCAGATTAATTCTTTAGTAAAGACTGATATTTGATATTTGGAAGGTTTTTTTTTGGGGGGGGGGGGGGGGGGGGTTGACACAAACTGAGCCACACTGGCTTTTTTTCCCCACAGGTGAATAACCAACTGTCATCACATTTTTACCAAGTGACACATGCGGTGATGCAATCGTTCTGCAGTAAGCTAGCCGATCAACGTATCAACATCTCACCTTCTTCAGGGTGACTCCCTGTCGGATGGCAGACATCAGACTGCTCCTTGCGTCCCCAGTGGGGCTCGGCGTGCTGGCCGCGGGGACCTTTCGAAGCTTAATCTGTCCACGCTGTAGCGAAGCCAACACTTCGTCCATGGTTCCTACAAAAATACCAAAGTTAAAGGAGAAACACTGTTAAAGTGTAGGGGAAGAAGCTACACTGCTGATGAGCTGGTTCTTAGCTCGCTGTAAGAAACATTATTGAAACAGTTTTGTTGAGTGTGCTCCGTTTCACATGATCTTATGAAAAAGAAGCTCTGCTGGACGTTAGAGTCTCCTTGGAGCAGACAGCGTATATAACCAGGACCACTACTGCAGGTAAAATGCCTCCTCTGGCCCTGTGAGAGAAGTTAAGAATTTAGGACAGAACACTATGTGCAGACACACACACAACCTTCCCAGCAGCCAAACAAAAATCACGTATCCTGCTCCATTCTTTTATTCTTCGTTGGTTTTGTTGGACATGAAGATCTGAATGATACTGCACGTATTTCACCCTCACCTATATTTTGTTTGAGCGTGTTCTTGGCTGGAAATGGAGGGCCCTCTTTTTCACTCAGAGGCATCGGGGCATCCTCTGATGAGGGCGACACTCGGGGGGGAGGCAGCAGTGACAGTGGCGGTGGTGGTGGTGGTGGCGGAGGAGGAGGAGGAGGGGGTGGGGCTGTTGGGGGAGGGGGGATGGCCGTTGGAGGAGGTGGCGCAGCGTAGATTTGGACAGGCATGTCTTTCAGCTGCTGCTTTTTGGCTGGTTTCTTGCGCCTTGGTGCGGGTCGGATGGAGGGAGGGGGTCCTTGAGAAGAGGGAGCAGGGCTGAGGCTGATGATGGACATCGGCTGCGAGGGGCACAGGCTTTCTGGAGAAGACGGCGAAGGCCTGGACTGGGGCGCTTTCAGGATGTACTGGCCCGGTCGCTTCTGGGAAAAAAAAAAAGAAGAAAAAAAAAAAACCATCAGCTGAAGCTCATGCATTAATGTTTTGTTTTAAACAGGCATCTACATGAGATTTAAAAAAGTGGCGGCAGATGTGCATCAAAGCCCCGCACAGTTAAGCACGGACGTAAAAGCTGATCGTTTAAATCAGGGATGTCAAACTTGTTTTATAATGTTGGCCACATACTTTGATCCTAAGTAGGCTGGACCTCCACTTTCTGTCAATGTAAGGTTAAACTACACATTTCATTTCTCATGTATAAGAAAACTAAGTGTAATTTCGGGGGTGCGTCAGTTTTTCTACATAATTAAGAAATACTACTGTAAATAAATGAAAGAAAACTGGCAGCATGACTCCATAGGCTTAAATGATATATAATGGGATAAAAATATGAGAAATAAATGTGTAAAATTCAATGAAAACATCTGTTAGTGCAAACTGTCCTGTGATTAGAAAACAGAACATTTTTTGTTAATTGAATGTCTTTTTTTTTTTTACAGATTTTCTTAGCAGATACATTCATCTATTTCTTATTTGCCTTAGAGTCTGTATAAATGGCTATAGTGGAGGTCTTTATTAGTTTATTAGTTAGTTCTCCTTCATATTTTCCAAAGCTGTCCAATGGGCCACATTACAGTCTTTGGCAGGACGATTCTGGCCCTCGGGCCTTATGATGACACCCCTGGTTTAAACAAAATAGTCTCACCACAAAGGCTTCTCAGTTCTGGCTTAAAAAGGACCAATTTCGACTGAAATACATAATAATTGGTTTGATTTTCCTGCTCACTATGGAATATACAGATGTACTGTCAACAGTGAGCAGAGCATGTAGACGCTCATGAACAAGAGGACACAAGGGAGTGATTTTAAACACAAGAATCAGCCGTCTGAAATCTTGTGGGTGTATTTGTGTGCAGGTGGAACGACATCACAGTGTTGGACTTTCTGCGTGTGTTGCAGAGAGAGAATTTCCTGGGGCCAAAAACTTGTTTCGTAGTGACCTTTGACCACCGAGATCCAACATCATTGTTACATCTGGTTGCCATGACGCCCTGACACAACCACAAATGGGATGTGAGTCTCCACCTGGAATTGAGCCAGCAACCTTTTGCTAACCATGCACATTTGTTAACCACTACACTATGGAGGCATTAAAACAATACCAAGAGAGCGTTAATGTGGGGTGGCTGTAGCTCAGGTGGCAGAGCAGGTCAGCCACTAATCAGAAGGTCGGTGGTTCGATCCCAGGCTGCCTCCTGGCTGCATGCCAAATATCCTTGGGCAAGATACTAACCACATGTTTGCCTACTGGTGGTGGTCAGAGGGCCTGGTGGCGCCTGTGTCCGGCAGCCTCGCCTCTGTCAGTGCGCCCCAGGGCAGCTGTGGCTACAATGTAGCTTGCCATCACCAGTGTGTGAATGTGTGTGTGAATGGGTGAATGACTGAATGTAGTGTAAAGCGCTTTGGGGTCCTATGGACTAGAAAAGCGCTATACAAATGCAGGCCAATGTTTTGTTTTAAAGCAGGACCATTCATTCAGTCACATGAATCAATGGAATGATTTCTAGTAGTTTCTGACCACTCAAAGTGCTTTAAACTACAAGCCCCCATCTTCTTTTTCATACATATTCATCCTGTGCACATGAGCGCTGCATCTACCGATTTAGAATCATCAGTTAATCTAACATGCATGTCTTTGGACTGCTGGAGGAAGACGGATAACCCCAGGAGGTTTGAATCCTTAATCGCCCGCTCGGCCTTTTTCTCGCTGTGAGGCGACGCAATGCCAGCCACTGCACCACTGTGCCGCCAAATGATGTAGTCATCATCATTACCCAGTCATTATTACTGATGCAGGGCTCTCTTCCTGGGCTCGTAGCTATTCTAGCAGCACTGAGGTTGCTTCAGCTGAATACTAATGGCATTCTTGATTAGGTGTTGACAATGGCATCGCTAACATGCTAGTTTAAGGTAGCGTCTAAGTCTTTTTTAGCAGTCAGCACACTGTAAAGGAGAAGCTGATAGAAATGTCATTAGTTATATTTATATTTAAAGTTAAAACAGAGTCTGACTGTCACACTGAAAATATCACTGGGTCACTGAAGTTAGAAGCCAACAAAGAGCAGTCGTCCACGCACAGTTTGAAGCTCTGGTGTAAGACAGCTCATTACTAACAAGCCCGTCCACAGCCACAGCACGCCGTCATCAGGACTTCCTCCGACGCGAGGGGTCGAGTGGCTAATAACTGAGCTTTTATTTTTGAGGTGAACTATTACATTAAGAGGGTACGATGCAGCGTCCCCCCGGGTTTTATTAACTCGGAGAGAGCTGCAGGCGAAGGCAGAGCAGAACGAGTGAGAGCGCCTGACCTCTCTGAAGGATCGTAATCGGCTCAGAGTTTTCTCCCGCTCCTTGTCCACCCACTCTTTCCTCCTCTGCTCCTCCTCCTTCTTCTTCTCTCGTTTCTGCAGACAACAGAGGGAGACACTGAGAGGCACAGGAGAGAAACAGCGGCTTTCATTTGCGGCTCCAACAACCTGGCTGACTTACGAGGTGGACCTGGTGATGCTGGTTGAAGACTATGGAGCTCTGTTTTTCCACCAGGTGCTTCTGCTCATGTGCATCTGTGCACTGATCCTAAAGAGAGACAAAACATATCACTTAATCGCTCGAAAATACATTTTAGTCTGTCAGAAATTAGCGACTGTCTGAGCAAACGGTTAAAAAACTTTGAGAAAATGCAACTGCAACACATCCGGATTTTATTTGGAGGCCGTTATTTGTAATTTTCCAATGCCCCTATTTTTTTAACTGCATTCCCTCCCATCGAGAGTCTTTAACCAGGCTGCCTTTGCCATTTTTTTTGCTCTGAGTAATACTTTTTTTAAAATCAAATAAGCAAGCAGCCAACAAAAGAGGAAAACATGCCAAGTGCTTCAATTACTATGTCAGCTAAAAATAAACCAATGTAGTAAAAACATTTTAAAAACCCAGCATTTGGCACACGAGGCAGGCGGAGATGTGCCTTTGAAGGATCGATACATTTTTCCTTGGACAAAAAACCCCCAAAACGCTTGAAAGGACCACAGAATATGAAATGATTTCATGTCAGCAGCACTCGCACACACCTTTTTGTTACGCAGGTAAGCTCGGCGGGCACAGATGTTGCCCCTCTTGGTTTCCAGGGTCTGTAGGCGTCTTTTGAGCTGACTGACAGCTGGAGGGTCTGGTTGATGAATACCTGTGTGGACCATGCTCTGCAACTCCTCCGGATCCTCGCACACATCGTAGTACACCACCTCCTCCTTCAGCTCTGAAACACAAACGCAGCCCAGTCACTCCTACATGTCTTCTGTTTATATGGCATCCTCTCCAGCTGTACGTCAGCTGTCGCATCCCATCAGACAACCTAAATAACCAGTGTCATGCCCACTGCTCACGAGCAGCACAGGTAGTTGTCACAGGTAGTGCCAAGGTTACTTTTGTGCCAACTGTAGTTATGCAGCTTACGTGAAGTTAAGAAATCTGTTTACTTCCTGTTTAGGTAGCAAACTTACATCTGATTAAGAGTAAGCGGCTTAACGTTGGTAAAATTACTGCTAAATTATAAAAGCATCTCCTCAGCTGCTTATGAAACGTTCTGGGTCTCCTTGGCAACTGCACTAATTGCAGTATTTGCATTGCAGTAGCTTTCTCCTTATTTACAGAACATCATATCTTCCTCAGTCCTCCAACTTTATGTTCACGAACAGAGATGGGCAGTAACGCGTTACTTACTTGTAACGCGTTACTGTAATCTGATTACTTTTTTCAAGTAACGAGTAAAGTAAGGGATTACTATTGCAAAATCGGTAATTAGATTACCGTTACTTTCTCGTAGGAACGCTGCGTTACTGCGTTACTAAAACCGTGATTTTTTTTGCGAGAATGTCTCATGACAGTGACGTAAGCAAGTGCGACGTTGGTGACAGCAGCTGTGTGCAGATCAACAATGGATAATATATCGAGTGCGGGAGAGAGTATGAGCGTGCAGCGTTTAAAGTGTGGAAGTACTGACCTTACTTTGAGTTTGATTCCATAAAAAGTGACAAAAACATTAGCGTCCATCGTGCGTGGGAAGAAAACTTCTTTTTACAGCGAAAAAAACCCCTAAACTTCCGAGCAAGCACCGAGTAGCTACGACGTGATGGGAAACTCACAGAGACACTCGCGCGGATTCTTCAACTGACCGCAGCACACCTGCACCAGGGTAACCCTCCGCCTACCCTGCTCCTGCTTTACAGGTGAAAATAGAGCAAAAGGACCGCTGAGTCTTTGACTTTATTTATTTTCTGCTGTGTTTTACTTGCATCTGTTTGAAAGAGTGAGTGAAAACACAAAAAATATTTTATTTTATGTGCTGGAATGTGTAGAAAATAGGTTTAAATGTTAAACTAATTTATTCAAGTCAGAGAATGTTGCATATAATTAAATGTTTTGCTTGATGCATAAAGTTAAAAGATTAAAACTGATAAAACAAGTTAAAAAAAGAGACTTTTCCATTTGATTACATTTTGTATGATGGATTATGTAGAAAAAGTAGAATTGGGCTGAAAGATCTATCACTTTATCACCTCTTCAGGTTGTAAATCGTGTTTTTAAAAAGTAACTAAGTAACTAAGTAACTAAGTAATTAATTACTTTTGAAAATAAGTAATCAGTAAAGTAACGGGATTACTTTTTGGGGGGAGTAATCAGTAATTAATTACTGATTACTTTTTTCAAGTAACTTGACCAACACTGTTCACGAATAACAAATGACAGAGGGCGCGCTGCTGTTTCTTAGCTAGGAAACTACACCTGAGAGCTGTAAAGGTAAATATGCCCACAGCCAAAGTCACCACAGACACAGACAGCAAGATGCACACGCAAACACCTTGGAAGCAAACATGCCCCCTCCCGCGAGGAACAATTAGAGAAACATTTACACGAACAAAATACAGCATTTCCCAGAAGGCACCTCTTTTCCACAACACACTGCCTGACAATCCAACACATTATAATGCAGCGGGGAGGGGGGCATTGTGTAATGTGTCATTTTAATCATAACTGACACAGAGTCTGAAGGGTGCTGAATCAGCGCTGTGGGAATTGTAGTGTTGGGATATATCGTAAGATGCGTTTAGAATATTGGAAAAATTCTATCCTAATATGAATATATTTGTTTAAAATTTCGATAGTACAGTGGCAGTATAATGCCCTCGTAAGTGGATATCAGGCCCTTGTAGAGCAAAATTCAGTATTTTGGTCTAGACAACTCAAAATGTGATGTCCACATATGTGGACGCCAGGTCCTAGAAGGAAGACCTTCAGAAAGCCTGGTTGCTCAAGACTGCTTCAAAAACAAGAAACTCTGTCACCGTGGAGGCTCAAGACTTTTGCAAAACACGTGTATATATACCCAAAATAAATCTGCTGTACAGCACAGCTATGTAAATGTGAGGATACCTTTAATCTGTCGTCTCAGGGTGTCTATCTGAGCCACCAGGAGCTGCTCTTCATTTTTCAGGATTTCAAACTTGGCGTCGTAGAGTTCTAGCTGGGTTTCGTAGAACTGCAGTTCCAGCTGGTCCACAGTGTCCTGCTTCTGGCCGTCCTCAAACGCAGACCTTAAATCGGCCCTCTGGCCTTGGGCTCTCACGGAGAGGTTCTCCAGCTGCAAGGCAACGACAGAAAAATGTTACATCAGCCCCGCTGAAAGGATCATAGCGGTCGTTTGTGGGGAGAAAAAAAAACAAAAAACAGTCGTTTGTATATATACAGTGAATACTTTGTGAGGCAAGTGCTACTTTTTGACAGCTCGCTACCTGTCCTTGAACATTATGATCAAAATAGGCTTTGCTTTCAGCCACGCTACTGGCAAACACACACACACACACACACACACACACACACACACACACACACACACACACACACACACACACACACACACACACACACACACACACACACACACACACACACACGATAAATCTGACATAAAAAATTAAGCATTTGTGATGAACTGCCTGTCTGAAGACAGTTTAATCTCTGCAAGCTTTCATGCTGTGATGAAATGAGCTGAAACCAGCAGCTACCTGCAGCATGTGCCATGCATGAGCTTTTGCATTCAAAGCATTCAAAATACAGCCTTAAAATGCTCTTAATTATGTCGAACACAAATACACACACTGCTGGAATATGACACAGCTGCCACAGAGACTGAAGCGGTACACTCACGCAAACATCTGGGATACCCGCAGGCATACTGGCACGCTCTAAAGAGTCACCGAGCTGTGTTGCCACCAGCGCAAGAGTTTGCGTAGGTGTAGCTCGCTGATCTCGTTATGAACACTCGCACACAGCTGCAGATGTAAAGGCTCGGGTTGATTTCACAGTGACGGATGACGCCAGCGTCCTCAAACCTGACTTTTTTTTTTATTATTTAAAAAGCTTAATGGGATGGGAATGCAGCCGTGTGAAGGTAAAGGTGTTGCGGTTGTTCTCCTTGCTCTTTTCAAGAGCTCAAACGCACAGCATGACCCCCGTGAAGCAGCAAGTGATCCGGTGCCATACCATCCCGAAAAATGCCGTGATCCTGACATGAGAAACATCCTCCTGGTGCAGTCACACATTTGTGTGTAGCTGGCATATTTTGAGTATGCATATATGTACCCAGACACACTCACTTATTCATGCGTGGAGGGGGTTTTTTGTGATCGGGATGGGGGTGTATTGAGGGGATTCTCTATGTTTTCAGAGAAGCTTTATAAATAGATCAAAAGGAACAGAGCAGCCACAGACTCACATCAGACTGGAGTACCGAGTGAATGATACATGAGAGCGAGTAGGCACCGTGTCACATCTCTACTGACTTACAACCACTACAAAAGCAGCGTTGGCCTTGGCACGGAAATAAAGACATGAATGATAATGAAAGTCTTACAACTGCACCACACTCTAGTAAGATGTTACCGAATGTGCTGAGTCATTACAGAACCACTGGAAAAGCAGCTGATACTAATGGAAAAAAAGAAAGAACGAAAGATAAAATGGACACGCACCCTCTCCTTGATGCTGTCTTTCTTGCGGCTGAGGCACATCTCGGTGGCTCTCATGTGCTGCAGGGTTTCTTTGGCCAATAGGAAACGGAGTTTTTCCAGCCTGGGAGCCGCTGACGCCCAGGCAGCGGGTCCAAAACGACACTTATCCTCCTCCATCTGTTTCACCATACCTGGAAATGTGCACAAGGAGCTGTCATATATATATAACGGTTATAATTTTTTCCTTACAAGTGTGAAATGAATCCCATAGCGTAATCATGGAGGCTTTTCTTTTAAAACCATTTCCTCTGAAAACAATCTTTTTGGAGGTTTTGATCATTTACACATTTCATAATTAACCGAAACATCCACGCAGATATAAACACAGCAACTTATACCAGCCAGAGCCTTTGAAGTCTGTGCAAAGTAGGTGACAGTGATGTCCTGAATCGAGGCGACTGCATCCTCTGCTTTTTTTCTCCACTCCTCCGCCTCCTTTTCCAGAGCTGCAATTCTCTTAGGACCCAGTTCCTCAAACTCCAAAGACTTCTGCAGACAACCACAGCAAGCAAAACGGTCTTTACTCAAGGGCTTACCTGTCCGTAAGAAGTATGTATTAACTGTGCATTCATGGGAGCTTTATTCATATTTGGATGAGTGTAAAAACAAATTCTGACCTCTCTTTTCCCTCTAAGTGGACATAAATATTTTCCCTACACCACGCTCACTTTTTACATGTCATTCCCCTTGCTTTCTCCCCAATTTCCTGATACTCTTTACTGTCCTATCAAAATAAAGGCTAAAAATTCCCTTTAAAAAATAATGTTCTTTAACCTACATCACAGAGTTTGAGAACCACACTGGACATAGTGATGCAACAGGTCAGTCTATTCATGAGTGCTGTGTGTGGCTCAGCAATAACGAATGAACCAGTTAAGAGTGAAAGAGACCTTTATGTGATCACTAAAGGACGTATCGGTCAGTGCTGTGCAAAAGTCTTGACACAACTCTCATTTCTTTATGTGCTTCCAAGGAGTCAGACTTAGAGAAGACACCTAACAATGCCGCATGAATTACTGAAGCATGGACCAGTGTTTACACAGAAGAGACAACTTAGTAGAAAAACATTTTATTCACTGTGCTATTAGCTGAAGACTTAGCAGCAGCTCAGCATCATGTACAGTGTGTCCTTAAAAAGACTGGGTAAGTGGAGGACAAAAGAAGAAGTGGCAGGTCTAAAATCTGTCTACAGCAGGTAAACAGCATGTGGAAGTCATGTCTTTAAGAAACAGGAATACATCCAGCAAAGTCCTGACACAGGATCTGAGAGATCCTTGTGATGTTTTAGTTGATCCATCTACTGGTCAACGAAGTAAAGAAGCGATTCTTAAGGAAGGGAAACAGGGAGAAAAGGCTGAGGTGTGCCAAACTACATAAGAACTAGACTGACAAATCACTGACAACAGATCTTATGGAGTGATGAACCCAAATTTGACATTTTTGGTTCAAATCACTGTCAGTGAGTGTTTACAGCCATCTATAAAACACAGTGGAGGCTCCATCGTGGTTTGGGGCTACGTTTCATTCAGGGGCGTTGTCAAAACTGCTGGAATTATGAACACAGAAAAGTACCATCACATTTTGGTCCATGTTATCAAGAAAGCACCTAATTGGCAACGCCTTCATTTCTCATCATAACAATGATCCCAAACAAACTGTGAGTGCAGTAAAAGTATACCTGGATAGAGAAACACATAATAAAACACCATCAGTCACAGACTGGCCTCCCCAGAGCCTGGACCTCAACTTTACTGAAGCAGTGCGGGATCAGCTTGACAGACAACAGAACAAAAGGCAGCAAACATCCAAAGAAAAGTTTTGAATGTCCTTAAAGAAGCCTGGAGAATTATTCCTGAAGACTACTTAAAGAAATTACGAGATTGTTCAGGCTGTGTTGAAGAAACTTTGTACAATTCTAACAAGCTTAAAAGTCAATCTCTGTTTTTGCCTCACATACTGTATATTTTAGCTATGTTTATATGTTTTGATAAATCACTGCAATATTTCACATTTTCCTAGCAAAATATAAAGAAATGAGGGGGTGGCTCAAGACTTTTGCACAGTATTGTA
Organism: Astatotilapia calliptera; assembly: GCF_964374335.1. Lineage (NCBI taxonomy): Eukaryota > Metazoa > Chordata > Actinopteri > Cichliformes > Cichlidae > Astatotilapia > Astatotilapia calliptera. The sequence continues at coordinate 14,284,269 of NC_137422.1, read as the reverse complement.
AAATCCTCCCTTTTTTTATTTTCATCAAAATCTTAAATTTCTGATATTAACACTAAGTACATCCCCTGCATATAATCGTGTAAAACATTCTGACAACGTGTGTATTTACAAGGATGTCCATCTTGTAAAGGCAGGCCAGCTCTCTCATGTCCCTGAAAGGCTGAAGCAGGTACTGGAAGAAAGTCGTGGCGACAGTCGCCAGGTCCTGGTAGGCCTCGTCTTCTTCCTCGTAGATGCTGAGCAGCATGACCATCCTGTCAGCACCGCTGTGACTTTGTAGCAGCTGTGGAGACAAAAAAAACTTAAACACCATGATCTGGGTTTACCCTGAGCACACAGCTTAGTTTTGCTCTGTATGACTTTTCATACTCAGAATGAACCAATCCAACCCGTGCCAGCTAACACAAGAGTCGATAACTAGGCCTTTCAGAATACAACTTGGGTGGGCTGAAGGTAGACTTGTGAAGACACTTCAAGATGAGGTTAGTGGTTGAACACCACGGGGATTCTTGGACCTGGTTCTGCGGTGTTGACCGCTGAAGTCAAACAAATTCAGGTATTAAAAAACATTTTATGTGAGAGTGATGAAATATTTGGAACTGAGACTTTTTTTTTTTGGAGAGTGAGATCTTGGTTAAGAAAATGTTAAATCGCTTGGCTTCAAAATATGTAAATAGTTGGAAAATCAAGTGTTATCTATGCCCTGACATCTTCCAGCATACAATGGGAACAATGTTTGCTTTAGCCATTAAAAACAATCAACGCAGCACCACAAACCTGCATCTGAGACAGCATAAGCAAAAGCTGGATAAGATGTCATAAAGGTATCATTTACAGCAGAACCGTAACAGTGGTTTATGTAGACATAATACCGGCACCGAGTACAGATTCTGATACATTTATTCTACTCGTAGCGGTGCCATCAACAGTTTTTCTTACAGGTCCACTTGCTCGTTGTTTCTGTGACCAATTCTTGATCAGAACCTTACATCTGTGTAAGGAAACAAACCAGCACAACAAGCACATTTTCAGCTCAGCGAGCTACATCATGATGTCTGTGGAAACAGGTACAGTGTGGGCATGTAAAAACTCAGCTACCATAACTCAGACCACATTATTTTGATAAAAGGACATGATAAGCTTGGAGGCATGCATTCCAGCGATCTCCAGTGGATCTCGAATGGAACTAGATTTCTGTTTTGATGTCAAGCTGACGTATTATGCTCTTCAAATGCTTCATTGGTCTATTGGCTGTCATTTGACTGCTTTTACTTCCATTTGCATGTGAAACAAACTAAACAGAGCTAAAGGGTCAGATTGCAGGTTGAAGCAGCAAACAAAGACTAGTGCTGGTGGTGTTGCAACATCTAGAGCCTTGGCTGGAACAGCAGCTGTGGTTTGCTGTGTCATGGTAGACCTGATTTAGGCTCACACCACCACTTAGAGGTGCTAATATGGCAGACTAGACCTTTAAACTTCTTGGGATTAGAGAGCATGCAGTCTTTCTCAGACTTCAGGGACTCATGTTTCTAAGGTGTTGTAAGACTTCTATCATAGATGGGGCACCAAACAGATACAGGGCCAGTGTTGCTGATACCGATGCCAATACTTTTGCCCTATAAAATGTAGATTACAAAGGGGAGAACAGTTTACCATGATTACTGATTGATTCATCATTAATTTACACATTCTGAACACATTTTAATGACCACTAAATCACTGTGATTTTTACTTTCCACATTAATTAATTAATTAATTAATTAACACAAGGTGTTTGGAAACTGATTTTCTGGAGACCTGGAATGTAAATGTGCACATTTATTTAACAAAATCCAGTGGGCATACTGCACTTAGGGAACAAAAACAGTCTCAGTCCTATCGCGTTGGTATCGATAGTAGATCGATCCGCCCACCTCTACGCCTCACCTGTCTCAGGTGACCCTTGGCCCTTGACATCTCCTCCTGCAAGCTTTTCTTTTTGAACTCCTGTAAATTCTCAAAGTACTCCTCGACATCTCGGTCATCCTGTGCGAACAAGGTGTCGAGAACGATCTTCCGTCCGCAGAGGTCAATAGCGGTGCTGAAATACTTCTCGAGTTTCCTACACGGGGTGTCATAGTCCTTCTCCTCGTCATTGTCTGGACCTGATCTCCTATTCAGGAAGAGCAAGTCCCAAATGTTGCCCTCTTCAAACTCCGTCAAATCCGGGAAGCAGCCTCCCAGGACGTCGGCCACGCAGGTGAACTGCTGGTGGACGTGCTTCAGATCGCTGACGGAGAAGAGTCCTGCCCAGCTCATCTGAGGGTCGTCGGCGGCAGGCTCGGATTTGCGCTTCTGCCGCTGTAACGTCCGGTTATGGCAGGTGACGGCGAACTTACACTCGATAACGTTCCACTGTACGATGAAGCCCAGTTTAAAGGCCTCATCTTCCTCAAATATGTTGCTTTTAACGGCCACCCACCCCTCCAGACTGTCTAGCCGCTCACACTCTATGCTGTTCATCTTAAAAAGAGATATTTCACCCTGGCCGAGAAGCTGCTGGCTCTGTTTACAACGTCCGCCATTTGTGTGACGTCAGTTGCCTTCACCAGCCCCGGAAGTTATCGGTCAATATGAGCTAACGGTTTTACTAACACAGATATCTACCTTTTAAAGAATACGCTGTTTTGACAAAGAATGGTAACCACGAAAAACCTAGACTGGGTCACTAAGAGCAGGCGGATCCAATTACAGAAATGTCTAATCCAATGCGTTTGATATGTCTTAAACTAAAGTTTACGAGGAACCTTGAATGCACCATAAGCCTCTGGTACTGCCTTTAACTTTGACCTTTAAATCACATGTTCGGGGATTTCCAAATCCTAAAAATTAAAGCATTTAACTTTTAGTTGTTGTTCCTTTACAATGTCAGCATATCTCAGACCTCTGCAGACTTTCGACCACGTTTAATGAATCTATTTCATTAATAACGAACTTCCTGTGTAGATGTTTGGCATGCCTGTGAAATGTGAGCAAACACAGTCCCATCTATTTCTGTCACTGCTGTCCTGCCGGATACTGCTGCTGGCCTGAAAAGGCTGTCTAAGAACCAAACGGCTCCCTTAAATTTTCAGGTAAATTTGTTATCAGCTGCTTGCTCACTATAGCAGTTCTGCTTTGTTAAATTCTCCTCCGATGCAGTTTCAGGACACTAACAGATACTTAAGCCTCAGTCCTCGCCTGAGTCCTTGTCATCATGGACTTGTATGAGATCAGAGGAGGCAGGCTGGGTGTAATTGCAGAGGAAGCCGAGCTCCAGGAGTTAAGCAGAGAGTCTACTGCTATGGAGACCTACAATGTAGGCTCACCTCCATCTCCCACTGCAGCAGAAGATGGAAGTGATGGTGAGGAGGATGCTTTTAAGGAGGGAGAAACTGAGGTGAGGACACTAACTAACTACCTATGTTCAGCCACAGTCGTCTCATTGCATTTAATCACTTCTCTGAGAGAATGCCAACACAATACAGAAGAGTAAAATAAATAGCTGAGTGAGGGGAAACATCTGATTAAGATACACTCATAGTAAACAGCAACATAAACTCTTAACTGTTACCCCTCATTGTAGTCTGTGTTGCAGGTTTGAATTAAATGTGAAAAGAGCTCAAGCTTGCGTTATGACTGCTTTCAGGGGGAGATCATCTTGATTCGCGATCAGCTGCAAGAGAAGGTTGCAGAGATGGAGAGCTTTGCTGGTCATCTGGAAGAGATCTTCCTTACAGTGGAGGTACTACTCAAACGTCTAGTCTGATCTCCTTTGTTTTGACATAACTTTACTGTTTTATTATCATATGAATATGCAGAGATGCTTTTTTCCTTTTTTTTTTACTCATAGACAGTAATAAAGTCATCACAAGCCCATTTTATTACATCAAATTGTTGTTTTTTTAATTTGTTCTTTCCTGTAAAACAAATGTGTTACACTCTAACTCTCTCATATTATTGCACGTACAGGAGAATTTTGGCCGTCAAGAGCAGCACTTGGAGCAGCACTACAATGACGTGCTGCAGACACTGTCTCAGCGACAGGATGAGAGCGCGGCAAGGTTGGAGGAGGAGAAGAAGAGTAAGCTGGAAGCCCTGTACGGTCAGCTGCTGGCCTGTGGTCAGGCACTCGATGCCTCCAAGGAGCTCATCGAGACAGCGCAGGAGGTCTACCGCAGCCAGGACAAGAGGCTTCTTTTGAAGGTGATAAATGACTCCACTGGATCATATTTGCAGATGGCCCCAAAAATAAATAAATAAATAAAACATGGCCAGCTAATGCAATTGTGGATATGAAGCATTGATTAGCATTTATTCATTTATTAATTTTGCTATTGAAATTACTTCTTTGGATTTTATTGACAGACAGTTATGCCCACAATTAAAAGGTAAGCATGAGGCTGCACAGTGAGTCTGCACAGTGTGACACTGCAGGTGTGATATTAAGAGATCGAGCATCAATAACATGTGAGATTTGTCTTCCCTTTAGTTTCAGACTTTAGTTTTATTTAACTTGATATATTTTAAAATCCCAGTTGAAGGTCCACTTACTGAACTTAGCAAATAAAAACAAAAAAAGAACCTTGAACCTAGCACAAAAAGTAAAGAAATTTGTATTTGGTCAATTATTTTATTTATTTATTTATTTTTGTAAGGTTGCTTCCTGCCAATAGACCTATACGTTGGAAAGCCTGTTTATTTCCCCTTAAATGTAGCCACATTTATTAGGGAAAATGCATTTGTGGGCTGAGCAGCAGAGTTGAGTATGTGGGTCGCGCCCGTGAAACACTTGCCAAATTTCCTCTTCCAATACCAGTCAGCTTATTCTGCTACTGACTCTTGTTTGGTGTAGTTTATTGGACTGGATGATTAAAGTCTGAAGAAACAATTAATTCATTTAACAAACAGGGCCCTGAGTAGCACGTGGAAGATCCACACACAGCCACAACAGCCTGGCACCTCCTCCTCATGCTGGTCACCAGCTTGGTCACACGCTGCTGTGGGACGGCATCTCAATATGGTTGTGTTGGCTGACTTGCGACAAATGCTGTTAAACTGACAATATGTCTTGTTTCTTCAGACTTCAATCATTCATATTCATTCATGGGCACAACCCACAGACACAACTCTGCTGAACAAACTCCATCCACTGTACAAAACATGCTTGCATGCTTGATGAAAAGCACGTAAAGTATTTATTTTATGGTCAAATTTTGAACATTAGCCTGATAACGCACTGCACGTTTTTTAAAATCAGGGCTTTTTTTTGTTCTGTACCACACAAGAATCGAGGAGTTTGCCAAAGACGAGGTTGACCTCACGCTGTCTACATGTCTTGAATTCAACACACCGCTCGCTGACCTGTCGGATGTCAAAACCATGATGGACTCGATCAACGTTGTTCCAGGTCTGAATCTACAAATCGCCTCCTCTGGTTCACTTTCCGCCTCCTTCTCTGTCACTTGAAAAATACAAATCTAGCAACACGCCGTGTCTTGCGTCACTGAAAATGAGAATCCTAATAATAGGAATCACACAGAGGTGTCAGTGTTGAGCTTCAACCAGAACAGAGCTGTCTTAACATTTAGATTTTTGTACTTTAAAAAGACTTCTTGATAACTGTGCTGAATTTACAGTGAATCTCTATCAAACAACCCCCAGCTCCATCTGCCCCAGTAATCAATCCCCAGATGCCCAACTCTGCCACTCAGACATCCCTGCGCGTGTGCTGGAGCTTGTTCTCTGATGACACAGTGGAGTACTACGAGCTTTACTACAGGCCGGTGCTGGAGGATACACCAGCAGACAGCACCTTCACACCGCAGGGTATAAACCAGAGACGCTCCCTGCAGATGTGCACTGCATGATAATGTCACCATCTGCTGCTCAACTTGTATCTACTGATCTCCCTGAAAATATTGCGATCTAAAGGTGTGCTCATCTTTTTGTTTTTTATTTAAGTGAGCAAGGTAACGTTGAAGGAGACGCACTGCACTGTTGCAGATTTGCTGCCCAATGCTCAGTACGAGCTCTGGGTGACGGCTACCAATACCACAGGCATCAGCCCAGCCAGCGAGAAGGCCTTATACATGACGGGTAACAAATGTCACTCTCCAACTACGTGAGGAGTTCTTAAACTTGTGGCAGTTTAAAATAATAATAGTTCTGCCACTTTCCTCAGCTTTGCAATCACTCCAAAGTGGTGTGTTGGTGGGAATAAAAGTCTAAATCCTCTCTCCCCTAGTGCCATCACCTCCAGTGATTAAGCAGAGGGAGTGCAGTAGCTGTCCAGAGGCTGCTCTGATCCGCTGGGAGTCAGGAAACACCAACCCCGTAGACTCCTACACGGTGGAGCTCAGGGAGATGGGTGCAGACGGCACAGAGAGCAGCATTACCGAGTAAGAGGTGTTATTAACGAGACCGATTTGGCAAGCTCAAAATTTAACCGTGCCCTCTCCTTGAAATCTGTCACTTTGAAAAGGCCACGCCTAGAGTTAAAGTTAAAATAGCTCGGTAAAAATAGAAGCGCTTGGCTGGAAACGCAGAGCTTCAAAGACGCAGTACTCCGTGATATTAGGCTCCACTGGCTTTTTCCTTTGATAAGGCTTTTGCTTCAAAATAAACAAGCTGGTGTTAGTGCTTGCCTGGGAAGTTTTGTTTTTTTGAGGTCCCATGGATATAGAGCTGCTGAATCAAGATGCACTCTGTCCTAGAAAATCTATTCTTAGCTTCAGCCCTTGCAGTGCTGTTGGCCTCAGCTAGAATGCTGTGCCCACATTTGGGGTCATTTTCATTTCTTATCCAGTCGCTCTGGAGAACACTTTAAACATTTATCTGTGCAGTAAACTCTCTTTTTATTATGATTTTTTTTTTCAAGCTAGACTTAAAGAAAATGTTCAATTATGAGTATATACAAATATAAGTTTCTGTTTAACCACCAGAATTTCAAGGTGATCTTTCAGTGATTTATGTTTTGGTAACCATACACAATAAAATACAGTTCACAAAGTGATCAGTGTTCTGCATTTACTATATATTTAAAGGAAGACGCGTGACCCTCATGTCTCAATTACAACCCCAGGTCTATTGTAGCAGTGCCCACCTGTCAGTGTCTGATCCAGCTGCAGCCAGGACAACGTTACCTCATCTCTGTGAGAGCGGTCAACATCGGAGGGCCCAGTGACAGGAGTGAACCAATTTCTATCACCACGACAGGTGAGAAACAATTGGGATCAGCGTTTTCATTATGTTTTTGGCTCACTCATAGGCGGTATGGACCTTATCGTTTAAAGCAGAACAGTTATGTCTGTTTGTAACTTTAAGCATCTACTTGTTGATCATCCCCATCATGTTTGAGACTCCTTTCGCTTAGAAAGAGTATATAAGTTTATTTATTGTTAGCCTTGTTTAAACAGAGGTTGCACGATTAGAATAAATCAATCTGATGTCCTGTGTTTAAGCCGTAGCTTAAATAAATATACCTTCTTACTACATACATGGATTCAGGCAGTCTTTGCAATCAAACACCCATTTACCTGTGCAGGTACGTTTTTCTATCTCCTGGAGGACACTGCCCATCCTTGCCTGTCCATCTCTGAAGATGGCTTCACAATCTTTTATGGAGATGAAGAACTTCCCATAAGTGCCATGGCCTTAGATGACAACACCTTTACCAGGTGCGAATAATGGGAACCTTGACTTATAAAGATGACTCTATACACTTGCAGATGTTTAAATGTCAGTGTCTTTACAGATGTGTAGCTGTCCTTGGGGATCTGATTCCAGTGCGAGGAAGGCATTACTGGGAAGTTGAGGTGGATGATGGGACAGAGTTCCGGATCGGAGTTGCCTATGAGGACACAGAGAGGAACTCGTATCTTGGGGCCAACAGTACCTCGTGGTGTATGAGACACATCCTGAGTCCATCCAGGTAGCAGTCAGTACCAGCCAGGGTTCTTTCATCAGCTTCACTGCTGAACACCCTGTGATGTCCTGTCAGTACTCTTTACACATTAGTACTCCTCCAAAATAACTGCACACCAGGGATCCTATAGGTAAACTATGCCTGTGAACAACGGTTTAGCAAATATACAAAAGCACAACTGCTGAACCGCAAAATACTTGTATCCGATTGCTGTAACAAAGTCCCCATATATTTCATCTTAATCATCTCAGTTTGAACAGCGTCTGCGTGTTTTCAAGACAAGTGCTGTAGTAGCTTTGGTTTTCTGCTCAGTCATTTTTCTTAAATATACTTGTTCCCTGAAAAGAAGCAGACATTTTCACAGGACTCCACAGACCTAATAGATGCAGACTTTTCCACCAATCTGATAGCAGAATTAACATGCGGATCCTCTGAGGGCCTACTATTGCAGTTCTCAGAAACTGGGCCAAGACTTTATTTTTAGCATTCAGAAATTTTCCCTTTCCTAAGCAAAAAGAAAAAAAAAAAAGTGCATCCGTTCTGTGTGAAACTAAGCCCATTGAAGGGAGAAAAGCCCACAGCTGAATATCTGTTACTTTATAATAGTTTCTATGGCAACTCTTCTTGGAACAAAGCAGGACAGATGAATTATCACATTTAGCGAGTCATTCGCAGCAGCATATCACACGAGCCCTGAATATGGCTCCCATTGTGGACATCTTCTTGTTGATTCTGCCTACGCACAATTTAACAAGCACATTTTTCATTTTCTTTAAGCTGCAGCCATTTGAAATCCTGCTGTTGGCTCATTATTCAGCATCTGCTTTCCTAATGGCTGACAGAGCGGGAAAATCATCAACAGTATGAATAAAATAGCTTTTTGACACACTCAATAATAATGCTTCTCCCTTTGTTAGGCATAAATACGAGTTTCTGCACAACGGCTGGAGTCCTGACTTGAGGATCACTGTGAACCCCGTACGGATTGGAGTGGCACTCGACTACGACAGAGGGACTCTGTCTTTCTTTAACGTAAATCTGGAACAACATCTGCACACCTTCCACTGTCACTTCCAAAATTACGTCCACCCCTGCTTTAGCCTGGACAACCCGGGAGCGCTTACTGTACACAACAGCATAGAAGCTCCTGAATACACATTCATCTGACATCAGAAGTATCAAGAAGAAATAAAAACCCAGGCAACAAGGACAAAACAATTATCGACTTTAATACTTACCAAAGAGCTCGGTGACATCGAACAAAACCAATGTTTGTAACGCCAATCTCCATTAAAAACTGAACTTTCTCACTAAAGACAACACACTGCTTTCAAATGTTTTTATTATAGTATTCCATGGGAACAGGCATACACCATTTTCCAAGATAAGAAAAGGTTTCACTAAATTGTACAATATTTAAACCACCTGTGACTGCAGCAGACTTGAGTGTTTAAGTCCAAAGGGGGAAATAAGGAGCTGTCTTTTCTTTGCGCTCCCACCAAAAAAAAAAAAAAAAAAATGCATTTGAGAAAAAAAATGAAAGGGGGAAAAAAACCAATTGAAATTATAATACAACTATATTCACATATGTAGAAGGAAAGTCCACCCAGAATACTTCCACACACTGTATAAAGTGGCTAATGATGATGTGTTTGAATTTGCAATCAGATCACTATTTCATAAAAAGAAAATAAAAAACCCACAAATGTAGCCCAAAGAGGTGTGACATTTTAACATAAATCCACACTGACGCTGAAATAGTTCGCATCTAGACTTCTATATTTACATTTTCTACATAGGCAGCAGAAAGTTTGAATACGCCCCCCCCTTACTTTACTCCCCCCCAAAAAAACCTTCTATTTCCACATGTGTCCTTTTTTAAAAAGCATGTTACGAATGCTGTATGAAGACCGATGGGCTTTGAAGGTTGGCTACCTGATCTAAAAGGTATGTCAATAGTAAAAGGGGTACACAAACTTTCAAAGAACTGTCTCCAAGATCCTGACAGAGCTTAAAATTAAAAATGCATCTGTTCTGAAAAACGGAAGAATAAAAAGGACTCTCCCCTGCTTTGTGCGAAGGCAGTTGTCAGCAAATATATTTGTCTTTGTAGTAAATGTGGTGTAACATGCCAGAACAGTGTATGATACAAGGGTGGACTTTTCCTTTGATGCGGTTTGAGTTTGTGAAACTTGCTGATCTACTGAATGTGGTCTATGAATGTCCTGGACAGTGGGGATGGGACGGGGCAGAGGTTATGAGTTATCTGTCTTACTGCTACGGCTCCTCTCCTCCTCTTCATCGGAGGAATCCCCTCCATAGGGCACTAACCCTGATGTATCACTGAACACTTTAGGCTTCTTCTCGCACACCTCGTCTTGAACACCTGCAAGAGCACAATAAAGGAAAAAAAGAAAAATGGAGAGAGAGAGAGAAGTAGAAGAAAGGTGGGAGATATGAGCAAGAGAAAAAGAGAAAAGAGAAGGGGAGTAGACAAAGCAGGAGAAGAAAACAAAAAGGAAACCCATTGAGGAGCCCCATATTAGCGGTGGTTTTTGAGTTCGTTTGATCCACAGCCAGGGGGAGGGAAGATATCAAATGAAACGGCAGCAGATCACACATCCATAACAGGCAGGTCCAGGGACACATGTTGAGAGAGAAAACAAGGGAAAGACAAAAAACATATACAAGAAGAGCATGTTAGTGAGTTTCACCAGCGGAAGGTTTCACACAGGTCTCCACTCCTCCCCCATTGCTCCACGGGGGGGAGATGCCATTTCATGTAACAGACAACACCACAGAAGAAATATCTGAGTACTCAGGCTCTCAGAGTATTAGGAAATAAAGAACAGCATACCCAATGACGCGGTGCTGCTGGGCAGACTCGCTGGATCATCCGTCACGGCATCTCTTGGCCTTTTGCGTGCAACAGCGGCGGGAGCCACGCAGGGAGGTGGCGGGGGAGGCATCAGAAACCTGAACAGAGAAAAATATGAATATCTACGCTACACAAGACTCATGAAGAACAAGGGAAAAACAATGATCTATGAGCAGACCTTTCTACTTCTTTCTCCTCGCCAACACTGGGTGCAGGAAGGGTGGACTCCTGATGAGTTGGACCCTCTGGAGAGATGGCGTAGGGCTAAAAAGACAGAACATTCAAGCCTTTTTACAAACTTTCAAAAGAAAAAGCTTGTCTCAAAAGAAAATTATTTTAGCATGTGAAAACCTTGGAAGACACTCAGAGCTTCCCATTTGCTTCAAGTTATTTTGATACTCAGCTAAGGCTGCAACAAGATCCAGCAAGTTTGCTCACTTACAAAGAAATGAACAGTTGCTAATTTTTATGGTAGTTCCAATGTAATGGAGAGAAACCAGGAAAAAAAACAACTATTCAATAGACTATCCCATAAAACCCGGATCCCACAGATAGGCTGTGTGGCACAGAGATGACAAATAATTACTCCTGATCTCATTCAACTCATTATGTGTATCAAGCAAACCTGTCCAGTTACTTCAATTTAAACCTGTCCACCATCATGAGCAAGACCAAACAACAGTGCAAACATGGTGACAAACTACAAAGACACATCTTACTACTGTCAAACTATACTTTGAGATCAAATATTCATTTCACTCATCTACATGTAAATCATTTCAGAACTTTTATGCAGTTTCTAAGTGAGCCAGCTAACAAATTCAAGCAGGGGATCAAATTAATATTTCCCCCGCTGTATAACACAGACCTCTTGCATGGACTAAGGCATTAAAATCTTTAATATTCTATTTTAAAATATCTGAATTTAAAGGCAGATCTATAGTAGGGAGCAACTAGAGAGAAATCTGCTTATAAATTACAACCCAAAGTGCTTTTGATGGGAGATAATAGGCACTACAGCTTCAATAAAGTTTGTTTTTGAACTGAGCACTGATAAAACATGATCAGATTTTCATCCAAGCCAAAGTTGTGGCCAAATGCAATCAAACAAAAACAAAAAAACCCCAAAACAAACCTGTTGTACTTTTCACATCTTTACTGAACAGTAATCTAATGTTATCTTCCTAATTGGAACATGTTGTTAGTACAATACAATTTTATTTATATAGCACATTTAAAAACCCGAAGGCACACCAAAGTGCTTCACAGTAATATGGAGAGTCAGCATAAGTCAATAACAGGGTACAAATCGGGCACAAGCACAGGCAGCATAGAGGCACTAACAGACCAGAAGAGTTAGATAAATACAAAATCTGCTAAGAAGACAAAAACAGCAGTAAAATTAATAATAAAATAATAAATTTAATAAAACTTAAAAGATTTAAAAGTGTAAAATTTAAAAGATTTAAAAGGGTATTAACTGGTCAGGAAAGCCAAGTCAAATAGATATGCTTTTAATCTTGATTTAAAGGATTGGATAGAGTCCATGGCTCGAATAGAAGCAGGGAGGCTATTCCAAAGGCTTTGTTCAGCTGAAGCAAAGGCATGATCGCCTATGGTCTTCAGTCTAAACTTAGGTTGGGCCAGGAGTAATTGACCTGATGATCTTAATGCACGACAAGGAGTGTACAGATTGAGGAGGTCAGTGAGGTAGCCGGGCGCAATGTTATTCAGGATTTTAAAAGTGAGTAGCAAGATTTTAAGCTCAATGCGATATTTGATTGGTAAGCAGTGTAGATCAACAAGACCCGGAGTAATAGGGTCAAATTTTCTAGTTCCAGTAAGAAGGCGAGCCGCAGCATTCTGAACAAGTCGCAGCCTTTGAAGAGAGAACAGTAGAGAGAATTACAGTAATCTAACCTGGAGGTCACAAAAGCGTGGATAAGTTTTTCCAGGTCCCTGTGTGGTATATAATGCTTAGCTTTAGAAATCTGGCGCAGTTGGAAAAAAAACAAAACAAAAAAAAACCAAAAACAGATTTAACTACAGATGATACTTGCTTATCAAGCTTAAAGGAGCTATCCAAATAGACACCCAGGTTACGCATAGAATCAGAGAGACAGTTAGCTAGGGGCCCCAGCAGGGCAACAAGCTGGTCTCAAGGAATATGGCTGTCGAACACCGTAACTTCAGTTTTTTTCTCATTTAAAATGAGAGAATTATCTGACAGCCAATCTTTAACCTCTCTCAGGCAATCGTACAGGGAGTTCAATGATGCTGACAAATCATCAGTCAGTTGACGATAGATTTGAATGTCATCAGTGTAAAAGTGATAAGAAATATTGTATTTTTCAAATATGGAGCCCAAGGGTAGCATACACAAAGAGAATAATAGAGGGCCCAATACAGACCCCTGGGGCACACCACAACAGAGAGGGGCAACAGAGGAAGAGTATCCTCCCATCACAACAGAGAAGGATCTATCTGTGAGGTAAGAATTAAACCAGTTAAGGGCAGAACCCTTGATGCCTACAACATGCTCTAGCCTCCTCAAGAGTATATTATGATCAACCATGTGAAAGGGTGAAGACAGATCCAATAAAACTAAAACGGCAGGGCGACTAGAGTCAGCAAATACAAGAAGATCATTATAGACTCTTAGAAGGGCCATTTCAGTGCTATGGTGTGGCTTAAAGTCAGACTGGTATTTGTCAGTAATATTATTTGCAACTAAGTAAGCCTGTATTTGAAGACAGACTGCTTTCTCTAAAATTTTTGATAAAAACGGAAGTTTCGAGTTTGGCCTATAATAGGACATACTTTAACTAGGGGTGCAACGATACACAAAATTCACGGTTCGGTTCGATACTTTGGTGTCACGGTTCGATATTTTTTCAATACAAAAAAAAAAAATGTTCATGCCTTTTTAATTTGTCATTTATTAAAATTATAAATATATATTTTAACTCAAAAGTACAGTTTTTAAATTTAATGTTGCTGAAACAACAAAGTAATAAAAAATTTTTTTTATCTGATCGAGAAATCACTCATCTTTGGAAAAGAGAGTTTATTACAGAGAAATGGCTCTTTCCAAAATAAAAGCTATACTATACACTTCTTCTGGGCTATACCCTCAGCAGCATATTAAACATATCAGGTCCCCATAAGGAGAATCATGTGCTAACAGCTGTCTAGGGTAAAGTTTGTAGCATGCGTGCTTGTTGTTTTTGTCTGCTTCCACTTGTCTTTGCACTAGGATGATGTCGGAGTAAATGTGCAGTCATATTCGTTGTGTTCCCCACTAGTGCTGTCAGCGTTAATCTCGTTGAAATGACGTTAACTCCACAACACCGCAAATCTCCGTTAACGAGCTACCGTGGATCGCCCCGTGCATGGGGCTGGACGGCCAACACGTTAACGAGCTAACTGCGCTAACACACTAGTTCCCACCATGTAATTGAGCATTGCGTGACACATCCAACATACTGTTTTACTTTTGTCCATGACGTGCTGACCTTCAGGGTCATACGTCACATGAAAACCAAAATAGTTCCAAACGCCAGATCTGAATGAGGGTGGGGGAGGTTCAATTTGCCATGTTGCAACGACAGCTTAACTTCTGTCTCACTAGCTTGCCCTGCGCTCAGTGAATCTGCGTTCGACTACTCTGCCTAGGCTGCACTGTCGAGTGCAGATCCACTGAGCGCTCAACACAGACAGCATCGTCAGAAGTAAAGTTGATAAAATAAATGAAAATTTTTGTATTGTTCGATACATATGCGTACCGAACCGAAAGCACTGTATCGAACAGTTCAATATCGATCCGAGTATTGTTGCACCCCTAATTTTAACACACACTTTTTCCAGCATGGGCTCTAAATGATCATGCACATGTAGAGTGGAACTGCTGGTGTTTTATTAGCACAATAGTGATTGCCTATATTTCTGACACCATTGAAAATCCGAAAACACAAATAGCAATGGCAGAAGTCACAGATCCCCTCCCCGTATTAATCTTTTTTTTTTTTTTTTTTTAAATTAACACAGTGATACAGATGAAACTAATGTCTGTGATCAAAAAACACTGCTTAGCTCCGTTTGATGGCCATTTGTATTACAGACAATAACTTTCAGCTTAAACACTTGTGTAATTTGGTAAACAACTAACTGGGAAAACAGAAAGCAAAAGAGACGGTCAGTATTTATGCTGAACAAACTGAAACTAATATTTTCATACAATAATTTCATGAGCTATAATTATGTGTAATTCTGTTCAATGTTGGTTGTTTAGCAGTGATGCCTGAAGCTTCTCTGTTTAAAACCAGATGGACTAATCAGCTGCAATTCAGACAGGTTTATCGGTGAGTAATGGTCATGTTAAAATGGGCAGAATTATCTATTAGTGATATGTACAGATGTTACTTTTCAGCTAACCTTTTCATCCTTAGCCCCCTCCTGGAATTGATGCTTGGGACTTCCTGAGTCAGGGGGGGTATTTAAAGATCCTTCAGGCTCCACTGTCTCACTGCTGCTTGGATCCTTGGGTAGGGCAAAACCAACACATACACATTGATGCTGCCACAGGACCTTAAGAGAACTAAAACTCCTCCTAAAGACCTCGATGACTTTCATGTCTTATTGCACTTCTAGTGTAAACTTGCACTGAAACTGGAAACTGATTAATCTATTCAGTGGTTTTAGCTATATGATGTCACAGTTTTTGATGGCTCTTCCAACAAGCAATTAAAAATGTAGCACTCTAAATCAGCTGACTAATAAATGGGAACTTTAAGTAGTGGCAGCTTTAGACTTTTATAATTACCTGAACAAGATAGGGATGCGGTTTCCTAGGACACACCGGATACTGAACCATTGCCTGAGAAGATGGAGGGTTTGTCGACAAGTTAGAATGACTTGGGGGACCATTTGCCTTACTCCAATAACCAGTGGCTCCTGGATACGCTGAATAGCCGCCAGCATACCCATTTGCTGGGTAGTTATACCAGGACCCCTGGCTAGAGTAATTGCTATTAGGTGGAAATCCATGTACTGCGTATGCTGAAATGAAAGTATAGAACCCTGAGTTAATAGCACATATCACATGGATCAATAACAGGGTGTTTTGACAACTGTGACCTACTATTTCAAGCAATTGCTGAGCCACTAAAGACGTCACGGGAGGATTAATTACCACAAGGAGAACGAAGTTAGTCAGTACCTTACATTTGGTCACCCTGTTGGAATTTGCCTGTTTAGTTACAAGACTTAAGAAGAATACTCACACTGTGTCGAGCCCGTGGCTGTGTATATCGACACCATACGTGCATGCTCAGCTCTCACCTAAAGAATGAAAGAAACATTAAAATGATGTAATGAACCAGACAAAACTGCAGCTCTATAATCAGAAAGTTTTGTGGGTAGGTGCAGAGCACTCAAAACCTATCTCTGGAGATCAGGTGGTTCACACTACCACTTTCACTTTTGGAGGTGGGTATCAGTGAAAACTATACGCTTTAGTAGCTTCACTTTCTTACACCTCCTGTAAGACTTTCATGCAATACAAATCCCCTCTGACACAAATACAGTGATAACAGTGTGTACTTACGGTTTCCAGGAGACTCTCTGTGAGTTTCTTTGCCGATTCCAATCCAGCTGCATTTGGGTGGCTGTAACAAAGGTCCATTGTTAAACAGGATGTAACAGACTTAGTAAAGGACTAAAGCCACATATTATCATTACATAGACCAACTGTGAAGCCAACACTGTGCCATAACCTTTAAAACTTGTGCTTAATACGTGCTAGCTCAACTCACTGGCAAAGAAAAAACAAAAATAAGCTGCTAGACTGTTGGAATAGCAATAGGAAAGGTAATTTACAGGATTTACGTCATTAAAACTGTTTTTCCAGTTTCTACAGAAAGTTTTGTCTTTTCAAAAAGCAGAAATCTCCTTGGATGAATTCTGTGCCTCTGGATCTCTCCCACATCAATGGTCTGAAGAGACACAACTCTGGCCTACACCTGAACCATTTAGCACATGCTGCAGATGCGCAGCGTTCATCAGGTTAGTAAAACTAGCAAAAGCCATGCAGCAAACGACCATTCATCTGCAAGCAGGGCTCTAACACTGAAACCACACAGCACATACTGAATGTGTGTATATGTCATTTAACGACTCTTCCAATTAGAATGAACATACCTGATGTAGACATAAAGAGGTTCAAAGGACTCTCGTTTCGATGCTTGTTCTATGTAGCCAGAACCTTTTCCTCTGAGGAAGACTCGAGCTCCCGTCTCTGTCTGGATGTGACTCAGGTACGAACCTGCTGGACCCTCAACCTTTTCTTTCACATTGAATGAAGGCAACGCTTGGTCCAGACCCACAAAAATCTTTGTGTGCACAAAACTCTGAAGAGAAATAAAGACATGGTTACCTTACCAATACCATGTACCTTATGGCTGTTTAGTGAAATCATGCTTGACATTAGGCAAAAGTGCTTTGTAAGCAGATGCAGTAATCCAAGGCTTTTCACTGTAGACCAGGGACGTTCTCTCTGCTCCTTAATTTTGGAGGCAGGTATCAGTGAAAGCAACATAGTCTCCACTTGCTTCACTTTCTTTACCTCCACTCCCAATAACCTAGTCTGCATAATTAATTTTATATTTCATAACCCTAACTTTATCTTAGGTTTTGAGTAATGTAGCATTGTTATACACCCAAATAAACAATCCTACTACTGTGTGTCCCTCAGTTTACTGCCTGACTACAGAATCTTTCTCACTAAGCACTGTTAGTCTTGAACCTTTGGTTACAATGTACAGCTTATCTGTCTTTGTCCAATACTTAAGGAGACATAAATAACAAAATTAAAGATCAAGTTGTTGATATTTAGGGTTTGATGAGTTCACACAAATTTGACTTTATTTTTTAATCATCTGCCTACCCCTAAATGAGGAGCTGCTGGTCGATGACCCTGGGCTGGCACTGAAGTGGTATTGGGCATCCGTGGCACAGTAGAAGGAACGACAGGTCGAGGCGGCTGAGGGTAGAGAGTGAGCGGTGGAATTACAGGCACCTGCTGTCCCCCCGAGGCTGCTGAGGTCCTCATCACATCCTCAGAGATGATCTCCTTTATCCTGATTACAGCCTCTGTTGCAAAGAAAAGTGACCAATATTTGAGCATCTGCCACATCAATTGTTACATGCTGTGACATTTGTGAATTACATTAGATGATGTCAGCCTCAGCATATTAAGCCAATAAAATGTGCTACTTACTGTTGACTTGTTCTTGGGTCTTTCCCTGAACGTGCAAATACAAAGGTCTTTGTCTAAAGGAAAGAAAATCGGTCATGGACAACATTTTACACTCTTTATCACTGCAAAACTCATTAATTCAGGTTTGTCTGTTTACTTTTATTAGATGAACTTCACTATTCTAGTAAATAATTAATGTAGATTTTCTTAAGACACAATATGCAAATGGGTGGGAAGGGGGGGGGGGGGGTCTACTTTTGCAGAAACAAAGTATTAAGACTTGAAACACATACCCTGCTGCTATTCCCTTTTCAGTTTCTGTCATGAAATGACCTTTTGTTGAAACGATGGCTCCACTAAACTGTCGAATCTGAAAAAGGTAAAAGAAGATTTAAAAAAAAAAAAAAAAAAGATATTTTAAGAGACAACTTGTTTTAAAAGTGTGACAAAAGTGTTAAATGGAACACTGCTATGGTCACTTTCCACCAACCTCCTCCTGTGTTTTGCCTTTAGTAAGAAGGTCCCTGCAGTTGAGTGGTACATCATTTATGTCGACTTCAGTGACCACCATCTCTTCTGTAACAGCTGGCACAGGCACACTTGGAGGAGTCTAAAATATATGAAATAACACAGAAAACTTAAACTCCATTAATAACGACAAAAACATACATGATACAGTTATTCAAAGCAGCTCTCTAACTGCACACCTTTGCAAGTAATGGTGGAGGAGTCAACAGCTTTCCTTTTGCCATCAACATAGCATTTATTTTAGCAGCCATTGCTGCAGCCATTTCAACTCCTCCCTGAGGAGATTTTCCTCCCGTTTCTGGTGCCTGGGAAACTGTGCTGTTTGGTCCAGAAACGACTCCTGACAATGAGATAGGGTGGGCTGCATTTTCACTGCTCTTCTGCTGGTGTATGTCTACACTCTGTTTAGGCTGGGCTGGCTTATCCCAACGGCTGGTTAGGCACCTGAAAAAAAGATATACTATAACATATAACATACTATAACTATAATACTATAACAATCCAAGTTTATCAAATTATTTATTGACAGTATTCCTATACCTAACGCTTTTTCATCTTTATTTCTTCCTAAATGTTTTCCATTATGTCTTGGGAAATACTTTGTTTTGACACGTGTTACGCAAATAAAGTTATTATTATTATTTGCCTAAAATAAATATAAACAAAAAACAACTCCGTGACGTCAAATAAAAGGGGACTAGGTATTTTAACCTAAGGACAGCCTGAGAAATACTACATGAGCACCCATATTACCACTGTCCAAACCAGTCATTGGAATTTAAAGTATCGGCACAACATTTTGTCTGTGCTATAACGATCTGTTTAGATACCGTACACTAATACATTGTGGTATCACAAGACAAATTGCCTAACACTTCGCTGATGATGCTAAACAGTAAACGTGGTGAATAGCTGTTTATTTTAGCCAATCGTATTCCGCGTTACTAGACATCTGTCATACCGGTGCATTTCAATGTTTTAACAATCTTTCGTGTGTAAAATCTGTGGATTCTGGTAACGGTAGAAGCTGTTAGCTAACATATTAGCAAATAAGACGGCGTTAGTCATTGCTAAGCTATCAGACGCCGAGAGCTAAGCTAGCTAGCTATCAAGTTACGATACGGTTTCACGAGTTTTTCCAATAAAATATAATTTTGGTGTACACTGAACACATAAGCTCAGAGTAACCCATGTATGTTGTTGAATTTTTTTTAGCGTCAAATAACACCCTGCAATCTAACTTTTACTAACAGGCCATGGTAGTGCTGGCAGTTAGCAGATTAAGCTAACAAACACTAGCTTACTGTTCGGTGAACTCTGCAGTGTGGCGTTAGCTTGTGTAACGACTAAGTTCTAACAAACTAAACAGACACTCACGGTGTTTGCCCCGTCATTCCTGAAGACATAGCACAACTCCACTAAATAGATAGTAAATTGATACTAGTTTTCGGATACAGTACAAAAGCTACACGGCCTTAGCCATCGGTCTTCTTTCTCTCCTGCTCCGGCGATTTCTTCTGACGACTTGTCGCAAAGTCTGACTTGGCGGAAGCGGAGCTGTCCTCGTGTTCTGGAAGAGTCTCTCTCACTTTCAGTACGCTTCATAACAAATCAAGGCTCACCTGGTTAACGTAGCGTTATGCTAGCCTGTTGATTTAAAATAAAGTAAAAGAAAAGAAACACATTAAAAAGTTTATTTTTTTCTCCCCCCAGCATCTTAAACCAAGGACAGCGCGAACACAAAGCGCTTATTTTCCCATTTTGCATGCAATCTCAGGCCGAAAGCATCAAATACAACATGTCTGTCTTTTTGTACAGTTCCGCATTTGCTCGCGTTGCGTACCTTATTGTGTCTACAAGAGAGACATTATGAAAATTTAGTGCCATATTTCTGCTGCCAATATTACCATGCACAAACCGTCCTGTCATTGTTGTGTGTATGCTTGTACCTGCAGCTCAATGTTTAGTGCCTGTATATAGTAACCAGGCAATACATCCGTCAGACAGGCTATATATGGGTCAGTTTTGTTAAACAGACAGCTAGTATAACTGTACTTTAGGCACAGACAGTAAGAACTGGCAGCCTTCATGCATTTCCTTTAAGGACTTGGAGACTATGTTCAATGTAGCCAAAAAAAAAACAAAAAAAAAACAACCCCATCCCACACATATTCACCTGTTCACACAAACAGCATGGATTAAATGTGTGTTATGAGCAGTTTCTATAGAAATTAACAGTTTGTAACACTGTTAAAGAGGAAGAGGATGAACTTTAAATGACCCGTGTTTATATTTAGCTGACAAGGATCTCTAGCAGCAGCAGTGTGACTTATTGACTCCCATGTGCTGGGAAAGAAGTTGGAAGTTGAACTACATTGTCTGTAAAAAGGCAAAACCTTGAAGGGAGGAGGTTGTGGTGGATATATGGGTCGGCTAAGTGATGTAAACACTGAAGACTGTTGTTTATTTTCCATTTCCTACCAACCAGCAAGACCGTGTTCTTTCTCCAATACCTCAATGAAGCAGCTTAAAAAAATAATTAAGGAGTATGTACTTTGAACCAGAGTTAAAAAGTCCCGTTTTAACCATATGTGGGAGGATCAAAAAGAAAATGAAAATAAGAATCTTACACGTGTCTTATTTTTCCTCGAGGTTTGTAGATTAAAAAGAAAGTGCTACAGAAAAAAGTAGCCTCAGTCACATGTTACTGTGTTTGTTTTTTCACCATTTTATACTATATTGAAGTGTGTCACACGGGGTGTTATCCGGCTGCCATGTAGTTTGAGATGCTTCACAAAATGTTGAAAACCTTTTATTTAAATTAAGTCAAAAGAAAAGAATAAACTAATGGAAGTAACCTGAAGAGGCAGACACAGAGTCTTACTGCAGGCATGAAATAAATGAGCAAGTCAAAAAGAAAAAAGGCATTGAATCATAGACATTAAATATATAATTGACATTATTTTATTTTTCATTGAATAGTTTCTAATTTTTTTTCCCGTGCCTTCAGACCAATGTGTATCAGAAGGAACAAACAAATCCCCTGATTGCGTGTACATTTCTGTCATTTGAGAGAAACAACGATAATCGTGGTCAGCGCATCTTGTTAACCACCATTTGCTTAGCTGTTATGGCATTTAATATACTGTTTAAAGAGGAAATATTCTTAATAAGCGACAATCTTTAACATATATTAGTATCCTAATCTGAATCCAACCTTGAACAAAAAGCTGTTCCCTGGGTCTGTGCAGAAGGATGTTGGACAAGTGGCCAAAATAGAATGATGTTTGATCCAAAAACAAAGAAGAAGAAGAAGAAAAAAGAAAATCAATACAAGGTGGCCTCCAGGAGACTGCTTAAAGACAGTGATAGACAACTCTGCGATCCACATCCTTCTTAACCATTTAGTTCTCTGTATACATGCTCTGCGTGACCATCCCATTCAAAAGTATTCAGATAGCTATAATGGTTGATCTCTTTTGCTGCAAATCCAGTGTAAAATTCATTGTCTATAAAAATATTGAGATTTCCTTGAACATAACCTTCTGACTATGTCATAATAAAAACTCCAGATGTCTGTTGCAGTTGCACAGTGGGATGTACTGTATAAATATTGTATAAAATAAGGCAGTCTTTTCAGTAGGATAAACCAGATACAAAAATTTCTGGGAGACAAAATTTTTCAAGTCCAAAATGTTTTCACATATTTCTGCTGTTGTCAAATGTCGAGCGGTTTACAGCATTAAACCAAGAGCAAGGGATTGTTGCAGCAATGAATACACCCACGCACTCGCAGCAACAACCAAAACACACCCACACGCGCATGCGCGCGCACACACACACACACACACACACACACACACACACACACACACACACGCGCAAACTCCCGATGATCAACAATAACAGCTTATTCTCCAATGCAACATCCCATCCCTGGACAAATCACTGAGACGTAGACATTTCTAATATTGTTTACAGTGCAATACAAAAGTGTTCATTCAAACTGGTACTGTACTTTTGATAAAAAAAAATTTAAAAAAAAAGTTTAATATGGTAATGCTTCATATGAATAATAATTGTGAATTTTCGAGAGTTATAGTAGTATTTGTCTTCATTAGCTTTGGCTTTTCTCGCTCTTCATAAATTCATTTTGTTCTCGTCAACTAATTCATTTAGGAATTTTTATATAGAAAATATGGAACATCTTAAGAAAAATGTACACACCAAATCATCTGCAGTTAGATACCTACGATTGTGATGTTGAGGTTTTTGTCTCTCAGCGGTGGCCTAAGAGAAAGGTCCACCGCCCCCAACCCATAAAGAAAGCATCTCCTCTCACATGTCTACTAAGATAGCTATGTGTCAACTTGGTTGGGTTTCTCTCGGACACGTGTGAATATTGCCCCAAAACAAAAACAAAAACAAACAAACAAACAAAACAAAGGAAAGCAGTGGAGTGTTCTTTCATGGTGTGACCTCCAGGGGGTTGAAAGAGCAGTCCTGCCTTGCTGCGAGCACAGGAATGGAGGTCAAAAGTGATTTCACAGCCTGGTTTGAAAAGATACATTTTTTCATCCAGACCACGCTTCCATCGAGTCTTTTCAGTAAACAAGCAGTTTTTACTCAAACAACAACTTCACAGGCAGACAGGAGTGCCCACGTGGCGATCGGGGAGGGACGGGTGCTTCGCCAGAAGACCGCTAACGACCCTCTTTCAGTCATGTCACTTGACCAGCTACACTGTGATTGCCTGAGAGGCACAAGAAGTTCGTAAGGATGCTGCGTGTCCGTGTCTGTTTGTCACAGTTCGCGTACGACAGGCTCGTAAAGCCCGCAGCATTACAGCTGCAACTGCCTGTCAGGAAGGAAGTCCTTCTGTGGTTCTCTGTATGGACGGACATGTGGACGCTCGGTGTGCTACGGAAGCAGGAGAGTGAAGGCGAGGAAGCCCCTTGGCTGGCTGGGCTGGCAGGGAGAGAGACCCCCCCCAGCCAAGAGAGAGAGAGGAGGTCTGCCTCAGATTACAGAGTCCCAGGGCACAAACACTGCAGCACCTACTCGGGAGGTGGTCGCAGGCTGTGCAGCTTCCTCTCATCCAGGCCTTTCCAATACTTGAAGTTGTTGTCCAAGTGCTGCATAAGATTGGGGAGGTCTGCAAAAGCTGGGGAGAAGAAAAAGCAAGATCAAGATGAGGCTTAAAGATTACATTTTGTTTCAAAGATAGTACGACACATTTATATTTAATAAACATCTCTATCTCACTGTCACAGTATAAAAACAAGCAGCAGCATCTGGTGCTGAAAAATGAAGACAGCGGAACGTGACAAAAACTGCTGTTCCTCCGACGGCCACTTTGGTTCTACCAATGGCCGAATACCCAATAAAAGTGATGGATCAAATTAATATTATTATTATTATGAGAGTCATAATAAACTGAATCTGCCTCGCTATGGTTTCATGTCATTTCTGCACAAATAACCAATACTTGCAATACAGACGTGTGTGTGTGCACGGGCACACAGGAAAAAAAACAGAAAAGAGAATGAAACCATAATACTGACGTAATCCACCATTTTGGCTCTTCAGCTGTCATCCCTCCACTCACATGCATGCTAACTAATTACAGGGGGATAAATCAGTTAGCGTTGTATGTCGGCACTAACTTTAATTAGATAGCGCGAGTCGTAAACCAGTCGGAAGGTCGGTGGATCGATTCCCCGGCTACTTTTTGGGGTCCTTAGGGACTAGAAAAGCGCTATACAAATACAGGCCATTTACCATTTACTTTTCTCTGAACGTCAAAGCATCCTCGGGCAAGATACTGAACTCAAAGTTGCCCCTGATGCATGCACTGGAGTGTGAGTGTATGCATGAATGCACTTAGGTGGAGGGGAAAAAAAAGTGCTTTTATGACAGGGTGAATGAGGCTTGTAGAAAAGCACTTTATAAGTAATAATTTACCATTACAGAAAGTGAGGAATAAACTCCATTTTTTTGTCCCCTGTATGTTTGGGGCACATTATGGAGAATTAGTAACCTCCTCTGCCCCCAATGGTGTGTCAGCTGTCGGCTTTTACACGGAGAAAAGAGCACGATTGGACTTTAGAGCAACCTAATTGTCACTTGAGAGTGGTTCTAAACAACTGAAGCATCACAGCCCACCCCAAGTGAATAACCTCTTGGTATACAAGCAGATATAGAGCACGGCTACTGCTACAGCAGCCAATGCAAGCTGTGTCACCAAGTGAAGTCACTGAACTAGTCCTCTCAACTGTGTTTGTGGTTTCGGTGCCTTTTGCAGCATTTTTTTAATGATTATCTGATAATAACATGGCTGTGTGAAAATGTAGGACTATTTTATTTGTGAGTTAGCACTAATTAGAAGACATCTATGTGCATGCGATGCTCCCTAACAGTCTACGGGCGTGCCAATCCATCCAAGCTAGACAACACTAGCAAGCTTACCAGGATGATAACATCTATAGTGTATCTGCCTACAGTATAAGCCTTTGGATTAATTTCTTTACAAGGCAACAAAAGGCCATGTTTGATGGCACCAAACACCGAGTATGCTTGCTGTGATCTAATAACACTGAGAATTTTATTATGGCAGTGAAAGACAAATGCCAACTAATCACATTACAGCGAATAACTGAACCTCCTACGAATATTGGTCCTGTGCATGCATAGGAATTGACACAAATATAGATATAAAAGTACTTTTTATGTCATGCTGTGCAGACTTACCGTCCCATGCATCAAACATGTCTGTAATGAAGTAGTCTATGAAGGAAATCTGGGACTTTGGGATGCTACAAGTGTTTCTGTCAAACACAGGCATGACCACCGGTAGACCTTGTCTCTTCTCCTCGTCAGTCTGCATCAGAGATAAGAGCGCAAGGAGTCATCAATCCCAGTAAACACATTACAGCTGCTTCCTGCTGGATCCATATCCACACGCATTCAACACCATGTTATTTTTTGCCCCTTCTAATCACCTGTGCAAAATACTCCTCTGAGATTCGTCCAGCCCATTCTATACAGAGCTCCTGAGGCCTACATGGATTGGATATGTCTGCACATTTAATCAGCATCCGCTTGACAAGGATGCGATTCTCGGGGGATGTCAAGACGCTTTTGACAGATTCCTCATCGTTGTTTCCCTGTATATAAGGAAAGAAGAAAAGAAAAAGCAAACATTTACCAGAAAATAAACTCAAATTCAAGTTTTTAGTTAAAATCAACAGCACCTTACAAGTGTACTACTTCACGAATAACCTGATATGTCTTTACAAAGAGCAGCCCTGGCAGCTGATAGGGTTTAGTCTTCTAGACGTTTAATTATGCGTTACACTTCCATGTAAATGAGCACAGCAATCTTCATGAAGTCACAACATATGGGTTGTACTTTATGTTACAAGACTGAATTCACTGAGAGTAATGTTAAACCAACCTGCAGAAGAAGATCCGTTTCCCCTAGCAGAGTTATTTTATTCCCGATCTTTGTGTTTTGTCTTACAGTCAAACGATATTATGTTTTTCCCTCAAGGCACTCTTTTATTAACCAAACCTGACCTTCATCACATTTTACATCAGACACAAACGCACAAGCCCTCTAAAAATCCTACACTTAAAAAAGCAATACAGCTTTTAAATGTCTGTGTTGAGCATTCCACACAGGGATGAGAAAGATGGTAGCAAGTTGCAAAACTCTCCCCCCACAAAGACATCTGTACCACAGCAAACACCAGTATCATCATCTCCCTAAGCCCTTAAGACACTGTGGCTCGCTTACTGTTGGTGTATCATTATCTGGTTTATTTAGGGGGGAAAGGGGAAAAAAGGGAAATTATATTTCCTCACAGGTATGAAATCTATATTAAAAATCATTTGAGAGTGTTCCAGTTTCATTCTCACCCCATTCTCCTCCAGAGCAGCCAGTGGTTTGTTGATGCTGTTGACAAACTTGTTGACATGCTCAAAGTGTTTGGTCATCTCAGTTGCGAGCACCATGTCAATGATGGCCTGTCGTAATGTTCGATATTCATTCCTTGAGAGAAAGTGTTGACAGAAATCACGTGGGTAAGGGAGAGAAAGACGGGGAGAAGTGAAAACAGAGAGTGAGATGACAGTGTGGTAAATAGCCTGGAAACCCGTGTGAACAGTTTTCCCCTTCACTACAGTGACAGTGGCCATGAATGAATGCTTTGTTCACCTTCCCCCTTGGAGGGGACCAGCAAATGTGAGCTATTCTGTTTTGGGACTCAAATCACATTACTACCCTGCTGCTGTCAGCACACACAAACACACAGTATCACTTTCATCAGTGCATAAGGAGACTTAAGTCCTATGATACTTCAGATCATGTGCGTGTCTCAAAGTGCTTCCATATGTTAAATATAATGAGCCTGACCTTGCATGTTGCAAAATCTAAAGATTTTGTAGAGCGTGCAAAAAAAAAAAAAAAAAAAAACGTAAAATAAAATACCTGGAATCATGGTTTATCTGATCAAAAGTCAGCAAATTCACTTAAACTGAAATAAATAATTAATCCCAAAATAGAAATTTAGTAATCAGTTTTCCAACTCTGTGCAAGCAAAGGCTGTGTGGCAAATATTAGTCCTTTGAGCACACAGTGACAGCAGATTATACTAGACATCAAGCTGTCTAAACGATAACTAATTTAGGCCTTGAGGCTTCAAATGTAGCTACATCCTAAAAATTCCTCCTCTTAACTCAGTTATTAGGGAAAAAGCTTAAAGTCTGGACACCTAATACATTTATGTTTGGGGAACTTGTGGTGTTTTACAGAGCTGCTGGCAGTAAAAGCAAGCGCACAGACGGCCACATCATAAATCTCCTACCTTTCTATGTTTTTGAAGATGTTGCACTTATCATCTCTCGTGGTGATCTGGAAGGCCAGTGCGGCATGGTGACTCTCTAGTACAGCTGTGTCATTATAGAGGATGGCCAGCTCGCTTCCTGCATTGCAAAGGAAGCTGTTGGTACGGCCTGGGTGGTCCACATCGTGCACGGTAGCAGCAATCAGGGCGGCCACCTCATCAATGGGATCCAGACTTTGCTGTTGGTAGAAGCCAATGAAGTTAAAGGTTGGCATTTGAATAGCCTAACCGTTATCAGGTGAATGATAAGTTATACTAACAGTTGGCACAGTATAACCTTCTACTATTATAACATTTATATAACAAACATTTCCATCTTTGTTCAGTTCTCTGTCAAGATGATCCCACACTGCTTTAACAATGTTGAGATCTGGGGTCTGGGGAGTCCAATCCATGACTGATATTGTTCCACTGTGCGTTCTTCTACCCAGGTTTGCTTTTACTGCACTGGCAGTGTGCTAAAGATGAAGCCAATGTTTCCAGCTGGTTTTGCATAGAAGATCTGAAAGCATTTTCAGATTTTATAATTCCATCAGTTTTATATTCCCAACAACATTTGTTGAGATTCAGCCCCAAACCATCAGAGAACCTCCACCGTGTTTTATAGATGGCTGCTCACACTCATTGTTGTACCTCTCTCCTGACCTCCTCCGTACACACAACAACAATTTGAACCAAAATTTTCCAATTTGGATTCATCATTTATTAAGACCTGTGGTCACTGATTTTCATTTCAGTTCTGGTGTAATTTTCTTCCCGTTTCCCTTCCTTAGGAAAAGCTTTCTTGACAGCCACCCTTCCACTGAGACCATTTCTGATGAGACTTCAGTGAGCAGGAAATGAATCAACTGAGGATTCAGATTTATCTCTCAGATCGTTTGCTGGATTGGTTCCTCTTTCCTAAAGACATGACTTTCAAAAACTGTTCATCTATAGTGTTTTTAGGGCTGTCATTTCTTCTTTTGCCTCCCATTTGTCCAATTTCCTCACATTTTTTAAGAACATTTCAGCAAACAGTTCTTTGGGAATCATCGTGTTGGTGAGGAAAAGCTATATGTCCATCAAACTGAGTTATCTTTGATATTTTTCATAGATTCGACTGAAAAAGTGGGAAAAAATATTGTTTTTGTGACAGACTGCTTGCTGACTTGTCTGTTACGTGTGGACACAATGCTGGTTCATTGCTTAAGCTAGATGCATTTTTATGCTGAGCTGATTCAAAGGTCAGTGTTAAATGGAGTAAAATATGGCTGCTGTAAAAATATAAATAAAATAATAATGATAAAAATAATAACACAAGAAAGTCTGACTCCTTGGAAGCATAACAGAAAGAAACGAGGAGTGGCTCAAGACTTTTGCACTATTCTTTTATCAATACACATTTCATGTCTAATGCTAGCCAGAAAACAAAAATCATTTAGTCTTTAAAGCACTTGGTTTTTGGGTTGTTTTTTTTTTTTTAAGCTTTGTTCTACTTTTGATTTGAGGTATATTTAACACATTTAAAGAGTATGCTATACAACAGTACATAACAGATTTTAAACCTGCTAACCCTGCAGATTTCAAGGGATTTATTAACCATGGTGATATAACTTCACAGTTTATGGGCTAAGCCAATGAAAGATCACTGCACTGAGTTCAGAAATAGACTGTTTGGTAAGCAGCTTTAGCCACTGCACATCACCCAACAGTTACTGAGCTACTGACACACATGGACAAAACCAAGACTTTTTAGGATAAAGTAGACTCAGACAAGACAAGTGACACCCAAGACCGTGCTGAGACTTCTGTCTGACTGTGTTACCTTCCAGCATTTAGTTACTTGTAGAGGTCTGGGTCCAAAAATCAGAAATGGTGAACTCTTGCAAACAAAAGTAGGGCAGGCTGCTGAAGCTTTAAAAAACTATTTTATCCATCTATAGCATCTGGTTCTGACCGAAGATCATTCAAATAAACCACAAGTGAACATTGTTTTTAATTCTAAATGATACAAGTAATTAGGAAATATGAGCTTAATTTGTAATATACTTTTTAAAACTAACATTATTAATTTACCTTGACCCTCTCTTTGCAGAGAAAATAGGCCGTTGCATGCAGGACATCAGCTGCATGGGTAGAGTTGTGGTAGGAGTTACTCGAGTGGTAGTTCGCTTCAATGACTTGTAGCCAGGAGCGCAAAGTGGCTTCAGGGCAGTTTAGGAACTCACAGACCCCAAAGCGGGAGAAGATCTTCAGGCCCAAGTAGGTCAGAGGCCTGTGGGATGATTGAACATGAAACTTTAACACAAGCTGTCATCGCGAGTCTTCTTTTTATTCCCCCCCCCCAAAAAAACACACAAATCAATCCTGCAGCATTAAACAGGTTCAGCCTCACCGTTTCAGGGTCGCCGCCTCCAAGTTGAAAATGTCAAAGTCCCAAGAGTCCTCATTCTCCATGGTCTGGGCGATTCGAGGGGGGATGTCGTTTAACGACAGAGGAGTTGTCAGGTGACTGGGGAGATGGTGGGGCTCTGTGAGGAAAAGGAAGACATGACAAAGGAGGAATTCAAATGAAGAGGAAAGGGAAGAAGGGAACTGGATGTTGTTGTTGTTTTTTTTTTTTTAGAGATTCAGGCAGTTGAACAATATAAGATACAAAATACACAAAATGTACAAAAATATATAATATACACCCAAGCTGGAAAGAAAATGTAATGAAAAATCTGTACTCTGTGTCACAATTGCATTATGCATTTTGTAAACTCACGTTTGGTGGAAAAGATGTATTCATTTCCTGACAACCTGCGTAAACCATCCTGAAAACCAGAAACAAAGAGCTTTAGGGATTGCAGGTGGAGAGAAAGAGTTGAAAAAATGCATGCACAGAATGAATAAATCCATCCTTTAGCTTTCTTCAGAGCGCAACTTGAAGACTTCAGCTCATTGTCAGGAGCACCAGCATCACCTCTATAATAAATGCTGCGGCGT
Source organism: Astatotilapia calliptera (assembly GCF_964374335.1). Taxonomy (NCBI): domain Eukaryota; kingdom Metazoa; phylum Chordata; class Actinopteri; order Cichliformes; family Cichlidae; genus Astatotilapia; species Astatotilapia calliptera. The sequence continues at coordinate 14,253,790 of NC_137422.1, read as the reverse complement.
ACTGTCAAAATTATCTGGAGAGTGAAACTCTTAGGATGCTCTGAGTTTACGCTTGCATTAGATGTTATATAAAAGTTATCTTTGAAAATTAAGCCATTTGGAACGAACACACACACACACACACACACACACACACACACACACACACGCTCGGACTTTAAAGAAATCTGTGCCAGATCAGCCTGAACATCTGGATTCAGCCATCACAGATGTTTTTAGCGACTCACAAAACAGCATGAATGACATGAATGAGCCACAAGTCAGGAGGAATCTCCATGCCAATAGTAAATATAAATAATAAAAAAAAAATTAAAAATGTAATATTATCTACACACAACCTATGAGTCATTTTAATTTGGTAGTTAAAGAGCCAGTAAATCATTAAACCAAAACAGCAGTCCCAGTAACCCATGTTCAAAAGATGAACGTCAGCTATCACCTGCATTTAATGTGATTTAAATAAGAAGCAGGTGGTTGGATTTTGGATTGGTCTCAACAGCTCTTTAAGGAAGTGCAAAAAAGAAAGAAGAAAAAATGACAAATGTAGAAATAGACCTGTTGTTCCTGCCTTTATGAGTGTTCTTCCATCTGTGCTGCGGTGACACAATGTTTTAAAGGCCATGTTAAGCCGACAGTTCGCACCACTTTCCCCACTCGCACAAAGAGGGATGACATGGCCAAATTGAGCTTATTAATGACACCAATACGCAGTCAAAAGAGAAACATATTTCTGAACTGACCGAGTCAGAAATAACACTGTGATAAGTTATGTTCGCAGGTCAGATAATCTGCATCGAATGATTTCATCATGACATTTGTCTTCCTCTGGGCATTGATGCATGCTGTGATAGCAAATGGAGCTTATCAGTGGGGTAACACTTCATCACCCAAATAATCAAACACGTGGTGAGAAGCGTAATGATCCGGCTCTGCTAGGACTGTGATTTGTACCAGCTGTGCTGAACACACTGTGTGTTAAGAATTTGAAAGGTAATTTACAAATATTATAAATAGCTCTTGAATGGACCGCCATGACATTTTGGACACAATGCGGATCAGCTGGCTTTCCCTGCTCGTTAACAGGACAGCCATGCAACTCAAAGCAAAGCCTGAGTCGCCATAGCACCTTGAGCCCTATCTACATATAAAGCCGTTCACCTGTTGCCCATCACTTTGTAGCAGTTGGTCTGTCTCTGCTCAACTATATTTCAAATTTCCCAAGTCAGCCAAAGTCAGCATGGCCGACAAAGGCACGATCGACACATTGATGGAAAATAATAATTTAAAAAAAACAACACAAAAGAATTCATCTATAACATTATGTACATCAACTTTCAAGTTCTTTCTCCAACTCGCCAGCAATGAAAATTACTGACTTCTATCATCCAGTCATTCCCATGCTAGATATATCTACTGGGTGTTGGTGAGTCCATGGGTGTGTGTCACACAGTGAAATGTTTACTTCACAAGTGAAAAAGGAAGAGGAGACTGGCTCATCTTTGACCCCCGCATTGTCTCATGGTGGCGTTGCCTCTGCTACATGCTGGCTATTTTAAGACTTCTTCACCCAGAAAAATGACAGCTCCTCTCTTAATGTTCACTGGGCGGTTTAAGTTCAGAGCCAGCATCCCGTTCACCGTAACAAACTGGACACCTATCATTTCAGCAAAGCAGAAATTCAGCTAGGCACCTCATAAACCAGTACGATTGTGTATAAATAATCTTCTAATCACAGACACCTCATGGTTTTCGGATTCCATTAGCTTTATCACCTATGCAGAATAAATCTTTCTGGCGAAGGACCAACACCTCTATGCTTTTGTGTTTCCGCAGTGGACATATATAAGTAAAGCCATGCTTATTCATCGGATCCAAAGAACAGGATGTTTCCAGGCCTGTGGAGTCGAGAGGAAAAGGTTCATGTGTGCAGCGAGAGAGAGAGAGAGAGAGAGGGAGGGAGCGGGGGGAGAAAGAAAGGGTGGGGTGGGCTTTCCTCTCCAGCCTACAGGAGCACAAAGGACAATCTAACACTTCCTCTGGAGTTGTTGCCAAGACTGCCAACTTGGCACTCTTTCTACTTCTGTTCTTCACCATTGCTGTCTGTGAGTCGCTTTTTGCCTCCCGCTCTCTTACAGTCTCCCAAAATACGAATTGATATATTTGCAAAAATACGAGAGCCACATTCAAGGACGTTCCCAAAATGCTTGCTTTTACGTTACCACATCGTGGGCATTCATAGTGCAGGCATCCTGGCTATTCAAGAGTCGTCATATAGGAACTGATTCATTGGCAGATGGAGGAAACGGGTTGTTTCAAACTTCTTAAAGGATCTGCGACTTACCGTCATCAGCCCGCCTACAAGGTCATTTGTGTGGGGATCTTCATCCTTGGTTCCCAGCTGTGGAGAGTAGAGCTCAGTGGTCCTTAGAATCTCCAGTACCCGATCCAAGGCCTCAGCAACAGGCATAGGACTGCTTTCCTGTGCTGCATTAATGATGTTGATTACCTGTGTAATGAAATATTGTAAGTATTATCATCGTCATTATTATTATTATTATGATGTAGTATATACAGGAGAGGTAAAAAGTCCCCCTGTAAACATGATGATTATTAATGACATGTACGTTGAACCAAGTACAAATAAAATAAAGAAATTCTTTCAAAATAATCATAAATTCTCCAATAAAAGTGTGTTTCAAACAATGCACATTAAACTAGCATCACTTTATTTGGGCCATTTGAAAGCCTCTGGGGCCAGACTAAAAAGGCTCTGTCCCTTGTAGTTTCAGGCATACACACGTGTAAATTGGAAAGAAAAAAGGGTCACAAATACAGCTAGATGACTCATTGGAAATGTACAAATTTTGTTTATTTGTGAAAAGTAAATGGATCCTCTGTAAAAAATAAAAACAATAAAAACCAAACAAACATCAGTTTCGCAGATTACCAGCGCACTCCTCTAGCTATAATACACAATGTAGCGTCACAGCAGCAACAATTGCTTCTCTACAATCACTGCGGATGTCTTTCATCTTTGGCACACCTGAATGCTCCAGACCAGTAAACCGCCAAAACTGGGACTTCAATCTTCCTGTGTAAGAAGTAAGCATGCATGTAGGTTTTCTTTTGTTTTGTTTTTCACATGCAACCTTCTGCATTTTGGCTTAGTTTTTGTTAAATAAATACTGCTACCATCTAATATGTCACGTTTTGTTTTCCATCTGGGGTTGTGTTTACCAAATTTCAAAACCTGCTGAGGAACAGATAATTCTTTATCTCCTGATACATAGTACACCCTCTGTCAAGGTTGTACTTTCTTTTTCATATGTCTGTATGACCTGCTCCTGCTCAGTAACTAATAACAGTACAATATCAAAATGTTTCTTTAAGTAAATTAGTATTTAAATAGGAGTTCAAAAGCAGAGATATTTTCATTTCTACTCAGAAGGTTGAGGCGGCTTTAGCAATGGGCACCTATGGGCGAGGTCAGCAAACATGTGCAAGAACACAAGTTCCAGTTAATTCGCTTATACACACATATAAACACACACAGTACCCGCAGTTCTATCAGCGCTTTATTCTGGTGAGGATGACGCCTACAGGGACTGACTACACAGTCAAATGATACAGCAGAGGAACAGCAGTGTGTCATATGACCCATCCCTGGGGACTTTTTCTGTTCCGACTATCCAGCCTGCAAACGGCATAAACCAGTAAAAGTGCAGGTCATTCCCGTCCAACATGTTTTAGTGTCTTGTGCATAAAATCTGGTATTTTATCAGCTTGTCTACTCTTAACATAGTGTGTGTGACCTCTACACTCAGTGCTGGTAGCTCTTCGAAAAGTGCTCATGGCAGTCAAGGCAATTTTTATAATCCAAGAGTTCAGTCATGAGATCCAAAACATCAAAACAAAGTGCTAATCATATGATGGAGGCTGACAGGGACAAGGAAGGAAATGTACCCACCTTAGTGATGGGAGCCTCTATAGTCATGGAGTGGATACGAGCCATTGACGAGTGCCTTCGCTGTGAGCTCCCTGGAAGAAGAAGAGAGAAAAAAAAATCACATTGATTTTCAGCAAACTGTGAAAGTTGTGTAGTTCAAGCACAAGTTAGGTAGGCAGCAGTTTTCCCCAACCACTTTCTAATTAGTGTGTTTGTGTGTGTATCCAATCAACAATTGATGTAAACAGACAATAGGGAATGTTTCATAAGCTGACACGAAACGCCCAGAGTTTCCATCATCTGTCTCCTTTCACGCTCACCATCGCTCCCTCGAGATGTTGTGGATCTTACATCCAGAGAGCCTTTCCTCCGGTCTTTGTGCTTACTGGATTGTATGTCTGGGGAGAAGAAAACACCTTTCATTAGCAAATGCAGGCAGACAAAATTGAGATGTGGCAGGAATATGACTGATCTTTGGTTAGAGGAAGAAATTTCTCAGTATGTAGAAATCTGTACTTTTATCCATTTTAAAAAAAGATATAATTTTATTTCAAACATGCAAATATAATTGAAATAACAACAGAAAAAAGAAGTGTGTGTTTTCAAGGCAATGAAGAAAATGGTGTAGCTTGTTGATGGGGTTGTAAACTGTTTTAGATCAACAGTAGTCTATCAGGGGAAAAGATCTCATCATGTTTTAGCTACACAGAAAGTGCTTTTGGATAACACCCTCTTGTTTGTTTATTTCATTAATTATCATTGAATTTTATTTGAATTTATCAACAGTAGGAACTTTCCCCCCGTTTGTCTGTATGCTAAATGTCACTTGCACTTTCCAGTAATCTGAAAGAGTTCACCAACTTTTACTTGTAGCTGTAAGGCTTCCCAGACAAGAAGGAAGATTTTCAAAATCAATTTTTCGCAGTGAGCAGGAACGATATGATCCCCGTTTTGTTTGCCTGTCAGAAGTCAAGCTGCTGCATTTTGATATCGGTTGCAGCTGTGAATTGGCCTTACACTTCAGTCCACAATACAACGAGGAACAATAGTCCAGTTGAGAGAAAGTGAAAATATGAATGACCTTTTCAAGGTAAACAATCATTCCTCGTGAGATATTTCTCAGCTAGATAAAGCAGGACTGCACACTCTGTTAATCTAAGGTTTAAAGTTTGGGTTGTGATTATAGAAAGCAATAATTTTTGCTGGCATGGTGCAATATATTTGCTAAAATATTTCCAAAGTAAGACTTCACAAAACTCCCAAATGCATGTATTCTTATTAAAAAAAAAAAAAAAAAAAAAAAAAAAAAAAAAAAAGCACTGTATGTTGATCTTTCTAATGACCAGCAGCTTGGCCATCAAATCTTCGAACCTTGTGTGACTTCTGGCACAAATTTTAACTGAACAGAGGATATGGTCAGCATTTAATGGACCTCACCTGTCTGAGACTCTGCCTGCACACGTTCACTGGATTTATCAGTCTGCATGGACAGAGTGGAAAAGCAACATGATGAAAAGCAAAAAGCTCACATCATTCTTCATTAACAACTAGAAACACATCTCACCTTATTATTATCATTTAAAGGCCTGTTGATAGACACATAGTGTCTGATTTTTCTGTGAAAGACAAAAGCATATTAACACAAAAGAGAAACCTAAACTCAATAATCATTACAGTGTAATCATTCTGTTGCTGAACAGGTCATTTACATTAAATCAGACTACAGGAGCAAGATTTCCAAAACATCCACTCACCCTCCCTGCCCAATTACAGGTGTGATCTTCACATTTTGCTGAATGCTGTCTCCATTCTTCTTTTTGGCATAGTAGATCCCCTGCCATTCCTGGAAAACATAAAAATAAGTCATGTGACCAATTATTTAACCATTTATCACAAAAACTGAAAATATAAGACTTGAAAACATCCGATAAATAGGTGTGGAGCTCGGTTGGTGTTTGCGCTGCAGATTAGGGGGGGAGGTGGGTCAGTGTATGTCAGATGGCAGCCACTTGCTTTAATGGGGAAGGGGCACGCTCCTGGAGTCCAGTGCTCTTGTTTCATGTCACCCCCCCACACAGACTACCTTAGTAGCTTGAAAAGACCCTTCCTGCTGTTAGCCTGTCTGCGACTGACCTTCGCTCTCTGTGTAGTGAGATTACAGCACAGGCATCAACCGCTGCTCTTATGCACATGAAACGGAGGTACTGGATGACCGGTGGTGCAGACTTACAGCACACACATGACATGCCAAAACTGTATATGTATAACCAATCAGAAATAAAGCTCCTCACATATTGCCTGATGAAATTAAGTCTGTGATGAAGTAAACTACATTTAAAAAAAATGTGTATGACTTGAAATGTGAGATGCGAACGATAAAACGATTTGATAAATGCACTTTACCTTTCCTTTGCGTATGCAGGAGTTTATCGTTTCAAGGAGATCAGGCTTATTCTTCTCACTTTTAGGCACTTCTATTATTTCCTTCCCTATTAGCTCGCCTTGTTGGTAGCCCATAATGGACTCGTAGGCAGGATTCACATACTGTCAAGGAGAGGCAACAAGAGACTGTTGTCTGCTGTTTAAAAGATGGACCATGAGTTAAGACCACTACCTCTACTGATACAAGATACAAAAGTCTTGAGCAACCCCAATTTCTTTATATTTTGCCAGGAAAAAAGTGAAACAGGTGGAGCAATTTATTGAAACCTGTGCAAACATACATGGAAACACAGTATATAAAGGGAAAAACAGAGTTTATACAGTTCTAATGAGGCTGAAAGTCAATATTTGGTATGACCACCTTTTATCCTTCAACACAATCTGAACTCTTAAGGCAAGGCAAGGCAAGGCAAGTTTATTTGTATAGCACAATTCAACAACAAGGTGATTCAAAGTGCTTTACAGAGACATTAGAAACAAGAACAAATAAAAAGCACGATTTAAAATTGATTAAAACAAGCAAATAAACTAACTAACTAATTAACAAACAAACAAACAAACAAACAAACAACAGTATATAAAATCAAAACAGATAAAATCAGAACAGTAGATAAAATCAGTAGTTAAATGTAAGTTTTGAAATTTAAGCTTAAAGTGTGGATTTGGTGCTTTATTCAAATGCAGCTGAGAACAGGTGAGTCTTCAACCTGGATTTAAATAAACTGAGTGTTTCAGCTGATCTGAGGCTTTCTGGGAGTTTGTTCCAGATATAAGGAGCATAAAAGCTGAATGCAGCTTCTCCGTGTCTGGTTCTGACTCTGGGAACTGATAAAAGACCGGATCCAGATGACCTGAGGGATCTGGATGGTTCATACTGGGTCAGGAGGTCATTGATGTATTTTGGTCCTAAACCATTCAGAGCTTTATAGGCCAGCATCAGAACTTTAAAGTCTATCCTCTGACGGACAGGCAGCCAGTGTAAGGACCTCAGAGCTGGACTGATGTGGTCCACTTTTTTGGTCTTAGTGAGGACTCGAGCAGCAGAGTTCTGAATGAGCTGTAGTTGTCTGACTGATTTTTTAGGTAGACCTGTAAAGATGCTGTTACAGTAATCAAGCCTACTAAAGATGAATGCATGGACTAGTTTTTCCAGGTCCTGTTGAGACATCAGATCTTTTATCCTTGATATATTCTTGAGGTGATAGTAAGCTGACTTTGTTATTGTCTTAATGTGTTTTTCTAAGTTTAGGTCTGCATCCATCACTACACCCAAATTTCTCGCCTGGTTTGTGGTTTTTAGATGTATAGATTGAAGTTCTCTGGTGACCTGTAATCGTTTTTCTTTGGCGCCAAAGACTATTACCTCAGTTTTGTTTTTGTTTAGCTGGAGAAAATTGTGGCACAACCAGTCATTGATTTCCTCAATGCATTTACCAAGAGCCTGTACAGGGCCTCGGTCTCCTGGTGACATTGTGATATATATTTGTGTGTCATCTGCATAGCTGTGATAGTTTATTTTGTTGTTGTTTATAATCTGTGCCAGTGGGAGCATGTAGATGTTAAACAGAAGGGGTCCCAAGATGGAACCTTGGGGAACTCCACATGTGATACTTGTCTGCTCAGATGTGAAGTTACCTATTGATACAAAGTATTTCCTGTTTTCTACGTATGTTTTGAACCAGTTTAGTACAGTTCCTGAAAGACCTGTCCAGTTCTCCAGTCGTTTGAGTAATATGTTGTGGTCAACTGTATCAAATGCTGCACTGAGATCCAGTAAAACTAAGACTGACATTTTTCCACTGTCTGTATTCAGACATATGTCATTAAACACTTTGGTCAGAGCGGTTTCAGTGCTGTGGTTCTGTCTAAAACCTGACTGGAAGGCATCGTAGCAATTATTCTGTTTTAAGAAGTAACTGAGCTGTTGAGAAACTGCTTTTTCAATGATCTTACTTAAAAACGGGAGATTTGAGATCGGCCTGTAGTTGTTCATTTGTGTCTTGTCAAGATTGTCCTTTTTCAGTATAGGTTTGATTACAGCAGTTTTTAGTGATTCTGGAAACACACCTGATAATAAAGAAAAGTTGACGATCTGTAACAGGTCTGACTCTAAAGTCTTTGAGACCTTTTTGAAAAAACTTGTTGGCAGGACATCTAAACAGCAGGAGGAGGAGTTCAGTTGACCTATGATGTCCTCCAGGTCTTTGCTGTTAATCGGGTGAAACTGTTTCATGGTGTTTAAACAGTTTTTTGGTGGACACAGTACATATCCTGGATCTGCTGTTGATGTACCAATTGCTTGTCTAATTTTTTGGATTTTTTCAGTGAAGAATTTGGCAAAGTCATTGCAGGCCATGGTCGAATGAAGTTCAGCTGCCACTGACACAGGAGGGTTTGTTAGCCTGTCAACTGTAGAAAATAAGACCCGAGCATTATGGCTGTTTTTAGTGATGATGTCAGAGAAGTAGGACCTCCTTGCATTCCTCAGTTGTAAATTATAATTGTGAAGTTTCTCTTTATAAATGTCATAATGAACCTGGAGGTTTGTTTTTCTCCATCTGCGCTCAGCTTTCCTACACTCTCTTTTTTCATTTTTCACCAGTGTGGAGTTTCTCCATGGAGACTTTTTCCTTCCAGAGATAACCTTCACCTTAATGGGAGCAATAGTGTCCATTACATTTAACATGTTAGCATTGAAGCTATTGACGAGCTCATTGACTGACCCTCTGGGCAGGTCAGGTGTTAATGGGAAGACCTGGTTAAAAATTGCACTACTGTGTTCGGTTATACACCGTTTTGTGATCACTGTTGTTGATATATTTGTGTGGGCTGAGATTTTACTTTCAAAGAAAACACAGTAATGATCAGACAGGCCCACATCAGACACAGTAACCTTTGAAATGCTCAGGCCTTTGGAGATCAGTAGGTCAAGAGTGTGTCCTCTATTATGTGTGGCCTCTGTTACATGCTGAGTCAGCCCAAAGTTGCCCAGAGTGTTACTCAGGTCTTTAGTCCCTTTGTCCTGAGGGTTGTCCACATGAATGTTAAAATCCCCAACAATAATTACACAGTCAAAATCAACACAGATCACAGACAGCAGTTCACTAAGGTCATTAAAAAAGTCTGTGCAGTATTTGGGAGGCCTGTAAACATTAAGAAACACAACTTTGGATGGGGCCTTCAGCTGTAAAGCCACATATTCAAAAGACTGAAAAATTCCAGGAGATAGCTGCTTACATTGAAATGATTCATTAAATAAGACAGCAACCCCTCCTCCTCTCCTGCTCGCCCTGACCTCACTGATAAAACTGTAGTTAGGAGGGGTCGTCTCGATGAGAACAGCTCCACTGTTACTTTGGTCCAACCAAGTTTCAGTTAAAAACATAAAATCAAGGCTGTGCTCAGTGATTAAATCATTAATTAAAATGAATCAAAGATGTCAAAATTTGATTGATCACTCTATAAACACTGATTTTCAGTCCAGTTCTTGGTTAATTTTTTTCCCTCCCATTTCCCTCCTTTAAGAATGGCCTTTTATAATCATAATTATAATAGGTTTATTTATGACTTATTATTACCCCCTTGAAAAATAGATTTCGTCTTTGCCTTTTCTAAAGGACATGACCTTTAGATACTGTCCATCTGCTGTAGCCTTTTCTTTTAGGCCTTCTTTCTTTCTCCTCTACTTATTGAGTTTCCTCAACTTTTCTAAGGAAACACTGCACACCATGCCAAGGTAAGCCAAATCTTTGGTTTATAGGTCTTTGGGAATCACCCTGTTAGTGCAAAAATAATATGTCTGTCAAATGATGTAATCTTTAGCATTTTTCATAGATTAATTTAAAGAAACTGGAACAAATTATCTATTTTTTGCAACAGGCTGCAAGTAACAAAGTTCCTATAGACATAATTTCAATTTTTTAGATGTTGAGTTGTCCAGTATGTGTATCCACAACTTTCAAAAACCCTGGAGAATTACTGCTCAAGAGCACTTAAAAAAATACAAGAAAGTCTGGATTCTTGGAATTAAAATATAAACAAATGAGGGGTAGCTCGAGACCTTCGCACATACTACACATACTACTGTATATGTAAATATGAGAACACAGGCTATAGTATTATGGGTCATTCAGATGACAGGAATGAAAACAGGATCTTAAACAGGAGAGATTGTGAAAGGAAGAAACCGGAAGGGAAGTTCAGGAAAAGAGAGAGAGAGAGACAAAAATTGAGCTAGAAGCAAAAGTTTATCAAAAGCCCACCTGAATAACTTGATCTTCAGAAGTGATCTCTATGGCCTCTTGGCTTTGTTCTAGAGCTGTGAAAATAGCATTGCCAGCCCTTGTGTAGAGACACAACAGCACCAGAATTATTGTTAAGAAATGCAAAAGTAGCTTAACATTTACCAACTTTCAAGAAAAATGTAGCAGGAGTTAAAACTGGGATTGAAAGTCAGCATGTTCTTTCCGATGCCTTGCTCTCAGTGCATGAGCATTTAAATAAGGGCACTGTGTATTTAACTACAGCACAGGACATCACACCGATATGGCGTGACTCACCTCAATTTGAACTGTGCCCGCACCTCTCCATGCTCCAACTGTAGCAGCTCATTGTAGCAGGCCATCATATTGGCATTTTCCACATATCTCTGAGAGTCAGAGCAACACAGGTAAAAGGCAAAAAAAGAAATCCCACTTGCAATTCATGCACAGTCCAAATCTGGACTCCGGCCTTATATACCGATAGATTAAAACGCATCAGTACATCAATACGCACGCATTTGGTAGAAGACACACATTTAAAGACAGAGTCACTCACCCTATTAAAGCCAGCATTGATCAGTGGCATCACAGAGGCTTCCTCTCTGTCTGGCCTTAAAAGGAGAGCACGTGTAAGCATCGAAACATCGACAAGACAAACAGTTGTTTAAAGAACATCAGAGGGTTACACGGACCTGCTCCAAGCCAAGCATTCTCAATCATTTCAAACAGTGACGAAAAGGAAGAAAGAGATTACATACCTTTTCACAACGGCGACTATCACAGTGTTTTCTGAAGAGTTTACTGCTCTAATTGACCTGAATGTAAACAGAGGGAGCCTTTTAGCTGGTAAGCAGGCTGGTGGAAAAGCCCATGGCATCAAATCAATGTATTTTTCAGTTTTTCACGCTCCGATTCTCGCAGGCAGGCAGAGCCCACTGGTGGAGCTCTATGAGCGGGCAGAGGCCTCTGAAAGAATGCAGTGTACAGGGCCACTCATCCGCCTGTGGTTTTCCCCAGCCAGTGGTCATAAAGGCCCTTTAGTTCCCGTGTACACCGAACATATGGATCGGCCAAAATGAATAGGGTTAACATACACGCTGGGCAGGGCAAATGAATGTTTGTCAATGTGTTTTTGGTTTGAGCAGAGGCTAAAGATAGAGAGTGGTATAGGCAGTCACTGCTCATTTCTCAGTGACATGACTCCACTAGGTAGCACGCAGTGGTAGCCGGGGAACCCAAAGTGAGCTGGCCATTTACCCCCACATAGAGTCATAATCACCAGTGCTGTACCAAATGCACTGTAACACATGAAAAGTAGTTCCATAATTGTTCAGTCACAGCCCTTAGAGGACAGCCACTAACAAATTCACTTCAGCTGTGCTGGTTAAAACAAAAATCACAGCGTGATTAAGTAAATTTATATGCACAACTTTATCTTGGTCCTACGATCTAGAGTGCATAAAAACAATTTACAAAGCATGTCTAAACAGTCTGCAAAAAAGTAATGGAAAAAGTTGATTAAAAAAAAGAGGTGTAAATGATGTGAAGCTAGTGGAAACTGGGTATAAACAGCTAAAATAGCAATAAGTCAGTGGCTCAGTAAGTAATGGCCCGAACAAATGGTCACAGTTTACGAGGTAGTGATATTTGAATGCAAACTCAACTCCTGACTGGTCAATCACTGATAGCTCAGCTTAAAAGTATCAATGTTCATATCACCAATAATGCTAAATGACATCTAGCTTTAAAAAATAAAAAAAAGAAATGGCAAGAGGAATAGATACTTGACCATCTGCAAAGAGCTGTGCGGGTATACTGGACAAAACAAAGCTGCAGATCACTACACCGCATCACTCAAAGAAACAGATGATGGGAGAGCTTGCTTACCGGCATAGTGCTTCAGCGTCAAAGTGTCTGGAATGTCTGTGGTCAATGATGACGAGGTCATGATGCTTCTCCAAGAAGCATTCAAGAGCCGACTCCGGCGTTCGCGCCATGCTGCACCTGAAGTTGGCCTTCTCGCATGCCCAGCAGAAGCCATTACTCTGACTATCCTCTTTGGCAAAAACTAAAAGTACCTGCAAAAGAGACACGGGTAAGCACATATGGTAATATAAAAGACATCTAATAGTACCACAGTTAATATTCCAGTGTAATAATAAATGAGGAGGGGTAAAAACGAACACATTAAAAGAGTCTCCTAAGTAAGAAATGATGTATGCAAACAGATTTTACACTCTGTTTGCTAGCATGGACAACAAAGACAAAAGCACGCAAGTGGCAACCTTCGGTGGGTAAATGATAAGTCTACATTAAAGTGCCGGACACTTATTAAACATCTCTGCTGTGTAAAATTCATCGTGGCTTATATTTACGAAACATTAAGGATCGAGAAGTGGCTGTCAGTCCTGGTTCTAAAAGTAAGGTGGTGCCAGCCATAGTGCCACCCTCAAGGTTTTGGAACAGAACTTCAAAAACCATTGAGTGACGCCATGATGGATTCAAATATTATTGGGGTTTTTTGGGTTTTGTTTTTTTTTTACTAGTAATTGATATTATCCAAATAGTAAGGGAGTAATTAGGACAATACCATTATATAAAGTCTATGGACTAAATCTACTGTGGCACTCAAACATCTGACCTAAAGAATTGTGATAATGATTCTGTTGATTCATATAATCAGTCTTTTTTTTTTTTTTTTTTTTTAACAAAGTGAGTCTATGAAATTATGCTCTACTGGTTGGATGTGTGACAACTACAGAGTAGCTGCATTATTAAAAGGAATCTGAAAAGATTTATTGCACAACCCTGGAGAAGTCCCGTGCAAATCGTCATGAAGTTGTGATTCCATTAAGGAAATTAGATTAATCACAAATGATGTACCCTGGCCCTATATCATCAGTTCTGTAGCAAAAAAATAAAAAAATAAAAATGGCTACAGGGATTTGGGATCCGAATTGTCAAAACATCACTGTCACATTTGAATGACACATGCAAATGACCACAATCAGCCTGCAGTGTGACCTCAGGTCTCCAGTGGGTAGGCCCTGATTGATCAGCTTGTACTCAGATGCATGAGATTTTCTTGTCTGCTGCCATGAGCTATAGCACAATTAATCCCGGTGGCCTTCACTGGCTGTGGGCCCCTCCACCAGTCTGCCAAGGCTGTGGCCCAACGAGCTGCTGCTGCTATCGTCAAACCTGAGAATAGGCTCTCTCTCTCTCTGCCACCGTACTTTCAAATAACCCCATTACATGCGCAAATACTGGACCAGAGCATTAGGCCTGCCTCCAAGAGCAGTGCCGCACTAAGAGTAGATTCATGAGTCACCCTCTCAAACAGACGTCATCTCCAACTGTTGGCAGGGAGCAGTGTGAACGTAAAGAAAAGAAAGCTTGTTCTGCAGTTTTAAGTTTGCATCACACCTGTAAGGTTGAGTTAGGATACAAAGACCTGATTTTGCTGAGAAAAGTAGAAGCTCTGTCCTCCACACAATGAGGGGATAGAGGATTGGCTGTTTGGACAGTTGTCTTTCTCATTCATGCTGACAATTGGCATGGCATTATTTAAGTAGCAAAACATAGCCTCAGGCTCGAAGCACTGAGTCCTTATGTCTGAGAGAGGTGTTGCCAATCCAAGCCATATTTCTCATGTGAGCATTTTTCCTACAAGCGGCATTAAGTGTCCGGGTCATAAATACATCACCTCTGAATCCTAGAGCTATGTTCGGTACGCACAGGGAATTAGATCAGAATTCCACATTGGGATGTTGGTAGAAAAGTCAACATTCCTGCAGAGCTGGAAGAACGGGGCAATATAGGCCACGATAAGGTCTGCTTAGGGGATTCTTCCTGGGCCTAGACAGATATGCCTTGCTTATAATAACAAAACCAGTTACAGCTGATAGGGAAAAATAAAATCTATAATCTTAAAGGACATTTAAAGAAAATTTTTTTCTGAAAATCAGGATACCCTGCTCATGCTCCAAAGAGTCAGATGTACCAGAAAGAGAAAGTAGCAGACAGACAATGACATCCAGAGGGGAAAAAATAGTTTGAAGGGGGTAGTGAGCGGTTTGGCAGAGTCTGATCACTCAGTCTAGAAAACATCATTGTTGAAAACAGAGGGCCCGGCCAGATCCTGTGGACCGCGAGAAAAGAGGAGGAGCAGAGAGGAGGAGGGAATGACAGGATCAGCTGTGAGTGACAAAAACAGGAAGGGGATATCTCTCTACCTCGCTTTCCTACTGTGGTCACTGTGGAGCGCATCAGACAATGAAGCAGTCTGTGCACTTATATGTGTCATTACAATGCACGACTTCTAATATATCCAGCACCTTCAAACCATCACTGTTATGAGAATTTGTTGCAATTTTATTTTTGTAAAAATGCACCATGTTACATGCTATGCCCCAGCTGTGCAACTAGTCTATTATCATTCATGCGGTATGTCTGAGGCTTCGACATTAGTCCTTTAGTCATCTCCATTTTGGCCTTTTAAAAGAGGGTGTGACAAGCACAGGGTGACTCTGACTAAGAAGCCTGGGGACAATGCAGGTTCACTCTGATCTTGTAGCCACACCCTAAAGCATACATAGCTTAACCTTGTATTCTTTTGTATGCAGAGCCATGATTTACTAGCAACTGAGAATATCATTTCATTATTTCATCAATACATTTGAGCGCTTTCTTATAGAGATTTCCTGCATGGCGTCATTGCAACCAACAGTTACAGGGGTTTCCTTAAATGTTGCTAGGTAAACTTAGTTGCACCTTAGGTGCAGCACCAAAAACCTCAATCTTATTGCTTTGGCTGTTAGCAGATTTCTGTGATCACCTGTAGTTTGCATAAGAAATGCAGACTTATTTGCAAACACTTGCTAACCACTAGCAGAGCAGTAGCAAAAAATAGAAACCCGAAATGGGAAATGTTTGCCTTCACATTAAAAACAGTGCCTCAGCACTGCAGCAAACATGTTTCAAGGTTTGTGTCACACTTTTCAGTTTCACTACTGCCTGAAGAGTAGTTGGCAAGTGTTTGCAGACAAATCAGTGTCTTCCATGCAAACTATTGCAACATGCTAGCAACCAAAGCAATCATAGGTGGTTCTTCGCCAACTGGCAAACATAAATTATTCCCTAGCTTTCCGCCATCAGGGGGTCACGATCAGTCTCTAGGCCCATGTGGCTGGAGATCCTACACTGTCATACGTCCAAGATGGCGGACAGATATACATCATGCGACTGTAAAACCTTCTATACAACTGGACAATTACTTTTTGGGACCAGATGAGTTGCCCCCTGCTAGCTACTAGCAAAAATGCAGTTTTAAGGCATTTCTGCAGCCACTTCACTTTATCCTCTTTTCATAATCCGTGTATGTTCTACTGGGTAGAACGACAGTAAATTCTTATTTCTGCTTAAACAAATCTAATAAAAACAATAAAATAAATGTCAAAACCCCTGAAGAAACAAAAACAAACAAAAAGACCACACCACACTGCGTAAATGGCTGAAAGCTTGACGTTTCTGAGGTTTTATACAACAGCAGCGACATATGGCGAGGGAACGCACACGAACTGTATAATGACCCACTGAACATCTGAGAATGTCGGCAGCGATGAAACCGGTCCATGGACCCTCTGTGCAGCTGTTCCATAATGTGCATTGTTCATTATGGTATGCTCTTCGTCACAAATGTTTGGCCTTGTTGCCTTGACAACCCAGGGGTGTACTGCACACAATAGGCCCATTAACAGTTTTAATGCCCATCTCTCCTCTTTTCGAATCTTTGCATGGGACATGCTGTGGGGTCTTTAAGAATTTCCACCAAACTCCAAGCAAAAGTTTTTAAATACTAAAATGCAAAAAACAACTCCACCAAATATTCACAGTCACACCAAGTTTTGCTTTACAACTTAGCTAAAAGCTTCTTAATGAATGGACATGAATATTTTCCTGGAGCACTCGTGTTGTTCGCGGAAGGCCTTCAAACACTCAAGCACAGTCATGTTAGTTATTGTTTTACGATACCTGAAGTGGGTCTTTAAATAACTTCATTGGTCCGAATTGCACCTCTGTTAATGTGGTCTGAAAGATAACAAAAAGAATACAGGCATTAGAAGAATATCAGAAAAAAAGCATTTCACTCATTCAGTTTAAAATGGTTCCATAGATCCCAGTAATTTCCCAGAAATAAGAAAGTTAAGCAAAATGTCACACCTTTATCTTTTCTTCTGGCCTTAATATTGCAGGAAAGCACTGACATAAATAACTATATTCATTGTTACAAGCTGACCATGCATACTTAACCAAGAAAAAAAAAATTGCTGTAATGCCAAAGGAATGTATCACATATTATATGTAAATATTATTGTTTATTGATTCACAGACAAAGAAATACACTGCAAGTGATCCTAAATGGTGATTTCACTTATATTTTGCTCATGAATAAAAAATAAATAAATCATTCACTGATACTGTTTCATATGAAAACAACAGATCAGGAGCTTAGCCTGTTTAAAAAAACAAAACAACAGTAACTCATTTTTCTGAAACACATTCTCATCAGTTTAAAATTTTTATAAGGAAATCTAACAACATTTCTAAAAGGTATTAAAGTATGAGCTATTAAATATAACAGATATGGCAACATGTTGAAATGTACTTATCTGACATCTCATTAAAGACAGCAGTGAAATATAAACAAGTATTTTCTCAAGTAATATTTTCAGTTGACGCTACATTTTACTTCTGTTCAACTAGAAATATAACACTACCTCTAACCCTCTTTAACATTCACACTATATCTTTTAACCAATTTTGATTTTTCTTAATTAATAATCAAGATACTTTTTAAAAGAAAAAAAAAAGATTTGCAAAATTTGGAGTGCAAAACCTTTTTGCACTCCAAAATTTTAAATTGCATAACCTTGTATTGTGTTTCTATATAATTGGTATTACATACCTGCATACTTCTCTCATCACCAACTCAATTAAAACAAATGTTTGAAATTTAGTCATCCAATTTCTCCTAAACAGGAGACTTGAAAGAACTTTTTTTTAAAGGGCAAATATCACACTGACAGGTTTTTCACTCATTACACTTTCCTTACATGAGCTTTCTCATTTCTGTCTGCAAATAATTTAGCTTCCTTCCTGCTAAATGGA
Source organism: Astatotilapia calliptera (assembly GCF_964374335.1). Taxonomy (NCBI): domain Eukaryota; kingdom Metazoa; phylum Chordata; class Actinopteri; order Cichliformes; family Cichlidae; genus Astatotilapia; species Astatotilapia calliptera. The sequence continues at coordinate 14,235,970 of NC_137422.1, read as the reverse complement.
ACCCAGCTCAGGGGTTAGTAACCATAGCAACCAAGCCCCTTGCGGACCGCCATCCCTCTAGAATTCCTCTTCTCCGTAAACAATCTACACATGTGAGGAGGAATACAGAGAGGAATTTCAGAGTGTGCTGGGCTGCAGTAAATCACTTCTTGCTAAATTGTAAGCCTTCTGAAAGCTCCATGAAACAACAAAGAGGGGGGGAAGCTGATTAGCCCTGGGTTGTAGCCAAACTGACATCATCATGACACTAGGCTGTTTGTTGTAGCTGACCACAAACAAGAAGTATGGGACCAGAAAGGCTACAAGCTCTGTGATGCTCTGTGATCATCTGATCTTTCACATGAACTAGGATCTGGTAGCAAAATAGCCTGATGTGGTATGCGCACACATAAAGAAGTGTCCAGCTACATTTTTGCACAGTCATATAGAAACATCATAAACCCATGCTCTTCTAGAAGGGTTTAGCTCAACAACATCTAGTTTATTTTGTTGCTAGATTTCTTTGCCCTCATGCCAGAGCAAATAACATCTTCTGCTTCAATCATTTCATTTTGCCATGAGAATGAACCAGAACTCTCTCTCTTGTTTTGATTGCAGCTGGGTAAATGACACCGAGATGCATGCATGCACTGAGCAGCTCCTTCAGTGGGAGACTGCGGCACCCACGGTGTGGGACGGAGAGATTTCGCAGGTCTTTCCTCCCCACTGCTGTCAGACTCCATAATAAAGACTTTAACTGATCAAGCACACACATCCATACATATGCAATAATACTAAGTGCAATAATCCTTTCTGTCATCGTTGTATTTTTACTCAGTTGTATATAGTATTTGTATTTGTATTCTATTTTTATCTTATTGTATATTTATTTTTATTTTATTCTACTGTATATAGTATTTTATTTTATTCTATTCTGTACAGTTGTGTACTGTATTTATTCTTATTGTATTCTAATTTTTGCCTCATAACTTTTGCACTGTCCACTTCCTGCTGTGACAAAACAAATTTCCCACGTGTGGGACTAATAAAGGTTATCTTATCTTATCTTATGTAAAGTACACAGTACAGCGCAAAAATTACCCCTCATTTCTTTACATTTTGTTTTTAAGAAGCCAGATTTTCTTGTAATTTTTTAAAAGTGGTCTCGAGCAACAGTTCTCCAGACTTTCTGAAGGTCTTTCAAAGTTTTTCTTTGGACACTAGCAGCTTTTTCACTTATTTCCAGTCCAGTCTTTGTACCTGACCATTTTCAGGGGAATGGTTTTTTTTGTTTTTGAAGCAGTTTAGCACTGGTCTATGAATTATTCAATCATTAAAAAGGCATCTAACTCAAGCAATAAAGCAGTGCTGGGTCTACACATAACAGGCAACCTAGGTTAGAAATAATATACATAATTTGTTCCCATTCCTTTAGTTGAATCTGTCAAAAATTTGACAGCCATAAAATACAATTTTTCAACAACAAGTGAGTGATTAGCTGAAAACATGGTGTGTATTATAGCTGTAAAAGAGGAAACTGGACAAGTCTCATCAGAAATGGTCTCAGTGGAGGGATGGCTGTCAAGAAGTAATTCTCAAGGAAGGGAAACATGGAGTCTGAAAAGTCTCAGGTATGCCAAATTACACAAGAACTGAAAATAAGTGCCAACAGTTCTTATAGAGTGGTGAATCCACATTAGAAATTTTTGGTTCAAATTGACATCAGCATGTCAGGAGAGAGGAATAACAGTACATGAGTGTACACTGTAAATATAGTTTGAGGCCACATTTCAGTCAGTGGTGTTGGAGATTTTGTCAAAACTGATTGAATTATGAATGAAGAACATTCAGATTTTGATCCAACACCCAATAGTATATGGAAAGCTTTTGATTGGCAACATTTTAACTTTTCAGCATGACACTGATCCCTAAAACACTGCCAATACAGTAAAAGTATACCTGGATAGAAAAATACAATTTAACACTGTCAGTCATGGATTGGCCTCCCCAGGGCGCGGACCTCAACATTATTGAAGCAGTGTGGGATCATCTTGACAGACAAGAGAACAAAAGGCAGCCAACATCCAAAGAAGAGCTTTGAATGTCCTTCAGAAAGTGTGGAGAACTATTCCTGACAACTACTTAGAGAAATGACAAGAAAGCTCCCTAAGAGAGTTCAGGCTGACTTTCAATCTCATAAGAATTGTACAAACTAAATTTCTGCCTCATATGCTATCTTTCAATAAATCATACAGTACTATATACAACTCATTTAGTGTGTAGCATTTGGCTATAAAGTATCCAGCTAGCTGAGGCGTAGCACAAGCAGTAAAACACCAGAGTCTCACCATCCCGGAGAGACTTGTCTTCAATTGACAATGATACAACAAATACAACTGCAGCTGAGATTGTGTAACTCACAAAGCCAGCCCTTGTCTGTCTCTCTCTCTCACACACACACACACACACACACACCTGAACCAGTCTGCCAGCCTCTTCAGGCAACATACTTCTCCTGTACAGTACACAAACGCACACACTGCAATGAATCATTCAGACAAGCATTTGCATCCCGCAGACATCATGTTGGCCCTCAACCAGGAGCAAACAAAACAGGGGAAGTGAGTGAGCATATAGGCCAGGCAGCCTGGCAGTACAGACACAGTGTGCGCACCCAGGTAAGCAATGTCCCGCCCTATATGCTGCCACGTTATACCAGTCACACTGGGAAATCTGTGTTTGTGTCAGAGTCTGTGCCTGCATGTGTGTGCGCGCATGCATGCATGTGTACACGGGGCCTTCATGATGATATTATCATGTCATCTCTCTACAAATCTTAATACAAATTCCTGCTGACTGATTCAGAGACACAGTTATTAGACAAAAAAAACAAAACCTAAGTGAATGGTTCAAGTGTTTCTTTCACATAAATATTGTTTATTAATATAAAAAAGTTTTCATTATAATCAAATGTTAGAGAATATTTTTTAAAAAGCTGGCGGGTTATTTTAATTACCAATAAGTAATTATTTTGCAGTAATCTGAGAAAATTCTATTTAGGATTTACACTGGGTAAGCATTAAATAAGGGATGTTATATTAAAGAATAGGTAATGGGTTTACCTATTCTTTACCTATCCTTGAAAGCTGTCACGATTTGTGCTTTATTGAAGTATAAACCACAACTAAATAAACACATAAATAAGCCGTTATTTTAGTTTTAAGCACCATGATCAAATCTTATCCCTCAATATTTTCAGTATGTATGGCAATCTGTAAAGTTATTGGAGTAATTTTTCAGCCAGACACGCAGTGGTACCAAACACTGAGTCAGCAGCACACAGTGACTAAAGCAGCTCAGTACAGATGCTGAATTAATGTAGATCAGTAACATCATGGCCAAAATCTGATACACTCAGCCCGGGTCACATTATGTCGATATACGAGCATGAGCAAAATCAAATTACAACACACCAGTTGGCACATGGTGAACTTGGAATCTTCAGGCCCTCTAACCCACTTTGACAAGTTCCTAAAAATTTTTTTCACTAAAATTCACAGAACTGCGTCTGTTTTTTCATTCACTGAGAGGCCATTTTGCAGGCTGGCCACTTCAAAGAAAGTTATATCGTGTGATATCACACCTTTTTGTTCGTTTGGGCCAATATGACCAAACATGACAGCTACTAGGCATCTGCAGTCATCTAGAGAAGTATTTAAGACAGTCTGCAGTACCCCTGATTTTTTCTTTGTTTTAATCTATGGGTAAACCTACATTGCAAGAAAATATACAATGAATAAAACACATTTTCAAAAACCACCCCACCACTGTGACCATTTATACCCAAATCCTTTCAAACTGACTTCAGATCAGTGTATACACAAGCACCTACTGTGAGTTGTTTTAATAACCGTTCAGCTGTCAACCATAGACAGCTACTCAGCTACCATGATTTCACCCACTGGCACCCGAAATCCTGTTTTGAAGCTTTGAAGTCATAGGTATATAAAAGTAGGGTCTGAAAAATTATGCCATAGCATAAAGAGAAACGCATAAGTGCCTTAAACTTATATTTTATCTGAAGACCACCAGATGGCTGTAGCTGTGGTTGCTTAAAGAAATCTACGGAAAACTGGCTTTCTGTCTCAACTTGTGCCAAACATTTCCTGATGAGTTTATGGGCTCAGGTGCTTGGTAAAAGGTAAAATAAATAAAATCATACTTATTTTGACAATCTTGGTCGCACTAAAAATGAGGATCATCCATGCTATAAGTTGTTAGCCAATGAGCAAACAATTTTCACAGTCACACATATTTACTGATTCTTTTAATGTGAAAACCTACACATTTCCTGATTTAATAGCATTTAATGGACTACAAAGTGAAACCACAGGAAGCTGTTGTTTTACCAGAGCTAAAAAAAGAACCTGTAGGTGGTCATGATGGGTATAAAACAGAATATCCATCACATGATTAGATAAACCATCTGTCTCATAATATGTAACACATGGCTAACCCTATTGGCCAGTAGTTCCTAATAGCTCACCAACTTATCTCACCGAGTGCCTACCAGAGCATAGCATGAAGCCTGGCATGGACCCTCTCATGATTGTGATCTTGAAATATTACAAGAATCTAGCTATTGCACAAGGCAAGTCCTGCTGCCACTTTCTTTTGATACACCTAATGTATTTACGTAGTGGGGCTGCTTCTGACCCTATATCCTGCTTCCAGTGTATCCGGCCCTATAGATCTCCTCCTCCTCTCCTCCAGACCACCAGCTCTTCTGTCTCAGACACACACACACACACACACACACACACACACACACACACACACACTAGACCATACACACTGGGAGAGTGGCTTTCCACTAAAGTGAAAAACAGGAAATTGGATGACATTGTTCGGTGCGCCGACGTCAGCAGTGAGAGATACTGTAGAAAGAGTAAACAGCTTCCTCCACCCCAGAGCTGGGACCAGGATGCAGGGAATCTTGGGATGCCTGCCCTGCTCGTACTTCTTAGAAAAACGGCTACTCCATATTCTCCAGATCCTTCGCTTTGACAAGCCCTCTCCAGTTAACGTGCAGCTAACACTCTCTCTTCGTTTCACCGCTCCCTCAAACCACTTCATCAGTTCAGGAGTTTATTCCTTTTAAAAACTTCTCTACATGTGGTTAAGTAGAATATGATATGCCTAGCTGATGGCACAGTAACATAGGATGAGATCAGATTTCTTCCTTAGAAGTGTTGGGCCTCACAACCAGTGGTGGGGTGTCATGCGTGTGTTTGTGTATGTGTACGTGCATGTTCCTGTCTAAAAGTGTGAATCAAATGGAGATGAATCAATGTACTTGATTAGGACTGATTAAGGGCAGCAGTCCCAGCCACAGGTGTGGATGCACACTATGTACCAGACAGACACACAGTCGGACACACCAACCCTGACACACACTCAGCTAAGTGATGGGCTAAATGGCACCGCCTGACACATCAACCTCACCACATGCTGAGCCACTCAGATAGTATTGCTAGCTGCCCATGCTGGGTGTGTTACCTCAAAGAGAATAATTCACTTTCATGTGTGGCCACTGCCTATAGATCTGCCCCGAAACCAAGAGTAACAGAGAAGTTTCAAACTTGTGACCATATCCAGCTGAGATGAATCGACTACCAAGCCGATATTTAAAACCTTTAACAAATTCAGCTGAACTAAATCGAAATTTCTTTAAGTAAAGTACCAATGCACAAAATATGTAATAACAACCAGCCTGGTCTTAAGGAAAAGGGCGTAAAACACATTAGTTTATCTCATTCCAGCAGCATATCCTTTATTAAGAATGGTGGTCGACCAATCTAAGGTAACTAGGGTCTCTTAAATAAATAATGAGTGATTTATCACCACATCCTGTCTCCTGCTCCACACTTTGTTACGCTGTGAAAATAAAAGTGGTACAATTCGTATTATTTTTCAGTAATGAATAGATACAGTTTCATCACTATTTCACAAGCTGTCATATAAAATTTTATGAGAAATTCACCTAATGCCTTCAGTGTGTGGCTCAGTGTAATTGGTCTCCATGAACACAAATTCACTTATTTTATGACTATTTCAAAGACTTTCTTGAGACTGACATGTTAGGCAAATTAATAGCTTTACTTATTCGTGTACTTTAACAGTATCCATCCATATAGTTCCCACTGATAAGACATCTGAGGCCTATCAGTCACACAGGTCTAAATACCGGTCAGCAACCGCAAACGTGTAATCTCCAGCTGTTTGATGAGTGCTTGATAGCTGAAATCAGTTGCAAAAAGGGTACTGGACCAAAAACCTCCTTTTGATTGTTTATGAGCGTACAAAATTAGAGAAATGCTTTCAAAGTAAAAGTTCTGCTGCACCCAAAACATTGTAAAGTAAAAACCTTTACTTTGAAGACAAACGGTCTTGTGTTGCACTTTTTTTACAGTTTCACTGCAGCTCGGGGAGTACTGCGTGAGTGTTCGTAGCCAAATTGGCGCCTTGTGAACAAACTACAAACGACAGATCAGAAAAGTGTCAGATGACTCATCAATGCTTTTCTCACAACCAACAAACCCGAATACACAACCACAGCCATAAACAATAAACTTCCACAACAAGCTGCACCTATAGTACTTCAGAAAACTGGGAAACACACCGTGGTGGAGAAAAAAAAGAAAAGAAAATTATGATATATAATCTTCAAAATTCGTCAAAAGCCTTCAGTACTGGTATGATATTATAACTTCCACTCTTTCTTTAATTTTTCTGAAAACATAGTGTCTTCATCTACAGTGCAGTGAAAACAAAAAAAGAAAAAATTGCTCCCGTCCCAATTTTTTGGTGTTTTGCACATTAGTCACACTTAAAAATTTCAGAGCAAACAAATTTTAATATTAGACAAATGTAACCCAAGTAAATGCAAAACGCATTTTTAAGTAATGTTTTCAAATTTATCCAAACCTACCTGGCCCTGTGTGAAAAAGTAACTACCCCCCAAAACCTGATAACTGGTGGTTCTGCCCTTGGCAGAAAGAACTGCAGTCAAGCGTTTGCGATAACTGGCAGTGAGTCTTTCACATCACGTTGGAGGAATTTTGTCCCACTCTTCTTTGCAGAACTTGCTTTTATTGAGACATTCAGAGGTGGGTTTGCTGGTATGCTTTTGAAGTTCTTTAGATGTTGTTTTGAGTCGATGAGCTCTTAGAGGTTAATCAGTTAATTCATGATTCATGGGCACGATTACTTTTCACGTAAACCCAGGGGAATTTGGTAAACCCCCCCCCCCCATAATAAATGAAATCAAAATTTATAAATGCATTTTATATTTATATTTATATTTACTCAGGTTATCATTGTCTAAAAAAAAATTGTTGTATGATCTGAAACAGTTGAGTGTGACATATTTCATAGAAATTAAGAAGGAGGCAAATACTTTTTGTACATGCAGAGGTTAACAGATAAAAACTGTCCACAGTGTGAATTCTTTTGTTGCCTTATTTATGGCACATAGATCCATCCCTTTGCACTCTAGGATAAAATCGTGTGTTAAAAGCATTTTGGAAATCAGTCTAGCTTAATCCGACATTACATCTCAAATAAAAGACAAATGAATTTTTCAATTCATCCATCAGGTCCTTCATTGCCTTATTATGCTCAAAAAGTAATAAAATAACCACTGAATAAGATAAAAAAGGACAAATAATAAAATCACAAATGCAATTAATGTGCTAATGTAATTACAGTCCATCCTTTCTGAAAAATAACTACGCCAATGTGTATTCTGGCTCTGTCCACATGTTTTATCCACAGTGACCAACCCCACAGTCAGCCAGGCAGAAGACTTTAGTTGAGTCGCTGGCATGAGTGAGGGAAACTAGGCCACTGTGGATCGGTTTGTCCCAGAACATCCATGCTTTCTCTCTGTCTCTTTCTCAGTCTGGCAGAACACACACGGAGGAAAGACCAATTGCCTGAAACAAAAACTATGTCCAGCAAAGTACACACACACACACACACACACACACACACACACACACACACACTACATGAAATGAATAATCACATTCAACTAATTTTCTTTCCATTCTTTAGATATATGACGGTGTGACTCACATGCAATGTTGAGATTAACAATGCAAGCATCTTGCATTTACTATGCAAATTGTTCAGTTATGTGTTCATGACAGGGCAGAATAAGCTGCCACAGTGAATGAATATAAATTTTACATTAACCGATTAATTTTTTTATCTCTCTTTTTTTAATTCTTCTCTAGCCTGGCTACGAAACTGATGATAGTTCTCACTATTCCTACCTTTGAATGGAAACCAATTTAAGGTCATCCTCCAACTAATAATTAGTATTCATTAATTGGCTCTTGGTGAATTTTAAGAATAAATCTGTTTGCAGGAAAATAAAGAAAAACAGAGAAAAAAAAAAGGGTTCACATTTACATCACAGTGAGATGTAATGCAAGTCAAACCATGCTATTTGGACAAACGGGTAACTATTAAACATCTTTCCATTTAAAAAAAAAAAAAATTCATTACTTTAATAGATTATCATAAACAGATTAATGTAGTTCTTTCAACTGCAAACTGTTTAAAAATCTTAATTACACCATCTTATTTTCCTAAAATAATCAAAATCTCATATTAAGTGATAAGAGATCGTCTCCAACTATCCAAAATAGTGAAGATATCTTTGTGAAATTATGTGCAACTCACAAAGAGCTTTACAAAAAAGTTCCTAAGGACCCCATAAATCTTAAAAACTAGATATCATTTAAGGCTCTGGAAATGAGGTCACTGTTTGAATACCACTGTGTGAGTACCATTACATTCAAGATTATAAAAAATGAGAAAAAGACAAATTACAGAAGCTTGTGGTTAAGCTAACAATAGAATTGTACCCTTAGAGTAGATATGTAAATTAAAAACACGACATGATGTTAAAATCACTGGTGGACCAAGTAAATTACATTGATATTCTCATTAAAATGCAAAGTTCTGCTGGGAAATCTTGGATCCTTGGGTTGATATGGATGTTACTTTGACATCAACCTAAATGTTACTGCAGGCCAAGCGCACCCTCCATCTCAGTGGCCTTCCCAGTGGTTGCTCAGTGATCTGCATCACATTAAACCAGAGCTTCAGTGACGTAGCAGCTTATTTGCCTCACAATCTATCACAATTCACAGACTGCAAAACCACAATTTTGCAGAATTTGGGTGATGACCCATTAGATGATCAATACAACAGGGAGATTAGCTGTTCTTGTGAATTGTGGGCAGGTATGACTTCACTGTCTTTTTTGGCCAGACGAGCTAAAGACAACTTAGCAACTACAACTTTTACCCAGCCTCCAAACTCTCAGGATCTTTAAGTACTCAAGGGATAGGCCTGATCCACAGAACCCAAATGAAGCTGCCGATGTCTTGGGTCAGGACCCCAGAGAAACCCTCAAATGATTCTCTCTCAGAGAATACTGCCTTTCCTCACCAACGGTTATTGAATCGTGATTGCTACAAGTCACCAAATATCAACAGTAGAGTTGGATGTCTCGAGACCACTTTTACGTGGTCTTGGTCTTGTCTTGGTCTCGCTGTCTCGGTCTTGCTGTCTCAGATCGACATAGTGGTCAGGAGATTTGGAGCCAGCAGTATGACACACAAAGTAACGTTCCATAATGTGTCCTGCGCAAAAGCATCAGCTCTAAGAGCCGTGCTTAGAGAGTGCTTTGTAGTGAATCAGAAGAGTCGACTCCCATTGAGCGAGAGCCGGCTCCTCACTTAATTTCCTTTCGCTGCTCAGCTCTCACATAGTGGCTCAGCTATGCTCCAATCCCTCCACATTGTGGCCAATCACATGCGAGGATATAGGATAATATCATTATGTGAAAAACAGAGAGGGTAAGAGACGCAACAGTCAAGTGGAGCGTGCGTCTGTCCTCTCAGTAAGTGAGTAGTAGAGTAGTAGTAGACAGCGGTGAGGAGGGCTGTGCGAGTGCATCGCAAAAACACATAAATATGCCTGACATCCGCAAACGAAGCAGCATCTGGCTGCAGTTTAAAGACTTTTTTTGTCTCGGTCTCGTCTCGACTTTGGTCTTGGTCTTGTTCTCGATACCCTCTGGTCTTGGTATTGTCTTGGTTTAGGCAGTCTTGACTACAAGTCTAATCGACAGTAATCCACAGCTCTGGTCACCACATCACTGTCAGAGTCGACAATTATGATAACAGCGTATAGTATAACAGGAAGCATATGAGCCAAGGTTGCAACTCTTCTGGATATTAAGGGTGCAGCTTAAGCCTACAAGTGGTCTAATCTATCCTTACATGCTAAATAACCACAAGCAAAGGAAAAACAACTGCTGCCTTCCATTTGAAGCAGAAGCTTTGATTTCCAACTTTGAAAGGTCACACTGTGTCACAAGGGTGTCACAGTGCCCATAAAACTGTAAAACCTGGAACCTGTGCTTTTGTGCATGTGTGACTCATTAAATAAGCCATACACAGAAATGACCATTGCATTGGACTGCTAGTGACCGATGAATGGCTCTACCTAGCTAGGAGTAAAATAGATCTTGTATTTCTTGATATTCTGTTTTTACTACTGGAACTGCGTCAGCTCGAGAATGACGTGGCTTCCATCTCTGAATCCGACTCATGATTTAAATGTAATGGAGCATACATGTGGAAGATGCCACCCTGACTCATTGATGAGAAGGGAGATGAATTGACTGATTAGCGATTTCCAAAAAAGCGATATTAAAAAAAATGCTATTATGCTTTTCAGACCAAGGGAGGAATGTTTCTAATTCAGCGACACACCTGAAAGACCGGCATCCAGACCTGTTCAAAGGGGTGAAGGAGTTTCAGTTTGACATCACAGTATTATCCTTCCTAAATGTTACCATTTTGTTTGAGACAGCTGACACTGCTGTTGTGAAATCAACTATTTTCTGTAAGTTCAGATGCTAGCAGCTGTTAATGTTATACAAGTGCTTAAACTCACATCATGTAGCTAACCTTATATCTCAAAGGAGCATCAATAGGTTACCCAGCAAGCATCCTCACAATTTAGTCTGCGTCCTGTCAACAAAATATAATGGTTAAGATTTTAAATAAGCGGTCTGCGACCACCATTCTAGTAATTTTTTCATTTACTTAAAATTACTTTCCCATCCATCCATCCATCCATCCATCCATCCATCCATCCATCCATCCATTTTCATCCGCTTTGTCCGGGGCCGGGTCGCGGGGGCAGCAGCCTAAGCAAAGAGGCCCAGACCTCCCTCTCCCCAGCCACCTCCTCCAGTTTATCCGGGGGAATACCAAGGCGTTCCCAGGCCAGCCGAGAGATATAATCTCTCCAGCGTGTCCTGGGTCTGCCCCGGGGCCTCCTCCCGGTGGGACATGCCTGGAACACCTCACCCAGGAGGCGCCCAGGGGGCATCCTTGTCAGATGCCCGAACCACCTCAGCTGGCTCCTTTCGATGTGGAGCAGCAGCTGCTCTACTCTGAGCCCCTCCCGGATGGCCGAACTTCTCACCCTATCTCTAAGGGAGAGGCCAGCCACCCTTCGGAGGAAGCTCATTTCTGCCGCTTGTATCCGCGATCTCGTTCTTTCGGTCACTACCCACAGCTCGTGGCCATAGGTGAGGGTAGGGACGTAGATCGACCGGTAAATTGAGAGCTTCGCTTTTACACTCAGCTCCCTCTTCACCACGACGGACCGGTGCAGCATCCGCATTACTGCAGCTGCAGCCCCAATCCGTCTGTCGATCTCCGGCTCCCTTCTCCCATCACTCGCGAACAAGACCCCGAGATACTTGAACTCCTCCACTTGGGGAAGGAACTCATCCCCGACCCGGAGTGGGCACTCCACCCTTTTCCGGCTGAGAACCATGGCCTCAGATTTGGAGGTGCTGATCCTCATTCCCGCTGCTTCACACTCGGCTGCGAACTACTGGGCTATTACTTTCCCATAAATGTTATTATTTTTTAGATTTACATGTTTGAAATGACCCCCCCAGTTTAAAATGATCTAATCCTGTCCATCGTAATACTATTTAATAATAAAGGAGTAAAGTAATAATGGAATTTATAATAAAGTATTTTATGTTTAAGTACGTGAGATAAATCCCTTAGTATTGGGAGGGACAGTCATGTAGTTCTAATGATATTGATACAAACGACTACATTTCTGGTGTTATGACATTCCTCGTGCACACCTCCTACATATTAGGGCCACTCTTCCCATATTTTATGTCAATAATTTGCCATCTAGCATCATATCTGTCAGAGCATCACTTCTGTTATGCAGCAATCACAATACAAAACAGATTTTTTCACACCCCTTCAAATACTCGAAGTTTTGTACCCTTGTCCACTTCAGTATTTCCCCCGTTGCTACCATCTTATTAAAAAGTGGTGAAATTACTCAGTTGAATAATTTGACAGGAGAGAGTGAGAATAGCTTTTCTTCCTGATCTGTAGTGTTAGCTAAGGAAGCTAGCAGCAGCTAGATAATTTCTTTGGTACATTTACAGTAAGTAAAGGTAAGTATTTGCTCTGTGGAGGGAATTCATGATGGCATGAATTTAAAGACTGTGGTCTAAATAAATTCTGAAAATGCTGCTTGACGTCAAGTTTTAAAAACCTGACACCTGAAATGCTTTTCCTGCAGTGTTGTGAATTACTGCTTACACGTGCTGTCCAAAAAAACTGAAACTTCTAATCACACACGCACACACATTCATTGTTTTTCGAGCGGGTGCTTTCAGAATACACCCTGACCTTTATTCTGTCTGCAGTGAAATCTCTCCTACCTCACCAGATAGTGCGGAAACTCAAGCATACGGGAATGTGCACACAGACACGCACACAAAGGGAAGACACTGAGAAACACACAAGAGACTGAACTTGTCCTGGAATTCAGTCCCAAACGCCTTTGAGTGACGTCTGTGGTTTAAAAATACAGAGTTTGCAGAAAACGGATAGGTTACTGCATCCTTGGTGACCTGTCCCTGTTTCTAACTGGTGTTAGCAAGCAATGCTTCAGATTTCCCAGAACCCACCGGGGTTGTGTGAACTGCTGGTCTAGTGCGATGTCTGTCATTTACAGTGTCTTTGCAAAGTCAAAGTGAATGCTGCATTCCCTCATTTCACGACGTGCCCAGGACTGCCTGCATGCATGCATTCGCTGTATCCATCACAGTTTGTATGTGATCTGTGCAACACAGCGCCAAGGAGAGTAACTGAGGCTTGGCTGAGCAGCAGCTCATTCCGTCAGGCCAAGTGATGAGGGTTGTATGAGGAGCAGAAAAGAGTCGCATTCATGAAACTTGGAGAGAAACACTTCTCATGGATGTTTACTATACTACTGCATGCCAGCAAAGACAGATCACATCGACACAGGTCGACTTTTATGCATCTCCTGTGGCTGGACTTTTCTAAATATGTCCATTTTCCAATCATGTTCCATCATTTCAAATCACCCGAATACACGTAAGTTCAAAGTGTGCTCACACTATAACCACACACCATCTGTTTTTTTTAGGATCCTACAGAACCACAAGCACAATCCAACTTTAAAAAGTTCTGATCTTTAAAGGCAGCATCGACAAACTAAAGAGGAGAAAGTGTATAAGATCAAAGAGTGAACGTGGTCATTTATTTATATAGGAGATATTTAAAAATAATAATACTTTTTTTAAAAAACAAAACAAAACTTCAGTACTTGAAAAATTTCAGGTTGTAAAACACCATATCTCACACAATGGCATATTTGATTACACCTTCCCTGCCTCATAAATAACTGCTTCTTTCAAACTGCACAACTCCTGTTAATGTTTTCCAAACATGTTAAATATTGTGTTTTTGTATATCTACCACCAGTGCGTGACAATTAATTAAAGACAGACCCACAAGAAGCTGAGCACTTTCTCCTGCGTTCACCTTCAAGGTATTTCTGTCCTTATCCAGATTACCATGAAATCCCTGTAAGACCTGGTCAATCCTAAGCTATCCAGGGCTCTGGGGCAACCAAAACCTCCCCTTCTTCCAGTGGCCTACTTCAACACTAGTACAACTACACCGCAGGCCTGTTTTACCTTCCCTTATGTTCACATCTACTCTTCCTAAATAACCCCTCAATTTTATTACACGTTCTTCCTTTCACCCCCACTATCATTTATCAACTGTAAATCCTCTACTTACAGCACCTGTCATCAGTGTGTTATCTTTACTGTGAACCATGTGTGACTATTGATCAGGTGTGTGTTATTTTTATTCCTCCCTCTCAGTCCAGGTAAAGCCAAAGGCCAGTGAAGCAGAAGGACAGTCTAAGTTGGACGCTGCCCGGTCCAGCGACACTACAGCGTGCTGTAATCTTATCGGGAACCTTTCCATAGCAGTCAGCCCCCCCTCCTTCTGAGTCCAGCCAAATACATGACCACAAGTCCAAACAACAGGCACCACAAATAAGAATCGGGAATCATTAGTGTACAGTAACTTTCGTGCCAGATCCATACCCAACAGTGCAATCTTAATTACCACACCGGCCCCATGGCCTAAAGAGCGGATTAGAATTTGAAAAAAAAAAATGCACTCCTGCTCCGTCTGTAACTCTGCCTGACTCTAGCCCTCCAAAACAGCTTATATGTTAGTAAAAATATCAGAAGTGGTTCTCCTGGGCTCCTCAGATAGCTGGGAGAGCATTAGATAATCACCAGACCCCCCTCCGTCTTCTTCGCCTGCTAAAACAGGACCACTGATGTCACTGTTGCATGAGGGATTAGTGAGCGACACGGGCTGGGGCTTGGCACACAAACTATACTGGAATCACAGACAAACATACACACAGAGACACGAAACGCTGAATAAGGATGACTGCACGCCAACAGAAACATTAAAGGGAGTTTGTAAGAAACACAAAGACATGCGGCCCAGTGTACCCTTAGAAAATATGCAAATACAGAAATGGGGAAAAAAGTTTAACTAGACCGACAGCAACTTCCCGTCTGAAGAAAACTAATATTGTTATTGAATTATTTTAGAAATCACGTTTCCCTTTGTGCATATTTTAATTACCACTGTAAGGACAATTAAAAGAAGCTTTACTCCTAATAAAAGTCTAAATTATTTGGGTTTCACGCAGGGGCGTAATTTCCAGGGGGGTTAGAGGGGTTATGACCCCCTCAATAATCAGACCCCACCAATATAACCCCCCCAATAAAATTATGAATTATCTTGCATAAATAGGCTGTTGATTTTCTTTACTCATTTCAGGTATTACCAGCAAAATAGTTGCATGTTTAATCATCTGGGAATTTACCCAGATTTATTTATTTAGACAGAGATATTGACCCCCCCAATGTTTAGTACAAAGTTACACTGATGGTTTTATGACCACATCCCTGGAAACACTTTCAACTGGTTAATTCTCAAAATTCAGACCTAATCAGTTCTGGTGGATGTCAGATATTTCACTGCACCTTTCAGCTGCTTGTATCACTGAAACCTGAGCAGGTTTTTTCTTCTTGCGTACTAACGCTGGCGTTTCAACTGCTTTCTTTAGGAGGCCATTATAAAAGGAAAGATTTTAAAATGTTTATACTTACATACGCTCAATACTGATTTAAATGGAGAACTGGAGATTGCAATTTAATCTCCAGCATGTCATGATGTCATTTACATTTAGAGAGGATTTAGTACATCTAATACACCCTTTTCCATCTTGAAAGTGCATTCTGCACAAAACCCATTTCACCTCATCCAATATTGCTGGTAAATAAATAAATAAATTTATTTGCAAATGCATCGTATCATTAAACAGAAACTGTTTAAGACAACACATGTGTACAGAGAAAATTCTTTCTAGCGATTAGCAGGTATTTCTAGGGCTTGCCATTTTCCTACGCACCCAAGATGCCTGATAGTAGGTAATGAGTGATGTGACGCAATATTGTTAGGTAACCAGTCAAAAAGGTAACACAAAATCTCTCTTAACTTTATGTGACTGATTATTCTTCCCTACACGTTAAGCAGAAATTGGTTTCTTGTACACAGATTGTTGCTACTTAAGGTAGAAAGGCAGCCTTGCAGCTCTTCAACCTTCCTGACTTTGTTGAAGCAGAAATATCTAGAACAATATTTCACAACTATAAGCAGCTGTTCTTGTTGCAATGCACACAGTAATACAGGCAGTCTGTGGAGGAATGTCATTAGGCAGGTGCAACAGGTATGATAAATGGCACGGGTTCTTGTGAACATCACGCAGGAATGTTTCACTTGTGTCACTCCTATTAGAACCATGCAAACATGCTCCACTGTCATCAATGACTTTATTAGGGTGTGTCCTTTCATAGTTTCCACTGAATCATTTTCTACTCTCCTAAAGTGTCCAACAGGCAGTCTTAGAGGTAGTTTCAGTGACTGTTTTCAAACGCTGTTTTTATGAAACCGAACTGGTATGCGCCTGGAGTAATACAGTCTATCTTGAATCAACCTTATCACCTCAAAGCAAAATAATATGAAGCATAAAACCACTGTCAAGTGTTCTAGCAAAGGTTGTGCCAAAGTGTCCTTCTCTGACATGCAAAATTAGATCAACTCGATAGGAGAATCAGAATGGAAAAATTACTTTAATATTTGGGTATATTCATCTTGACCTTTAGGAAGAAAAGGCAGTTTTGACATATCAAAGTTTCCACAACTTAAACTTGAATTTCTCTGGGGTGGGGGTGTTACGGTGGAGCTAACCAATAGTGACTGGCTCACTCCATGTTTTTGAAACTTAGCTACAAATTTTATTTGCATGTCACGGTCGAACGGTTTGGATTACTACAGCTCTGTTACAATCAAGTAAGACTTTGACGGGATCAGTTAGTCAAAAGAGATGATTTGAACTTGCCTATAAAAATCAAAAAGTTAGTCGGGCGTTCTGACTGAATTTCTGCACCAGCCTACATGTGTTGTTACAAGCACGCAATGGACACTGCAAAAACAATGTGCACCATCTACACTCCGCCCCACCGACACTGTTAGGGCTATTTCAACTGAGGGTACAGTGCATCTCAAGAGCAAAAGACAGAATAGACTCCAGAGAGCTCTGCATCAGAGTTAATGTCCCTTTAAACAAAGGAGGAGGAGAGCAGCGCTACTTTAATGGGGTGCACAGCAGGTGAATGAGTGTCTTGTGTGTTTACAATAAGCTGAAGGCCTTTTTGCCTTAAAGCTAGTCAGCTCAGCAATTATTTAGTGAAAAAAGGCAGCAGAAAGAAATCAGTGCCTCTGGAGCACTTTGATTGTAAAATTATTTTTATATCAATTGCCAGGTTTTTGCAATAAAATACCCATCAGGTTTACAATTCAACACTAAATCTAATAATTTTTGGTGCTTTGTATATCCTTCCCCAGAAGGAAACCTTCCAACAGGCAACATTCCTTCAGTTTCTTCAGTATATTCTGGCAGCGAAGACAGCTGATAAAGCGTGAAAATGTCCAAAGTACTCCAGTAACCAGTTGCTATTAACATGGCTGTTAGCTTTGTTAAGATGATGTGCTGTGTGTGGTTACATCAGGACACAATCACTACGAAAGGCTCCATTCCAGAGCAGATTCACTCCTGTGGACACGGACGCTGTCCAAGACTGATGACACTGGGGTGAACTTTTCCTTTGGAAGAACAATGATGCTGTGTTTTTACACTATGTGCTTTTCATAATCGCTCATAGGTGTGGGAGTGGGACTTCAAGAGATTAATGTGTAATATAGAGGGTCACATGTGACAGTAGTGTAGTATCCTAAACATTCATTCACATGAAGAAAAAAAACAAAAAAAGGTGGTCTAAGCAGAAAATGGTGATAATACTACCAAGCCAACAAATAAACTAGGCAAGATAAGGTTAAAGAAGAGAGATGGCGCAGAACCTTAAATATACAGAAGAGCATTTCTAATACTGTGACTTTTTAAGGAATCTTTATGGACTAGCTGTTGATGGCTGTAATCAGTCCTCTCACAAACAGCTATTTAGTCTAACATAACATAAAGACAGGCTCTAGCCAGAAGTAGCCCGTCTTCTGGCCGCCCCTCTAAAGCTCAACAGTTAACATGTTGCATTTCAAATAAATGGTAAAGTTGTGTCAATGATCAAAGCCAAGAAATACTCCATCACACAGTCCACAGAACCACAGCTCACAGGTTTGACCCTTTGGTTTTGAATCAAATAAGCAAACAGCGTATAATGTGTTAATTTGTAACCTTTAAGGGCGCCGCTAGAGGTTTCTAAAGTGTCAAACCTGTCCTTTAAATCCTTGTAAATGGTTTTCTGTTTGAAAATGTGTCACAAGTTAAAATGCAGCACTCCAATCATTAGGCTCACGTTTGCCACAACATGCAGAAACTATTTCACCTGCCCTGCCATGCCTCAGTGAGGACGAGCATAGATACTTTGTGTATTCAGTATACTGCTATTTTATGTACAGGCGGGAGTGTACTTCACTGAGAATATCACATTATTGTGATTTTTAACATTTTACAATAACGTATACTATAGTTGGTCATTATCAGTTTTATCCAATAAGATAACATTATCTCACTTCTGCTTTTTTTTTTGTCTTTGCTGCAAAATTAAATTGCCAGGCATATTAACATTGTCGCTAAATCCTGATGGAACTTCTGCCACATGACAAAGTCAGTCTGCTAGCAGTCGGATATCAGTCTGCAACTGAATGGGGTCAAATTGGTGATTTGCAGTGTAAATGGTCAGAAATCTTCCATTTATTGCCCATCTACATAGACAAAAATTTACAAAGAGAAATTTAGCAGAAATTCAAATTGAACTATCATATTTGTGCTCAGCAGCCTTCCTGTTCAATAAAAATATATCCAGAAGACAACCAGCTACCGGAAGTCCTTTCGAGTTGTGCTCACTGATAAAAACTGATTCTGATGGAAGGATGTTGGAAACCTGCCTGCATTTAAAAATTAAACAACAATTATTTGCACACCTTCAACAATCTCTCTGAGAGTGACTGCAGTCAGTCCAAGTCAGATTGCAACTGTTTTGCAGAAAGGTTGCCTCATACCAGGCCAGATGAGCAATAGCCTTGGACTCAAAAGCAGTCATGAGTGCACAACACCCTCAATCTGCGGACAACCATGGTTGCGGAATGTGAAAAAAAAAATTCAACGCAATAAACAGACAGTCACCGATTTTTTTTTTTTTGTAGATGCAAACAGGCTGCTGTCCCATTTCTACTCGTGTGATGGAGCCGTTAACTTTCTCTGAGTTAGGAAGTAGTTTTGTCAAGCTAAGTGTTTCCAGTGTTGGATAGTTTTTCGACAGAGCCGATTTGATCAAAATTTGCTCGGCTAACAACATCTCAGGATGATGACACATAAGATAAGCCCTGTTGTTCATAGTATTCCCAGAGTATTTTAATTTCCTTAATAAATATCTACCGGTATATTTGATTTACGTGTATCAATGTGATATTGCCACGCAAAATATACTGCATCAATTTGTTTCCCCACACCCTTGTCTGACCGCGCAATTATTGTCAAATAACTGTGATTCTGCTGCACTACGAATATTGGAAAGTTAAGTGTGAAGTGAAAAAGAAATGATGACGCCTCATTCTGCTCCATCCCCATGAATAAATATGATCGACCGATCAGGACAAATGACATCAGTGATAGTTGACACCTAAACAGTCAACAGACCAAAGCAATCCTAAAATAATCTGTTTCCAGCCCAGCCAGGCCTAAAAGTCTGGATGCTTGGAGAACAAGTGGCATGACTGCATAGCCAGAGCAGATGCTCAGACCTTAGAAAGCCCAGAAGCTGGGAGAGGCGCATTCAAGGAAGAGCATGAAAGGCCACCAGCGGACCAGGGCCCACTCACAGCTACATTCCTGTGAGCTCCTGGAAGAGCGAACAGAGAGCGCTGCAGCAACATAAACACTTGTAGCGCCTCGTTTTGGAAGAATACCATTTCAGTAATCTCATGAAACTGTCACATGCCGACCTTATGATACTAAATTCTAAACCTGGAGGGGGAGCAGAACAAGCTTTGAATGTGGCCTTGCTTGTTAAGACCAGTTTAAAAAAAAACAACAAAACAAGAAAAACAATGGGAGGGTCTGTTTCACAAGTACACGTAACCCGGTATACACCCCACAAGTAAGGAAGTCCTGTGAGATGAAGAGACCCACTGTAGCTACACCTAAGGTGACAAAGAGATTTATCATTTTATCTTAATTTAATTTAACACTCAAGGTGACACTATATGAAGTGTTGTGAGCTGCTTAATGTTCAAGAACAGAGTGGTTGTGGGAATTAAAATGTATGAATACTGTAGTACATTTGGCCCTGAACTCTTGGATATCTAACGCTATGCAAACATGGTTGATAAGCACTAGAGCGCCCTATATATCAACCAGAGGAGTGTGGTTGTGCCATGTGCCCCATCTTGCCTCCTCTGAGCTCCTTCTGCTCATGTGCTAGTGGAGATAAATGACATAGCAAAAAAACCAAAAAAAAAAAAAAAAAAAATCCCCCCCTTACTGCCCTTGCAGGCACTCCAGACAGGAAGGGAAACACAGGGACACTGCAGGTGACATTTTGTTTGAATAAAAGATAAAATAAACTTATTAAAGAAGCTTGCAATTTTCCTTTTTCATGCCAAAGTTTAAAAGAAAAATTACTGCAGAAAAAGAAACGTTAGCTTGACATGTGGGGGAAATACGTATGCGTCCTCGCCTGCCAAGAGCTCAGTTTCATATCGGTCAGTTAAATGTGAAACTACGGTCACAGGCTGGTTGGCTTATCTTGACACAGGGACTGGAAACAGGGAGAAACTGCTCATCCAACTCTGTCCAGATGTAACCAAACCCATTTACCAGCACCTCTAAATCTAACTGATCACCGAGTTTGTTTTGTTTTTGTTTGTTTAAATAATGCTTTATAGCACAGGAACTTTGCCCCAGTGGGATTCAAACGGCCAGCTGTGGCAGCACGCCAGGGGGGAGTGCCATGCTCTGGGCTATAAAAGACCACTGTACATATACGCATGACATCTTTGATAGACACGGATAAACACAATCCATCATTTGATCCATACAGCAGCTGTAAAGACAAAGAAAACAGCGTGAATGCTGAAGTCAACTGAACATAGATGCTTCTGAGGCTGCTCAGAGGGAGACCAGAAACTATTGTGCATTCAGTCGTGTGCGATTGTGGCAATGAAGGCAGTCAGAGAGAATTTGAAGAGTATCACCTAAGAAGTAAAAGGTATATAATTTAAAAAAAAAAGAAAAAAAAAAAAAGGTCCATGTCTGATAGCCAAAATGAAAGACAGAGAGAAGGAGCCCATATCAGTCTCTTTCCTCTCAGGCAGCAGAAAAAGCACAGTGGATTAATTCATCACCATGCGAAGCCTTTGCCCTCCTCTGGAATAAATTACCCAATGACTCTCAACTTGGACTAAACACACACAAACTTGGCCATAGAGAGCTCGCACGGAAACGACAGGAGCGAATACTGACAAATGCAGACAGTGTGCTCAGGTCGGCGGTGGATCAGGTTGGTGTTTCAGATAAGCAGCAGTTAAATGTTTCTCAGCCGACAGGAAAGAAAACCTCATGTGCCCGGTCGCCCGCGGGGATGGGAGGGTTAAATGACGAGGGGGGAGTCTGAGGTATAGCCTGAGTGATACCACTTATGCTAATGCACGCAGAGGCTGGAATCAGGCAGTAAGCAAGATGGCATTGCTTTCCACACACTTGTAAGCTTAGCACCCTTTACTGCCCTTTTTCATTCATACTAAGAGGTAACCGTGAAGCTGATTTTACATTTGCTGATCTGGGAGTGGGGGCTACTTGATTTCCTTGTGTGGGGGGCAATCAGACTGGAAAAATCAAGGCCAGATAAATGATGTTGTGTTTGGCTAAGGCCTCTCTTTCTCTCTGTTTAGGCCAACACACACACACACACACACACACACACACACACACACACACACACACACACACACACACACACACACACACACACACACACACACACACACACACACACACACACACACACAGCCTACTATCACAGGACCTTGTACTTGAGCCTTATCATCACTAGAGCAGCCCAGATGGTAACGTACCCTTGACAATAACTCACATCACACTCCCAAACTTCTATTGAGTCCTTCTCACGCTGTAGATGCCTGCACATGTTCTGATCCTGCCTCCCTCACTCATATGTAGATATAAAACAAAGTAAGCAGAGGTACAGCGCAGATTTCACATTTGCCTAACACAGTTTTGCAATGAGCTAAACGTGTACACTGCTGTACTTACTGCCAGTTGTGTGTTTATTTGAAAGAATATTATTATCCTTCAGGGCACGAATGCGTGTGTTCTGTTCAGAATCACAGTGATTCAAAGCCGAAGCCCAGAACATATAATAATAAAACAGAAGAAGTATTTGACATTAAATTGTAGTGATTTATATGTCAATCCAATGTACTTATAAAAAAATAAATAAAATAGGGCTGTGTCACATGAAATGATATGAAACATTCATCATCTCAGGGATCTATTTTACAGTGTAAATGCTTTCTTGCTCATTAGGTCTATTCTTCCAAATATTTTCTGAATGAAATGCAAGAAATGAGTGCTTTTCAATGATATTGCCTGAAAAACTGCTTTATTAAATCAAAGTGCTGCAGGTGTCTGTTATTGGTCTTTTTTTTTTTTTTAAGAGACTCCCCCCCCTTTAAAAAAAAAAGAAAAAAGCTACAACAATCAGAAGTGGTGTGGATTCCCGAGGCTTGAATGCATCATGGCGAGCTAACGCATGTGTGGTTCTTAATGAAAAGCAACCATAAAAATACTTTTTCTGTCCATTGTGGTAAAAATAAATCCGGCCGCTCTCTCAGAAAATGCGCGGCGGATCTCGGCAATGACACCTTACAGAGCAGGAATTAACATTTCCAGCACAAGAAGATTTGTATACCATTAGTCTAACTCAATCAGGGAACTAATTCAATCAGAGTCACAGTGGGCGTTTTGACGTGGGGGCATCTGTCACACAGACTTCTCACTGCATCCTGGGGTGACATTTGGCCACAAAATTCAGCTTGACAGAGGCCCTCAGATAGCCCGCGGCCTGTCGGACAAGCGCACACTTTCCCATAAACACACAGATACACTGCTGCACTACTAAATTCACAACATCCCACCTTCTTCTTCTTTAAACCAACGCTTTGTGCTTACAGACGCCTGCAGATCTACACCAAAACAATACAGTACAGACCAGCTTTGACTGCATCATAAATGTGCCACCAATGGACTCTTCAGAGACACGATGACAGCTCCCAACGCTATATTGCTCAAGTTTTTATGCTGACGAGATTACGCTTTTAACCAGCACAAAAACATAAAAAAAATGGATCTTTATGTTTCAGTTTGCTGCAGATAGTTACACCTATCTGACCCCAAAACGCACGTCTTAATCTGAATAACAGAAATTGTTATGTGCATGTGTAATCTCTTACACAACAAAAAGGCCAAAAACAATCATCCTGATTAGAAACACCTATTTAGTCCCTGAGTGGAAGCAGGCACGGCCTGTTTTGTTATATTTAGTGTAATTATTATTGGTCCAATACACAAATGGGACTGTTACTTTTTTTTGCCAGTGATGAAGCACTTTCAATGAGAGACTTTCTGGTGTAATCCTACCGCCATCCTTCTCATTACCCACTTTCCCCACTTGTAGCGCAAAGATCCCTCTGCACGGTCAAAGTGGGTACTGATAGCTGTTTGTGTAGGTTTTTGTGCATGAAGTTTAGACAGCAATAAGATTTCGCAAGAGAGGACATCCTACTGAAAAGCATAACTGGTGGAAAGGTGAAACAGAGGCCAGAGCTAAGTCAGCTGAAAACAGCTGAAAGAAGCACGTTTGACAACACATGTTGCTGCCTTGTGCGTAGATTTTTTAGATCTGTCAAGTCCAGCACTTCACAGAGTAGATATTTAAGGACTCACACACACACACACACACAAAAGAGTGCAACAAATATTTGCGTCATCCTGAAACCTCAAAGAGAACAACACCTCAGGGTAGCGCGAAGGGCTTTCGACCCTACGACCTTCCACTGAGCGTGGCCTATTTCCTCTGAATTCAGAAAAGCAGCAAAGTTGCAATGCCCTGCATGGAAATGTGTATTTGCAACAGGTCATATATTGTAGTGACTGTGCCTGTTGGTCTGAAGAGTCAGATTTCTAATGGCTTTGGAGTCATCCCCTCTCCCGTCTCCATGGATTTGTGTGTATTCCTTCTTTAATATTTCTATTCAATAACCTTTTTTAAGTAAATAGACTGTAGTTTATAGAGCAGAGGTTTTTTGTTGAACAGCTTTAGACATGCATATACACAAGCAACTGACTCTCTCACACACATAGATACACACATGCATACATAGTGGATCTGTGTCTGTGTAAATGTAAATGAATGTAGAGTCCCTCACCTTGCAGCTAGGGGGTTTTAGGGGTAGTCCAGAGGCAGGATTTCCTTGATGCTGAGTGGTATTAGTCTGCTGGGGTGAGTGGGAATCCTCGGACTCTTTTCCACTGTGGTAGACCACCCTATCAGAGATATGAATACTTGAAGCACAGCCCATGCTTCAACCCACTTCAGCCTTTTTTTTTTTTTCCTTTTTGCGCAAGTGCTTTACTTTGAGGCTACAAGAGTGTCATTCGCCCTCTTTTTATAATCTTAAAGTCCACTCTTCCTCCTAAGGTTCATACTTTTTCTTTGTTGTTTAAATATAGGCTACATATATATAAATATATATGTAAATATCATCTAGGCCACAGCAAAGCCGGTTCTGCAATTGCTCTAACACAAGGCATGAATAATATATTTTTCTAACCCCCACCCCCGACCAGGAAGCTGATTTCCTCCCTCTGTTTTTCACATGAAGTTAATTGGAGAGCTTCAATCAAAGCAGCTGTCTTGTCCTCGAAAACTTGGATTCCGTTATTCTTCCGCTGCTGAGATCCCCATGGACGATTTATTTTATTTTTTATTATTATTATCCCTCACTCCGGCTCCTCTTCTCGCCTTCCTCGTACCACATCATCATTTTCTCATTTTTCTCTCCCCCCCCCTCCCCCCTTCAACTTCAGTGTTATCAAGTAGGCCTAAGACACACCATGCAGTTCCCCCCTCCCCGGCCAGCTTTCATGCAATAGTTTTATCCATTTTTTGCGGCCAAGGTTTCATGTGTAGTCGTCCTCCACCACCTCGGAGCCATCAAAAACGATGCCTTCTCTCTCTCTCCCCCCCCTGTCCTCTCCTCTCCTTCTCTTCAACAATCCGGTTGCCCACTTCAGCTCAAGACACGGGCCCATAAACCGGTTCTCACGACACTTTGCTCCAGTCCTGAGCGGTTCATCATCAACAGGCTGAAATATTCACACTGCAGAGCGTTATTCTGGCCAGTGGCTCCGGTGTCAAACAAGCTTCGTGAAGCATACTGCCCGACACAACACTCCATTTATAAGCCCCAAATCACCAATTTTAGGACGCGGAGAAATCTTGGTGAATGGCTCGCAATCTCCATTCAGGCATCCGCTGGCCGGCTGAGGATGATCCGACTGATATAAGAGCTCCAAACCCGGGTGCAGTAAAGAGTGTTAGCAGGCTCCGCGATTTTCTGTCATTCTGGAGGAGGAGGGAGAGAAGAAAAAAGGATGTAAAGGCTGTCAGAGAGTAATGTTGTGAGGTACCACCTCTGGAGAATGCGATCGCTCTGAGAGAGAGACACAGAGAGGGAGAGAGAGAGAAAAAATCTTTCCCCCCCCCAAAAAAAAAAAAAAAAGGACCGCTCCGTGTCCACAAGTTTCAGATCCGAAATCGGGCACGGCAGGATTATTTGAGGTTGTCGAGAGCGGAAGTAAGGCAAGATCGAGCTACATAATGCTGATTTAATGTTTGTCTTTTCTCTGCCTTTTCTGGCGTTTGCCCTTCCAATTCTTCAGCACTGCTTGACAGCGGCACATCCAATAAAAGCACCCGCAAGGATTGACCTACAGCCTTTACTGACGTTAATGCAAATGAGCTGCGCGCAGCCAATCAGAGGCGCGCTCGGCGCCGCTGGGCGGTCCTCTGCTTTCTGTGGGAACTTTGAAAAGAGGAAAAAAGAGCCCTGGCCAACCAACGCTGAGCTGGCTGCAGGTAGCCTTACCTTTATTTATTTATTTATTTATTTCATTTCTTTATTCAAAGCACGTAGCACATGCAAACCGCAGATACTGTGGCTGTGGATGAGTATGTCGCCCTGCTGAATCTGGGAAAACACATTTACAATTTTTAATACACAGGAAAACGCTTGAATGCACATAATGAAGTTGAAGTCTATGCAAATATGTCTGAAAACACACACAAAACACACTAATGTATATCTAAATCCATTAAAAGGCTCTGTAATGAGAGATTATCACACTGACGTTGTTGCTGATAATGAAATGTTAAGCGACCATGGGGCGATTTTTTTACATTTTTGGTTAATATGATACACACTGTGCCACATAGTTTATAATAATTTTTTAAAAAGTAAGACCAACTATCACAACTTTAAAGAATTTATTGCGTTGCTTAAAAAAAAAATCCAAATATGTTTTTATATTTATTCTTTTATTCTCACATTTTACACTTTTGGCAATGTTTGTTCCTGATGAGCTGTTTTATTTTGTGAAACTCATTCGCTCACCTCTTTGGCAAGCTTCACTAACTCCGCAGCACTCCACAAAGCATATTTAGGGACTAAAAAACAAAAACAAAAAAAATGCAACAAATGTCTGCTTCATCCTGAAACCTCAAAGAGAACAATACCTCAGGTTAGCGCGAAAGGCCAGTGACCCCACGACCTCCCACTGAGCGTGGCCTAGTTCCTTTGAATTCAGAAAAGCAGCAAAATTGCAATGCTCTGCATGGAAATGTGTATTTGCAACAGGTCATATATTGTAGTGACTGTGCCCGTTGGTCTGAAGAGTCAGATTTCTAATGGCTTTCAAATCATTCCCTCTTCTGTCTCTTAGGCTTTGTGTGTATTCCTTCTTTAATATTTCTATTAGATAACTTTAAAATACTCAAGTACTTAAAGGCACCCGACACAAGAATATCATGACCATAATATGGTCTGGTACTTGTGTAGGACTTTTTCTACTCAATTTTAGCATTTCATTCACCAAAGTGCTTTTTTCGATGCCTAATTATGTTGCCGACATGGTGTATCTGATGCCCTCGTGTTGGCTTTGTTCCTACATCATCATAATAATGTTGGTCCAGGATCAACATCGCAACTTTACTGACCAATCATGTTGTTGTGATGTCATAACTTTGCAGTGTGTGTGGGGTGTGTGTGTGTGGGAGGGGGAGTATTTACGTGTTTTCTTTATTAAAAAAAAAAAAAAAAAAAAAAATATATATATATATATATATATATATATATATATATATATATATATAACCTGCCTCAGTACTACATGGAAGCTCCTGTCAGGCATCATATCGGCTAAGATGAACAGGCACATGGGTCAATACATGAGCGGGACACAGAAAGGAATTGGCAAGAATACCAGAGGCGCAAAACACCAGCTACTGGTAGACAGAACAGTCAGCCGAGACTGCAAGACCAGACTGACCAACCTGTGCACTGCCTGGATTGATTACAAGAAGGCCTATGACTCAATGCCCCACAGCTGGATACTGGAATGCCTAGAATTGTACAAGATCAATGGGACCCTAAGAGCCTTCATCAGGAACTCAATGGGGATGTGGCGTACAACACTAGAGGCCAACTCCAAGCCCATAGCACAAGTCACCATCAAGTGCGGGATCTACCAAGGAGATGCTCTGTCCCCACTGCTGTTCTGCATAGGCCTGAACCCCCTCAGTGAGATCATTAACAAGACTGGCTACGGATACCGACTACGGAACGGAGCAGTTGTCAGCCACCTCCTGTACATGGATGACATCAAGCTGTATGCCAAGAGTGAACGAGACATCGATTCACTGATCCACACTACCAGGCTATACAGCAATGACATTGGAATGTCGTTCGGACTGGAGAAGTGTAGCCGGATGGTAACAAAGAGAGGGAAGGTAGTCAGAACTGAGGGGACTGAACTACCAGAAGGCAACATTGCAGACATAGAGGACAGTTACAAGTACATGGGGATCCCGCAGGCGAATGGGAACCATGAAGAGGCCGCTAGAAAAGCTGCAACCACCAAGTACCTGCAGAGGGTCAGGCAAGTCCTGAGGAGTCAGCTGAATGGTAAGAACAAGATCCGGGCCATCAACACGTACGCCCTACCCGTGATCAGGTACCCTGCTGGGGTAATAGGCTGGCCAAAGGAGGAGATAGAAGCCACTGACATAAAGACAAGAAAGCTCCTTACCATGCATGGAGGGTTTCACCCCAAGTCCAGCACCCTGAGGCTGTACGCTAAGCGGAAGGAAGGGGGTCGGGGACTGGTGAGTGTCAGCACCACAGTCCAGGATGAGACAACGAACATCCAAGAATACATTGGGAAGATGGCCCCAACTGACCGAGTGCTCAGTGAATACCTCAGGCAGCAGAAACCCAAGAAAGAGGAGGGAGACGAGGAACCATCATGGAAGGACAGGCCCCTGCACGGTATGTACCACCGGCAGATAGAGGAGGTGGCTGATATCCAGAAATCCTACCAGTGGCTGGACAAAGCTGGACTGAAAGACAGCACAGAGGCACTAATCATGGCAGCACAAGAACAAGCTCTGAGCACAAGATCCATAGAGGCTGGGGTCTATCACACCAGGCAAGACCCCAGGTGCAGGCTGTGTAAAGATGCCCCAGAGACAATCCAGCACATAACAGCAGGGTGCAAGATGCTAGCAGGCAAGGCATACATGGAACGCCATAACCAAGTGGCCGGCATAGCGTACAGGAACATCTGTGCCGAGTATAACCTGGAAGTCCCGAGGTCAAAATGGGAGATGCCCCCAAGGGTGGTGGAGAATGACCGAGCTAAGATCCTGTGGGACTTCCAGATACAGACGGACAAAATGGTGGTGGCTAACCAACCGGACATAGTGGTGGTAGACAAACAGAAGAAGACGGCCGTAGTGATCGATGTAGCGGTTCCGAATGACAGCAATATCAGGAAGAAGGAACACGAGAAGCTGGAGAAATACCAAGGGCTCAGAGAAGAGCTCGAGAGGACGTGGAGGGTGAAGGTAACGGTGGTCCCCGTGGTAATCGGAGCACTAGGTGCGGTGACTCCCAAGCTAGGCGAGTGGCTCCAGCAGATCCCGGGAACAACATCGGAGATCTCTGTCCAGAAGAGCGCAGTCCTGGGAACAGCTAAGATACTGCGCAGGACCCTCAAGCTCCCAGGCCTCTG
The DNA here is from genome assembly GCF_964374335.1 of Astatotilapia calliptera. Classification (NCBI taxonomy): domain Eukaryota; kingdom Metazoa; phylum Chordata; class Actinopteri; order Cichliformes; family Cichlidae; genus Astatotilapia; species Astatotilapia calliptera. Next base: position 14,206,507 of record NC_137422.1, on the reverse strand, counting down.
GTAGAGGACCTGAGCTTGAAGGATAAACCGCCCGCAGGGGCGTGCTGGGTGTTTTATATATATATAAAACACCCATATATATATATATATATATATATATATATATATATATATATACACTCAACAAAAATATAAACGCAACACCTTTGTTACTGCTCCCATTCCCCATGGGATGGACGTAGAGACCTAAAATTCATTCCAGATACACAATATAACCATCCCTCCCAAACAGTGGTCACAAATCAGTCCAAATGTGTGGTAGTGGGCACATCTGCCATATTGAGATAATCCATCCCACCTCACAGGTGTGCCACATCAGGATGCTGATCTGACATCATGAGTAGTGCACAGGTGTACCTCAGACTGCCCACAACAAAAGGCCACCCTGGAATGTGCAGTTTTGTCTCACAGCAAAATGCCACAGATGCCACAGGCAATGAGGGAGCGTGCAACTGGCATGCTGACAGCAGGAATGTCAACCAGATCTGTCGCCCGTGCATTGAATGTTCATTTCTCAACCATAAGCCGTTTCCACAGGCGTTTCAGAGAATGTGGCAGCACATCCAACCGGCCTCACAACCGCAGACCTCGTGTAACCACACCAGCCCAGGACCTCCACATCCAGCAGGTTCACCTCCAAGATCGTCTGAGACCAGCCACCCAGACAGCTGCTGGAACAATTGGTTTGCACAACCAAACAATTTCTGCACAAACTGTCAGAAACTGTCTCAGGGACGCTCAACTGCATGCCCGTCGTCCTCATCGGGGTCTTGACCTGACTCCAGCTCGTCGCCGTAACAGACTTGTGTGGGCAAATGCTCACATTCGATGGCGTCTGGCACGTTGGAGAGGTGTGCGCTTCACGGATGAATCATGGTTCACATTGTTCAGGGCAGATGGCAGCTGAGAATGTCCCAGTTCTTGCATGGCCAGCATACTCACCGGACATGTCACCCATTGAGCATGTTCGGGATGTGCTTGACCGGCGTATACGACAGCGTGTACCAGTTCCCACGAATATCCAACTACCTCGCACAGCCATTGAAGTGGAGTGGACCAACATTCCACAGGCCACAATTGACAATCTGATAGACTCCATGCGACGATGTGTTGCACTGCATGAGGCAAATGGTGGTCACACCAGATACTGACCGGTTCTGGGTCCCCAGACCCCCAATAGCGCAAAAAACTGCACATTCCAGGGTGGCCTTTTGTTGTGGGCAGTCTGAGGTACACCTGTGCACTACTCATGATGTCAGATCAGCATCCTGATGTGGCACACCTGTGAGGTGGGATGGATTATCTCAATATTGCAGATGTGCCCACTACCACACATTTGGACTGATTTGTGACCACTGTTTGGGAGGGATGGTTATATTGTGTATCTGGAATGAATTTTAGGTCTCTACGTCCATCCCATGGGGAATGGGAGCAGTAACAAAGGTGTTGCGTTTATATTTTTGTTGAGTGTATATATATATATATATATATACACTCAACAAAAAAAAAAAAAAAAAAAAATATATATATATATATATATATAATCTGGTTTGCTAGTGATCATTTTTTGAGAGCATTAGCTAACCTCTTGGCTGATGCTAACCAAATGCTAAGACAATGTCACTGGTCAGTTACAATGTTGGTAACTAACACTAAGACAGGGATATCAGATGCACTGGGGGCAACTCGTGATACAGTATCTTACCCAAGGATACTGTGAAACATAGGCTAAAGAAGACGGGGATCAAACTATCGACCTTTTAATTAGCAGACAAGCCCCTTTCCTATGTTGCCCCTGCAAATCCTAATAATAGCATAAACCCATGATGTTTAATGTTTTTCATCATTATTCAGCTACTGAATAAGGGTATGATATAAAACAGTAAACAGTCTGCCTTGTGTCATAAGCTTTGACTTCAGCTTTTGAACAGCTCTGAACGTACAGCTGGCCAAAAACAGACCTCAGTGCATGCTGGGTGCTCTTCATCAGAGAGATGAGCAGCTAGGGGCTTCTTATAGAATCCGCACAGCCTTACTGTTAATCCAGAGTACAGAGTTCTTTACACCCTTTTTATTATTATTTACGTGTTCTGACTCAGTTTTATCATAGCATATGTTTAAACTAATTTTGTCTCAGTTTCAAGGTTTAGCCTTTCTCTTTTATTTTGAAATTCCCTCATCTTTCATCCATATTGTTTTACTTCCTGCCTTTGTGTTTTTCCCTTCAGCTTTGCTTGTTACATGTGTCTTTTATCTAATCAACCCCTTTGTGTATTCATAGTCCCGCTTCTTGCCCTTTGAACTATCTGATCGTCTTTGTGCTTCTGGTGACGACTTTCAGCGCTTCCAGTCTGTGGTATGTTTAGATTTATTTATTTATCTTTTGTTGTACTTTAGTTTCTTTTTGAACTGGAGGCAACCTACTGCTAGCAGCACAAATATGTCCGAAAATACTCTTAAGGCAAGGCAAGGCAAGGCAAGTTTATTTGTATAGCACAATTCAACAAGGTGATTCAAAGTGCTTTACAGAGACATTAGAAACAAGAACAAATAAAAAGCATGATTTAAAATTGATTAAAACAAGCAAATAAACTAACTAACTAATTAACAAACAAACAAACAAACAAACAAACAAACAAAACAGTATATAAAATCAAAACAGATAAAATCAGAACAGTAGATAAAATCAGTAGTTAAATGTAAGTTTTGAAATTTAAGCTTAAAAGTGTGGATTTGGTGCTTTATTCAAATGCAGCTGAGAACAGGTGAGTCTTCAACCTGGATTTAAATAAACTGAGTGTTTCAGCTGATCTGAGGCTTTCTGGGAGTTTGTTCCAGATATAAGGAGCATAAAAGCTGAATGCAGCTTCTCCGTGTCTGGTTCTGACTCTGGGAACTGATAAAAGACCGGATCCAGATGACCTGAGGGATCTGGAAGGTTCATACTGGGTCAGGAGGTCATTGATGTATTTTGGTCCTAAACCATTCAGAGCTTTATCGACCAGCATCAGAACTTTAAATGGGTACATGGACAGATGGATAAATATGGAACATGTACAATAAAAAGTGGCACTTTCAAAAATCACTTTTCAGGTGATTGGATGATTGAATGAATATATCTCATTGCCGGCTTTTACATCAAACTCTTGCTGAAGTTCGTCAGTAAAAGAGTGAAGACATCTTTTAAGAAAGTGCAAATATACGTTCTTCTGTGATTGAACAAATACTCACCATTTCTAGTAACTACTACAGCAGTATTAAAGGAACGTTTCTGCCATCTGCATGAAAATGATAACTAAAAGAGGAAGAAGAATGAGGAGGAAGAGCTGTCAGTGTGTTAGTCTGTCCTCAAAAGCTGAAACATTTTTATATTTAGTTTCTTTGCATTTAATCACCACTGACAACCTCTTGCTTCAGACGGAGGGCCTGCAAAAAAGAAGAAGAAAAATCATTGTTTACTTATGTGCAGTGTTTATAAGTGGATAGCTAAATTTAGACGAGATGTGCTGCTCTAAATAACAAATGTTTCAGTGGAGATTTGGTGCACGTGAAGAATAAGAAGGAGGGCAGTAGCCAGAGTCCAATGAACTGACACTGTTCAGCTGAAAATGAGCAAGATGCAGACAATAAAAGTATTAGCAGTTGTGCTAAGTTGGTGGGCTCGCAGTACATCATAAGAAGAAGACATTTCCTATAAACCACCAATAGCATCCTTTCAGTAGAAACATTTCCCTATACACACCCATCATTTAAACTGGGTGCCTTTGAGTGTGCCGACTGCAGACTTTATTAAAAAATACTCTCAGATAAACTTGGCTTCACACGTGTTTTCTTAGCCTTAGGAAAGGCCCTGACACATACTCATAATAGTCCTCCCCATGACAAGTAAATTGCGTTCTATGTGTAAAATTGGCAGCGTTCCCCTTTAACATAGTTCAGTCTGTGTCTGTGTTGCCTTTGATGACAGTGAGCTTCAACAGGCTAAAAGCTGTCCCAGAGCCACAAAATGCTATAATGCTAGAACATGGCTGTATTGCACTCTATCACAGATTCAATATTAAAACCATCAATTGCTTTTTGGAGCTTTTTTTTTTGTGCAGCATATTATAAGAGTTTGCTCAGTTTCCTTAAGGCATGGCCCACAAACAAAACCCAGCCTCAAATGGTTTACAGCCTCAATAAAAAAAGGAGAAAAAAAAGCAATGTGAAGAATGTAAGTGTTATATAAATCTATGTCAGAGATTTGACAGATGAGAGCACATAAATGAATCCGGTGACAGATCATGCTCAGTTCTTTATAAGCTGTCAGTAACAGTGGCTGCATTATTCATGAAGAGATGACATGTTTACTTTACCTTATTTACACTTCTCTTATTTATGCATGTTTGGCTCTCAGTTATCACCATTGTACTTTGTGCTGCCACATGCTTTAGCCGGGACATCGTAGGACAGTGAGGCTGTCATTTCTTTACGTTTGCTTCACTGTTAAACTGCGTGTTTTGTCTACATGCTAAAGTCCTGAGGTTGTCAGCGACTGTGCGTTGCTCAAGGAGCAAAATTCCTTTTTGCATTTTATATCTGTCGAGTTAACTCATCTTAGACATCATGTGATTCCATTCAGCGTGGTAGCACACTCACTGGCCACTTTATTAGGCACACCTTGCTAATACCACAGCTCCCTTTTGGGGTCAGAGGTGCTTTCATTCTTCACGTCAGAGGTGCTTTCATTCTTCATGCTACAGATTTAACAAAGTGCTGAAAACATTCCTCAGAAATATTAGTCCACATTAGCATGATAGCATCTCACGGTTGCTGCTGATTGAGATCTGGTGACTGTGGAGGCCGTTTGAGCGCAGAGAACTCCTTGTCATATTTAAGAAACGAGATGATTTGAGCTTGGCGACATGGTGTGTTATCCTGCTGGAAGCAGCCATCAGAACATGGTGGTGTATAATACTGGCTATACAGTAAAAATGGCGCTATATGTTACTAACAGGGCCAAGGTGTGGCAAGCAGCAATCCCCGACACCATTACACCACCACCACAATGCCATCAGACCAGGCAACATTTTTCCAATCTTCAGTTGTCCAGTTCGTAGCTTCAGTTTACTGTTTTCATCTGACAGAAGAGGCCGATGTGGTCTTCTGCTGCTGTAGCCCATCTGCTTCAAGGTTTGAGGTGCTGCATGTTCAGAGATGCTCTTCTGCGTACCTCGACTGAAACGATTGCTTATTTTCTTGTTCCTGTCTGTACAAAACAGTCTGGCCATTCTCCTCTGACCTCTGGGATCAACAAGGCATTTTTTTCTCTCTTTTTAAGACCATGTAGATGTGTAGATGGCCTTGTGGGAAAATCCCAGCAGATCAACAGTTTCTCTACCATGCCACATTCAGTCACTTAAATAACCTCTCTTCCTCATTTTGATTCTCAGTTTGTACTTAAGCATGTTATCATGACCATGTCTGCATGCCTGGGGGAACTGATTTGCTGCCAAGAGATTGGCTGATTACATATTTTCATTAACAAGCACTTGAACAAGTGTACCTAATGAAGTGGCCAGCGAGTCAGGCAGTAACACCAAGGAAACCTCTGTTACTCTAACCTTATTGATATTTTGCAGCTTTTTAAAACTGATATATCCATGTTATATTCAAGGATTGAGACACTAAGGTGCATTAAGTAAATTAAAACAATAACAATAACACAGAGTTAATAATCACTTAAATCAATCACCGGTTTCTGAATAATAGACCAGCTAGCAAAATTGTTGTGAAATTTTATTTCATAATTCATTTCATTAGTTTTCATAACGGCATTACATACTTACACGCCCCTCAAGCAATGATTTATCTCACAGTGACGACACTAAAGCGACAACACACCATAACATTAGAGGCGGCTCCTGTAAGCAAAAGAAAACAGGCTAAAAAAAAATATGTTAAAAACATAGTCTGACATTTATGTTTATCTTTCGAGATAAGTTTAAAGTTGGTCTAGAATACCGATGAATGAAAATGAATTTCTGCCCAGTCATGTCAGTGATTTGATTATTATGACATAACATTTATCATTTCAAATGGGAAGTGTAGCCTTGCAGAGGTTACTTTTTGGAGGCTTTGTAAAGTGTGTAAAAGATGTTAAATAAGAACTGAGAATTGCTCCACTTGGGCCATATGGGTTTACTGCAACTGATTTCATGCTCGACATTACTTTGTGTAAGTGCCTGATATCTGCTGAAAGGCTGTGCGTTTGACTCTAAAGATTTATTCCACGATTCTTCCACTAGGAGGCGCCAAAATGATTAATTTTCCAGGATAATGTTCATGTTTTCTTAACAAACTATTTTAGTTTTTAGGACATCAAATCAGAATAGGAAGTGAGAATCTCTCCAGACCAGTTATTATGTCACTTTGGGAGTGTAGCCCAAATATTTAGATAACGTATTTCAGTTGGCCAACTTTTTACCACAAGTGAAACATTTTTAGGGATCTTTTGGTTGTCTAGAGATTGGAAAGTGCGCTCTGTTGCTCTCTACTGGCAGCTCCTGTAAAATAAGCATTTAAATGAAACTGGTTACGTTTTGACCCATGCAAGTTTCCAAACAAAGCATGAATATTATCAGGCAATAATATTAAAAAGGCAGAGGAATAATGCTCAGCTGCATCATGCCTCAGGTGATTCTGAGACAGCTCGGCGGCTGCGTCTCAGGATGTTCAGATGCTGAGAAAACTGCTTTATCATTTATTGTCTTCACGTGTTGTACTCGCAGAATCTTTGTGGTGAAAGTGAAAGAAGTTGTTAAAGCACACCTTTAAAGCAAAAAATCTTTTCTTCTCCAGGTTAAGGACAGTTTTCTGAATGAATCCTGTTCTTTATAGTCCATTTTATAAATTCTCCAGCATATCAAGCAAACCAACTTCCTATATAAAAGAAAACGCAGAGCGATCACAGCTGGCATCCTGAACCATGGCTTAATGATTTACATTATGGGGGACTTCATTTACGTCCCCCAAAAATGGACACGGCCTGACGAAACACATAATCAGGCTCACTGAACAACATGCTTATGTACTTACAGCCGGTTCACTGGTGCGAGCGCTTTAAGACATTGTTTTGACTTCTTTTCATGTGCAACCTTGAGCCTATATTTAGACTGTGCAACCAAGGGCTGCTCCTAAAGTGCTTCAGCTTCTCATGGTCACATTTGTCATTCACACGTGAAATTGGGTATAATTCTCTATATTAACATGTTCATCCACGCATTAGTGTTTGGTTGTGTCGGGGCCATCGGATGATGAGAAAAAGTTAAAAGAAGGTAAAGTTAACTAAAAAGGTGAAAACAGGAGAGTATGCAACCTTCTTAGCAAGCTTTACAACCTTCTCGGTTTGTGCATTAGACAAATAAGGGCCCCTCAGAGCTGAAAACACATTGGAAAAAAAGCTGTGCTGGCTGCCACAGAAGTGGGTTTCCTTGCAATGCTGTTGTTTTGGTTTTCATCTTTCCTCTTGTCTTCATCGGGTAACGTGTCATGTGAGCCTGATTAAATGCTTTCACAATAAGGTTGTCCAATACACCACTACTACGTGTTGCTGGAGTTTTGACCTTTTTAGACTTTCTCCAGTCTGCAGACGCCTTAGAAGCATGTAATCGATGTGTGTGCGTGTTTTCCTGAGTGTGCACAGCCACCTGAAAAAGTTACTTTTTACTCAGCCTGACCTCTGCAGTGTTGCCATCCATTATAAGTAAGAGTTATGCATAGTATTTATGGTGATGCAAATGCAAAAAAGTACTTTAACCTGTTAAACCTGCTATCGGCAGAGACAAGACGCTTAAACCACCACTCAAGTGACATGAGATTTGCTGCCTCCCTGTGTTATTTAAGACTACTTTTTTCTCACATTTTACTTTAAAGTCGCTGTTCAGATGTAATAGTGTTAATACTTATATCTATCCTGATGGACCAGAGACCATTAGAATATGTCATATATTCCTGATATTTTGTACTATTTACACCACTGTGGATACCCCCCCTCCCCCCCATGCTCCTGAGATATCTTACATTTTCACTGCTTTATGTATTTGACGAGTATAAACTGAGCAGCCGGTTGTTTCTGAGCCTAAACTCGTCCTCAGATAAGAGGAATTGAGGAGGTGAGTGTTGTGCTCCTGCTTACAGTGAAGCCTGATCATTACAACATCCCAATCAATTCTCCTGTTTGGAGACAGTTGCAGTGGCAGCTGCACTGTTGCTCAATTAGGCAGCTGTACAAACAAGCAGCCCATCTGCACGGGTCTACATAGGATCAGAAAAAAAGACACACAGTTGAGCAGCTGCATAGAGAAGTGACTTGGCTCGAAGTAAACCTCTCCTGTTATAAAATATGTGTGTGTCTCACCACAGGCACCAGGTCCAGCCTGATAGTTTGATCCAAACCACATTGAGACAAAGGTGAATCAGTTACGAATCCAACATGATTGACAAATTAGTAAAGTCAGAAAGCTGGACATGGTCAGGATATGTCTGTGGATGGTAAACAAACTGTTTTTTGTCTTGTCTTTGTTGTCAAACGCAGCGGTTCCTAAAAATGTTAACTAGATTGAGGAAATTGAGGATTTAGCCTCCTAACAGCACAATTACAGCAACTGCCAAACATCAAAGGAGATTACTTGAAGATCTTTAATGGTGTTCAGGGTCAGCATCAAATGACTTCAGATTGAGGTGGTCCTGCCATCTTGCACGAGGTGGGAAGAGCACAGACATGGTAAAGGCTGCACATGCCGTGCTGAAACAAAGACTGAACAGTCTTAAAGTTCGAGAGTAATAAATGTACTTAGATTGAAAGTGAGGGTGTTTTAATCACGAACAGCAGTTGACGACCTGGAAATGTGATCCTGCTGCCGCAGGCTGTTAGAGCCAAGCACCTGATGTTCTTTGTCACTATGTCATCTTCTCAGTGTAAAAGTAATGCCTTAAATATCTTGCATGCTGAGGAAAACAATTTCATTTGCTGAAATTGGCCATTACATATTTAATTCATGACTTGTTCTACTTTGCATGCAGTGGTATCCATTTAGCTAAGATCTAAAACTTCTTACACAGTAACAGCATTGTTCAGTCCCATAAGAAGAGCGCGGAGAGGTGAACACATTTTAAAACACCGGCTTTTTATTTGAACCCGAGCGAAAAAAGAATAAAAGAAAGGAATGAGTTAATTACAAAGTTTATGCAATATTAAAAGACAAAACTGCAGTTTACAGAAGACAGTGCCAATGTCCACAAACTACAATGTTAATCTAACATGCTCATGGTTATATTCCAAGATTCTGCCTTTTAAATTAAGGTAAATGAATAAATGACTATAGCAGATATTATCATGTTTTTTTCCTTTACAGTAGTTTCTATTGGCAGTAGTCAGGTTTACATAATAATATATGATGCAATGTTCCACTCACTGACAAATCAGCCTGGTTAATGTTTACAGACTTAAAGGTGTTACAGTAAATGTGGTGCCACATGCACTGGAAACTGCGGTGCCATTTATCAAACAGATGAAGGGGTCCCAGGTTCACGGGTTTGTGTTACCCTTAGTGGCCCTCTTTGCTCAAGCTAATGTGTGATATCAGCAGTAACAAAGTACGCATGTGCTCCAGTACTGCATGTAACTACAGTACTGCATGTAACTACAGTACAGTTAAAAGTTTGTTTTTGGAGTTTTCAGTTTTAAGTCACTTTATGCTCCAACTATGTTTGAGAATCTAACCGGTTAAAGTTTCAACTCAAAACACAAGAGCACTTTTTAAACTGCTTGTGTGTTTTGTAACATCGTTCAGGACCCTGATGGCATTAAAGCCGCTAACACATTAATCCGTGGTGAACATGTAAAAGGGACCCATAGTACGGTACAAGGAGTACTCCATGCTGAGAATAGTCCTATAAATTCACTTATGTAAAAAGATTTTTTGCAGAACTTTTATTTGCAGTGAGGCATCTTTAACTTGTATTACCAAAATACCAGTCAGCTTTTACAGCATGGGCTCTTGACACTGGTGCAGTGGACGGTTGATTAAGATATGCAATACTGCAATACTCTCCAGTTTATAATCGGAGGTACCGGTATATCAAATAAAATATAATGTATAATTAAAATGGAGTTTGCATGCTCTCCCTGTGCCTGCGTGGGATTTTTCTCCCACAGTCCAAAAAATATGCTCAAGTTATCTTAATTTGTTATTATCTAAACTGCAGGTGTGAAGTTGTATTTTTACTCAGGTGTAAATAGAATTTGTATTCTATTTTTATCCTATTGTATATTTTATTCTATTTTATTCTACTGTATATAGTATTTTATTTTATTTTTATTCTATTCTATTCTGTACAGTATTTTATTCTTATTGTATTCTAATTTTTGCTATATAACTTTTGCACTGTCCACTTCCTGCTGTGACAAAACAAATTTCCCACGTGTGGGACTAATAAAATATCTTTTTTTTATCTTATGTGAGAGCGAATGGTTGTCCAGCTCTCTGTGTTAGCCCTGTGACAGACTGTACCCTCATGATGGATGGATGGATGGATGGATGGATGGATGGATGGATGGAAACACAAATACAGAATCACAGCTGTGTCACACAACTTGCTTTAATTTATTAACATTGCACATTACAAAACACCACTAGCATTCCTCTGCTGAGCCACAATGTCCCTTTAATTTATTGTTTCACAATAAATATCAAGACAGGCTAATGCCTTACATCCCACCCTGTCAGCGGCAAAGGAATAAAAAAACAGAAATCTTCACAAGAAAACATCTTCCATCCTGAAGACACAAAAAGCAGCCAAGCAGTTTTAGTGAGAATGACTACTAGCATATAGCTGGCCCAGATTTGCAATAGGAGAAAACAGCAGAGGAAAAAGGTATACAAAATCTGATATGGATCACATACTTTCATGCATTTGGGAATTGTTGGGAAAATCCAATAAAGAATACGGAAAATATAAACAGAACATTTTTCCCCTCTTTCAATAAACTGAAGTTAATATTGTTTAATGACCTACGTAAAAGTTGTGTACATTTATTTAAATAAAAAAATGTTTTGGTTTCTTCTTTTTGAAAAAGGTAGGATTGTGGTTTTGAGGTTTCATGAGGAGGCTTCCCTCCTCCTGTGCCCTAGTCTGATGACATTCACATACCAAATTGTACCTTGTCCTCAAAGCTTTGGCGTTTGATGTAAAAGCCATAAAAACTTCAACTTCACAACAGCCAGGCCAGAAATGCAGTTATTATTGAGATCACTGATTCAAGTGATGTTCATTTTTTTGCTATTGAGATTATCCAGTATATTCTAATTGTCTCCAAACAAAGCTGTCTGCAAAGGCACTGTGATGTGCAGCAATGTCAAATCAAAACAATCCATAAATATTCGTTTACTATATAAAGACACAATCCGGTAAAGGCTTCGGTGCCACCTGTCTTCGTTATTATTATCCATCATTTGTTTTTGCCAGTTTAAAGAATTAAAACTTTGAGTTTCAGCAGGCGACACCTGAATACACATTTAGAAAAAGATAGGTTTAAAGATCGCCTTTTTGTTTAGGAAAGTTTCAGCCTTTGTTGACTGATGGGTTAAAACTGACTGATAATAAAAAATGGATTATTGCAGTGATTCCGGACTGAGGCTTTATATTCAAAGCTCAATAAAACTGCCTGTTTCTGGCAAGGCTAGTGAAAGTAGGACTGCAGGGTACCACGGCGGCGGACATCAGTTGTCCAGCAGTGGAAGCCACCACCCAAGGAGTTGGCATGGCGAATGTTCACCTTTATGGTCTTGATACCTGCATTTAAACACACACACACAGTTATGGAGCATTTTTTCTTATTTTTTGCTGAAATTGAGTTTACTAAAAATAAATAAGGTGGTGAAGGTGGGGGTGCTTATAGAGGCTCACCGAGGTTCTCAAACATTTTCTGAATGCTGGTTTCATTGGCGTCAACCATGACACGCTTCTCATCCAGCATCAGGACATTCATGGACAGCCATTTGGAGGACATCCACAGTGGGTGGTCTGCTCAGCAAGAGAGTGGGGTTTTTTTCAGTAAAAAAAAATAAATCTAAATATCATCTTTTTTTTGTGAGTGAAAGAAAATAATTTTTACTTTGAGTACCCACCATCGGGAATCAAAGGTATTGGTGGTTTTACAACTGTCCAGCCAGCCTTCTTGAACATGTCTACCTGAGGGAAAAGACAAAGAGCACTGGTAAGTTTGGGCCACTCTGTGGTGGTGGTGTGTACAAGTGTACCCAGAAGAGGGCAGCACAGCACTTCAGTACCTGGCGACATGGGCGATCAGGGTTTGACAGCACGAGTCCTGGCCCGATGATGTTAAACGTGGCATCAATGTGCATGGGGTTAGGGTCTTTGAAGGAGATTATGTGGACCTTGTAGGTTGGTGCCAGATGACGGCGCATCCACTCAATTCCCATGTAGTTTGTAACCTGAATAAAAAGCAGTGTGAAAGGAGAAGTTTCAGGAGCTTATCCAAGCTTCACATTCATATTCAGAGAAACATTCTTTTTTTCTGTAAGTGCAATGGATAAAAGAGAGATCTATATATGCGTGTGTGGGGGTTTATTGTGCATTTTACTACCATTTCAGCAGAAGATATCACCCATAGGATGTCATAAAATAAGCAAAATATCCTTCATACCTGGCTCCTCTGAACAAAGAGGTCCGTCCCAGCTCGAATAAAGTCAGCAGCATCGAAGCAGGGCTCGTGCTCCGTGGTCACAAACTTCCCCTGAGCAGCTAATTTGTGCCTGTCTTCCACTGTGCGGATGGGATAATCCTGAAAGGCACACATAAAAAGGATTTACACCCGTTTTGAGATATAGGAATAGCCTGCTGTCACACTATCATGTACAAAGCAATAAAAAAGTTGATGCAAAGAGGTTTGGTTTGCTATAAAGAACATAGACAAGCTGTTTAGGTGTTAATGCAACTTTGACTTAAGTCCTTGCCTTGAGAAATGACCACCTGGCTATGTTATAGCTCCCAAACTAAGGCCTCACCTGATCATACAGATCGTCGGCCATGGTTGGTTTAGGAGCAGTGGTCCACTTTGCACCTTTTCTGAAGTACTCCTTGATTAAAGGTCTGTAGGCTCGGTACTCAAAGAAACGAGCCCTCCACGCCATAGGAGCCTCGATGATCTCGTTTCCCACCACTAAAAGGATGTCTCTGGGCATGGCCGCATACATTCCTACAAGAGGGTCAACAGCAGAGAATTACTTTACAATGACTCATTTATAAACTGCAGTGTGATGCATTAACACCTTTATGTCACACATATTTGTCACACACATTTCTGTCTTTTTACCTGATGAGGTGAAGTCTGGTGTTTTGTATTCCACAGACCAGTCGACGGGTTCTGGCCTCTTCACAACGACGCCCTCGTGACGCAGAATATTGCACATTTCTTCGATCTCAGCAACTGCTTTTTTCAAGTGGTCCGCAGGAAAAGACCAGCCCCCATACTTCTGGTAGAAGGGCCAGTACTTCTCATATGTGTTAGCCTGATGAGAGGTTTGTAGCATAACAACATGGAGTCAATCTGACAGCTGAGAGAAATGACAAGGATGCTTTGAGTCAAAGCATCTTCTGACAGCATTGCTTACTTTCACTTCCACAGTGAAGGGAGGCACGTGGGCATTTTCAGCTCGCCCCACAATCACCTCCTCCAGAGGGTCCCATTCATTGTAGCTGCAGACTGGGCATTCCTGAGGAACCGGCTCAGTAACATGTTCCTCTTCAACTACATGCTGTGGCTGTGCAGCTGCTGCACTTGAAGTGCTTTGCAGGGTCTTCTGCACCCATCCGTTCAACGCCCGGCCAAGCTGATGGAAGTGAAAACACATTAAGATTTTTTTTTGTATATATATTTTGCTGAACAAAAATTTCATGTACTTTTGCATAAAATCTTTGGATTTAATAGATCTTGTTTTCCCCTTTTGGATCAGTTCAGTACATATTTACACTATGTGCAGTAACAGATCGGTCTACATGAAGTTCCTATTTAGTGGTGTGTTTATTTTTATTTTTATTTCAATGCCCCCAGCTCGCGTAGAAAGCGGCTGATCTGTGTGTTAACCGATAACACATTCAGGCTCCTTGGGTTTCAAAGCGAAAAAGCTTCCGTGAGGTTGATTGGTTTGGTGCCAAAGTACACGTTTTATTAAGAAGCCTTATCTCCACCGATAGCCTCTACAGTGTGGCCTCCGCTGGCTCGGGAACAGCTTCAGTGTCACTGAGTTTGAGAGCGCATCTGTGCCAAACAGCTGTTCACTGTCACTCAGGCAACCAGAAAAAAAGCTTTGTCAGCAGTTAAGAAAATCACGCCAGTCACTGGAGGAAGATTTCTTGGAAATAATCGGTGCAATTACGATTTATGCACTGGATTTAAAAAAAAAAAAAAATCCCCTCAGCTTCATTTCTGCAACACAGTCTCCTCCAAACGGGGTCATTATGACTGCTTCGGCGCTTCTAGTGTTAATTAGACAAATAACAAATGAACAAAGCAATGAAGTGCAGCGGCAGATGTGAAGAGAAATGCCAAATTTAATCATATTTTCACAGTTTATTCGCTTTGACTGACTTGTGCTTTATAACAAAAACGCTGCTTAAGAGAAAAGAGAGAGTGAGCGAGCGCGAGAGAAAGACACAGAAGACATTAAACCACCGTAATACCAACCATTGCTCCGATCAGATGGGCAGCCTCGGCCCCCCTGCTACCTCCTCTCAGGCATCTTACTCGCAGCATTGTCCAACGTAATAGTGAGTGTGTCAGTGGAATCAAACGGCAGCGCAGGATCCACTTCTCAGTGTGCTCATGAATGAAGACTCCTCAGCTCAAAGCCAACTTTATAGCTGTGGGACTACGTGCCTCTTAGGCCATTGGTCGCTTTTGTGTTGTGGGGCAACGTGACTTGAGGAAAAACGCGTTTCTGAAACACAATCCCTTACGCCAGCACATTCTTATCAGGTGGACCAGCGCCGTTAAAAGTTTCCGCGAACATCTGAAAAGCGCTATTTTGACTACAGGCTTGTAGCGGGTTTGTGCATGATGCAAACTTGTTATCTGTAAAAATATAGATTCTCATGTGTGAGCATTATGATGATTTTAAAAAAGAAATGAAAACGATTTTTGGTACTGCAGTGCAGTGGGGTGCATCTTCTTTGCTTCTGCACACAATGCCTCAAAAAACAAATAAAGCAAGCAGCCCACCACTGATTTAAGACTTTATTCAGCTATTAAACGAGGGTTAAAATGATTCTCCTTTTAAAGATCTTTTAACCCCGCTTATTGTTCCAATTACAAAATAAAGGCACGAATAGTGAAAAGTGTTTTAAATTAAACAAAGTGAAACTAGTACGTTGTTGCCAGCTCTTGAGAGCAGTCCTACTCTTAGCGGCTAAGAGGATTAAGTTTGTCGCGCATGCTCTATAAACAGGGGTGCACATAAGTGGGCCGCAGGTGCGCATTCGCTGTCCAAATAAAAGACGCGCACCAGATAAGAAGTTGCAACGCGCGTTTGCGTACATATAAAAGGCACTGTTTTTGTCCGCTAGAGTGGGATTTTCAAGGCATATTCTGCACCACATCATTTGTTTGAAGCCAGCTTACCCCCTGCAACTTTTCCGAGAACACGCGCTTCTTTTGCGGTTCGGACTCTAACTGCGTGGAGTGTGAATAGTGGACCCAGGTGCAGACATTCTAAAACTCAAACTTAACTGATGATGAGCTGTTTATTAAGGCAGACAGAACAGTACAAAATAAAAGGGCAAAAACAATGCAAACTAAGCAATAACCTAAACTGGGTAAACTAGAAAGGAAGCACGAACTATGAAAAACCCTGGCAAACAGAAAAACAAAACTCTAAACATGGCAATGATAATGAGCGCATATATATGAAAACCTGAACGCAGGACTTGGCATGAGAACAACACAGACGATCCGACAAAGACTGAATGAGAACGCACAGACTAAATACACACAGGAGGCTAATGAGAGAAGTGGGAACACATGGGGTAAACAGCTGACACACATGAACATAACGACGTCCCAGTGGAAGAGTAACATTAGACACGATGAACAAAGGAACACAAGACCTCTTCAAAATAAAACAGGAAACATAAGACGCAGACATGACAACCTGAACTTGACAACGTAAGACAGAGACATGAAACACACGAAGGGCAAGGGAGACTTAACAGGGGTGGAAGACACAAGGGGAATCTAATAACAAAGAACTAGAACAACCTAGGCGTGATAAAAAATGAACTTAGAAAACCTGAAGGGCTTAAACATAAACTAAAACTCAAAACGCTGGGTCAAAAGACCCAGGATCGTGACGCAAACGCACGTACACTCCTGTCTATAAAAGCAATAAAATTGCAAGATGCCTGTTGAGATCAGTATCAATCAGTCATTCACAAAGCTCCTAAAAGTGTGAAAACAGGAGATGGCATAATCAAAGAGGTTGGCTGGGTCACCACATGCTTCCCTGGACTGTGCTCACACGAGTTTCACAACCTGGAGACCTCAGTGACCCCGGATATTACCTCGCTCTCTAAAAAAAAATGAAAATCTCTGGCTGATGCCCAAAGGATATGCTAAGATGATGCCTTCAGATACCCACCCCAATCCCCTCTATCCCTTTGAGACAGCATCATCTACCAGTCTAAAAAAGTCACAGACAATTTTGTGACAAGGTATTAGAAATGCATTGGCATGTCAGGCTCCATTCATGCATTCATTATCAAAAAGGTGAGGGAAAGCACTGAACGAAGCAGATAAATACACAGCTGGTGTACAAAGTACAGCGAGTCCCTGAAGTCTGCCTTATGGTAAAGGAGAGGTAGTCTAGCACGTACAAACTCAGGAACCTCAGTATGGTCTTTTTAAAGCATGCCGGTTATCTTTAGAAGGCTTTTGTACCTTTGGACAGACCAGCCCGCACACTAGCGTAATACATACCAATCAAGTATTTCTTTTTCTTTTTCCCTGACCTCATTACCCCTTTGTGGTTGTCAGATGTCTGTCTGACCTTGGTACCTTCATGTACACATAATCCCATCATTGATTGCTATTGTACATACTGTCTGTATCTTTGAACTCCTCCAGTAAACACCCCACCTCGACAAACTTCAGAACAGGACTTTGGTTTAGTTGCCAAAAGTATACAGAAATGTTTCTTTACCAGACTCCTTAAAAATGTAGCAATCCTTAATATCAATCCACATTTTCTCTGTGCAGATAAATTGATATGATTGTGATAAAAAGACGACTGCAGACTGTAGCCAGCCTAACTAAACAATGACTGGATTGAGTTTTACTAAAGTTCTTCTTCAAGAAAGTCATCTTGGGGAACATATTTTGAATACCCTATTTAAACAAACTGTAATCCTCTGAGGTCGAGGGTTGAGGTTGACGTTTAGGCAAACTGTAAACAGTTTCTAATGTGTTGCCATTTTTTCATCTCCCATGACTGATGATGATGATGATGAGCCCATGAAAACTTTGGAAAACAAGTTTCAAAAGGCAAAAATTCCATTAGTTATTAGGGCTTAGGGTACTTTTTATCATTAAAGATGCCAATGAAATAAATAAATGTCATATAAGTTATTAAAAATATTTTTTAACATCTTCTTTGGCATGAAAACATTTCCCTTAAAATCTTTACTCATCTTTTACATGTTCACAAATCTGCACAATAGAGCCAAATAAGAGTAACCAGCAGCATAAGAGTGTGAACATTATTTAATATTCAGTTGTGATTTCAATGTTTATGATGTTTATGAAGTTAGGGGGAAAGTAGAGTTATTCCCTACCCAGTTCTCTTTTATATTTTTCTATCTTAAACAAGATGCTGGAAAGTGAAAGCTTCAGCAGCAGCAGACTGATGACAATGAATGAAATTTGAATGCCAAAAAAGAAAAGAGCGCCACCTGCAGGAATTTTACAACAGTTTGCAAAAATGTTCAGACTAAATAAAGAAAAATCCACAACAGTTACAACACAGACCGACAGAGAGATGAGTGTTTAAACTTTATGTGCATGTGTGTGAGTATTTTTGTATGAATATGCAACCATTAGCATGCAGCATGTTGGCCACAGGACCAGAGGCAAAGATTAACAAAGTATCAAATATCAGGTCACATAAGATAAAGATTCAGATAAGCAATATACCTAATTTTATAATAATACAGCAACTATAAAAGACTAGACTAGTCGTTCCCCAAACGTTTTTCTTTTAGCAATGAGCAGTAAATGAGTGTTCCTGTCACAGGCTGTAATAAAAAAGGACGTAGTCACCTGGACTGGAAGTTCAACCAAATACAGGAGTAATTTATACTTGTATTGTTTCTGAAGTATGGAGGATTGTTGGGAAATTAATGCATGTATTTACAAAAATTACAATTTTTTTTTTCAGTTAGGAGTACCACCTGGAAATTTCAGAATTTTGAGTTTTTGGTTTAGACCATATACGGGGAGAAACAGATACTTTGTGTTTTGGTGCAGCTTTTATGCTCAATCCAGCATAAAAGCTGGTTTTTCATGACATATAAATGTTCAAACATTGCCATGAATCAGAGATGGCGAAGGAGAAGTCCTGTGTTGATTTGAGATGGAATGACCCAATATTCTGTGAGCAGAACAAGGATTGTGTCACTCATATACTCACTGGCCACTTTATTAGGTCCATTTTGATAGTAAAAGGCTGAACCCCCTTTTTTGCCTTCAGAACTAACTTAATTCTTCGTGACATAAACGAAGGTGCTGGAAACATTCCTGAGATATCCTCATCCATGTTGACATGATAGCGTGACATAGTTGCTGCAGATTTGTCAGCTACACATCCATGATACATATCCCATACCATAACACCACCAGCCTGAACTGTTGATACAGGCAAGATCCATGCTTTTATTTCATTTAATCTAAATTCTGATCCTACAGATTGACTGCAGCAGCACTCATCGGACCAGGGAACATCACTCCAGTCTCTGCTGACTTCTGCTGCTGTAACCCATCTGCTTCAAGATTCAATGTGTTGTGCATTCAGATGTATTATTCTGCGTACTTTGGTTGTAATAAGAGTTTGTTTGATTTCCTGTTGCCTTACGATCAGCATGAAGCAGTCTGGAAAGTTTTGTCTGACCTTTGACAAGGGTAAGGTATTTTGGGCCAGAGAACTCATTATGTAGTTCATCTTTTTGAACTATTGGTGTAAACCCTATAGAGAGTTGCATGGGGAAATCTCAGTAAATCGGCAACTTCTGAAATACTCAGATCAGCCTATTTGACACCAACAATCATGACACATTACTTTTCTTCACTATGCTGATTCTGAGCTTGAACTTCAGCTGTCTATATGCCTAAATGCACTGAATTGCAGCCACGTGATTGGCTGATTAGATATTTGCTGGTGCGCTTAAGCCTTCATTGATAACTCGAGTTTAACCACCAAACTGAAGGCTATATAAACAAGTGGTATAACTTTATTTGACTCCTTGACTAATGATGAAGCTTCAGTCAGGATACAAACCTTAAACTTGACATCCACCCAGTGAACAACATCCGCTCAAACAAGATGTTATGTTGTGTAGCACGTACCCACTTCACCCCTCACATGCCTCGTTAGAAACGCCCATAAGACTTTGTTATTCTCCAAAAGTTGCTGTCAGTTGTCTGTCAGCTACAATCTAGAGAGCACGTCCTACTTCGCGCGTTTCATTGGCGTCTCTTACAGTAGCTGCTGCTGCCGCTCTCACTGACGTGATTCCAAGTACTTGTTTTTCTTATGAATCTTCGCATTCTTTGAAACAAACGCTCCGCCCCACTCAGCAAAACCCTCATCTGCAACACTCCCCATTTTGCAGCAGGGCTTCACATTTTTCTGTCCAAGCTTTAAAAAGAGAGAGAGAGGTCACGATGGAAATCTATATTTCAATCATTTTAGCAAGTCTGCTCATCATACCGTTTGCACTCAAAACCTTTTCCCCCTATGTCTGGATGGACATCGTGTATTTCGGGGATCTAGTGCGTATTTTGGTAAAGTTTGTAGCGAGGCGCAGAAGGAGACCTCTCTTCTTTGTTTTGGACCGTTTTTTGGAGCAGACCGAGGCGCATCCTGACAACACGTTCATAGTGTTTGAAAATGAAAGCTACACATACGCTTGCACGGATAAGAGGAGTAACAAAATTGCAAACGCGCTACAGTCTCACGCTGGGTATAAAGGTGGCGACACCGTCGCGCTTTTTATGGGGAACGAACCCACCTTCTTGTTTACCTGGCTGGCTTTGGCTAAACTGGGCTCCCCTGTAGCTCTCCTCAATCATAACATCCGCACCAAGTCTTTGTTGCACTGCTTTAATTGCTGCAAGGCGAAAGTGTTGATAGCAGCCGCAGGTATGCCTCCATGTGCTTGCTTCAAAGCTGTTTTTGTTGTTGTTGTTTTTTTTATTTCTGCTTTTTCAGAAGCTCAAATAGTGTAAACCAACCTTTTATCTTTTGATCCACATAATTAGGTATTCAGTACAGATTTTGATTAAACCTAGCTGTAACTTTGAACTTGTGGAGTTGGCTTGGTTTTCCTTGCCTCCAACAAGGCTTTGCAGTAGAGGTGAGATCAATTCATATATTAATAGTACTGATACCAACGCTGATATTGGTCTCTGATCGATACTAGTGCAATAGGATTGATGCTTTGTTTCTATCCACTTCAGCCCTGAATTATGTGAAATGAAGAAAAATATACATCAAATGTGCTGGAAAACCTGGCTATTTTATTTGTAACCTACAGCACTTTTAAACAGAAGCTGACTTGAAATGCTTTAGAGACAGGCATGTTTACAGTCCAGGGCTAAAAAAAACCCCAGTTTCAAAACACGTGGAAAGCTGAAAGGTCTGTTTTGTTGTGTTAACTTATTATTGTGAAAATTAGAACCATTGAAATTTGTTCAAAATTTGCTAAATTAAAAGTTGATATCAGTATTGGTATCAGGATTACTGGCCCTGTGTTTGCTTGGAATCAGATCGATACCAAAGTTTGCATTATTGCACGACACTGCTTTGCTTGTCCTGCTTTGCCTTATGAATGTGCTTTATGTGCCTTTCCAGAACTAAAGGAGGCCGTGGAAGACGTGCTGCCCTCCCTGATAGAGCAGGGTGTCACTGTCCTCCTGATGTCCAAAAACAGTGACACGCCTGGAATCCAGAGCTTCTCTGATGAAGTCGAGAAGGCATCGGATGACCCCATCCCTCGATCCTTCAGGTCACACATCACATTCAAAAGTCCTGCAGTTTATATTTACACTTCTGGAACCACAGGTACGTGGCAGGACTTTGTCCTGTTGATCCCATTAAAAGTGTCGTTCAGTTTCAGAATTTTGCGGCTTGTTGTGTTTCTGTAGGTCTTCCTAAGGCAGCTGTGGTCAACCAGAACCGCATCTTAACAGCTCTGGCTGTGTTGTCATCAAACGGGGTGGTATCTAGTGATGTCTTCTATCTCAACCTTCCTCTGTATCACACAGCTGGATTTGTTGTTGGGTTCATTGGCACGATTGAGACAGGTGAGGTGACTGAGCAGTAGCTGTGAGTTAAAGTTAAAAATAAGACTTTGTGAGAGCTGGGTTCATCCTCTACTGAGATAACAAACGCTGTTTAGTTACATACATTTCAGAGTTTGTCAAACAACAGAGACATCTGCTATGTACAGAGGTCAACGTCACTTCTATTATTGACCTCAGGAAATTCCTATGCTGTCAGGGGAAGAAAGATATAGTAAAAAAGCTGTTGTGCATTCAAATTCAAACTGGAGCACAGCAAGAGAAATTGAATCTGCACTAAGGGCTGCACCCCTGTACGACCGTGAGTCCATGAAGTGGACTGCATTTGGGCTCCAGATGTAAGCCAGTAGTTTTTAATGCAAACAAGTCCAACAATCCAGATTGGTTTGCAAGAAAACTGGTTGCAGGTAAGGCATTTTGTATGTTAAAATCAAGAAAAATGAAGCAAAACCTGGTTTTATTGTACAAAAATGATTGGATTCATCTATAATTAGAGTAGGCCTTCACACAAACTTAGTGCATAAATGTAATGGACAGTTTTTCGTCAGATTCAGGTTCACATTGCTGCCATAAAGTACTGACACACAGTAGAATCTTTGTCTCCATGTCTGATGGTTTTATAGTTTTAATCCATGGATTAAGTGATTAAGAACATTCTCTTACTTGTACTGTAAAGCCAAATAAACCACCCAAATCCCAAATGGATTAGCTAAAACAAATGCATCATCACAAGCAGTTGATTTCTCTTGAACCACAAGTAGACACTGACTGCGCTCCCTGAAGATCATGCAGATCCATGAAAGCTCCTCACGTGAGCTGAGAGTACACAGCAAAAAAAAAAATATATATATAAAAGTATAAGTGAACTAATTTCTACTGAAATAGAAGTGATCTCCCTGCGCCATCTCTCTTTCTTGTTACCCTGGTAGAATCCAAGTGAAAGAGTCTTTTGTCACTGTGAACCTGTAATCTGAACAGATCCTATGAAACAGCTTTTTTTCCTAAATAGGCTAAAGTTCACAAAGCTCTTATATGTTTGACTAAGCAGCCACGTTGCACACTTATTAGTAAAGATTCAGCACTGCCCCGGGCAGTCACTGTTTTGTTATTTAGCACACGCAGTTATGCGGCACTGAATTTAATCCTATTGGATTAGATGGAGTCACTATTTCCATAATGACTTAATTGCCTCTCATTTCTAGATGAATTTGCATATGCATGCATTTATTTATTCAAGTGTAATAATGTAAATTTCTGTCTTGAAGGATCAACTATAATTCTGAAGAGGAAGTTTTCTGCCTCTCAGTTCTGGGATGACTGCAGGAAACACAACGTGACTGTTATCCAGTACATTGGAGAGGTGATGCGTTACCTCTGTTGTGCACCAAAGGTAAAATGATTCTAATAGGCGCCCACTTGTAACAGTTAGAATGTAACCGTGCGTTTGCAGTCAAAGCATTTTGAAGACTTACAGTATTGTGTAACTAGGACACAGACAGAGTCCTTGTGATCGTTTTTGTTTTCTTCCTGTGCAAAAGTCTCAAGCCACCAAAATGATTAGGTGCTGCTGAATAGGTGTATTTCTGATTTTTGCGGTGATGATTTTCTGTTGGCTTCATCGGGTGAGGGCCTCCAGCTCGCACTGGAAGGGTTCGCAGCCGAGTGTGAAGCAGCGGGAATGAGGATCAGCACCTCCAAATCTGAGGCCATGGTTCTCAGCTGGAAAAGGGTGGAGTGCCCACTCCGGGTCGGGGATGAGTTCATGCCCCAAGTGGAGGAGTATCTCGGGGTCTTGTTCGCGAGTGATGGGAGAAGGGAGCCGGAGATCGACAGACGGATTGGGGCTGCAACTGCAGTAATGCAGACGCTGCTCCGGTCCGTCGTGGTGAAGAGGGAGCTGAGTGTAAAAGCGAAGCTCTCGATTTACCGGTCGATCTACGTCCCTACCCTCACCTATGGCCACGAGCTGTGGGTAGTGACCGAAAGAACGAGATCGCGGATACAAGCGGCAGAAATGAGCTTCCTCCGAAGGGTGGCTGGCCTCTCCCTTAGAGATAGGGTGAGAAGTTCGGCCATCCGGGAGGGGCTCAGAGTAGAGCAGCTGCTGCTCCACATCGAAAGGAGCCAGCTGAGGTGGTTCGGGCATCTGACAAGGATGCCCCCTGGGCGCCTCCTGGGTGAGGCACTGCTGTCATCAAAGCAGAGGGAATCTAAAATATAAGACATATTTAGAGTTATGTATAAATTATTTCTTTGCTATATAATTCCATATATCTTCCTTCATATATTTGATGTCCTCATTAAGTAGCTACAATGTAGAAAGTAGTAAAAATAAAGAAAAAACATTAAATGAGAAGGCGTGTCCAAACTTTTGACAGGTAGGTCCCATGTTAGGTTTTTTGGTGGATTTTCTTTCTTGTTTCTCATGGGCATCATTTTCAGATAGTTCTGTTGACCTTCATTTGTCCAGTTCCCTCAGATTTTTTTTTTTAAGAACACACTGCACACCATCCTCAGATATGCCAAGATTTTAGCTAATAGCTCTTTGGGAATCCCGTTTTGGTTCAACTAAATAAATGGGAACAAACTGTGTTTTGTTTTTGTTTGTTTTTTTGACAGACTGCGAGTAACAAAGTACCTAAAGTTAGAAGTTATTAGTTAGGTTGTTTTGTCTACTCTGTGTAGAGATGATACTGCTTCATCCCTCGTGTTAGGTGTCCTTTTATGCTTGAATGATTCCTATGTCAACAAAAAAACCAAAAGAAAAACAAACAAAAGGAAAAAAAGAGAAAATGGTCAGGTATGAGGACTGGCCTGAAAATAAGTAGAAAAAGCAGCCAACGTCCAAACAAACTATACAAAAATGAGGGGTAGCTCGAGACTTTTGCATAGTACTGTATTCCAGTTTCTCCCGTGTTGTAGAAAAGCCTTCGCAGCACTGTTTTGATAATGTGATCGCTGAAAGTGGCAGAACTCGGCTTCTTAACTGAAACCTTATGAGGGATTTAAGGTGGACTTCTTCGTACTCAGGGGTGTTGAAACGTGAATAGATAAGGCCTTTAAAGTAATATTATCTTGGACAGCATTTATCTGGACTGTACCTGCTTTTAACATTTATATTTGATGCAATAACTTCAATATCTGCTGCTGAAAGTCACATTTGCAATCATTCTAGCGTCTGCAGCTCAAATAAACTCGCAGGAGTCGCTGGCTGGGATGCTTACGGGCACCACGCCTCGTCTCTCTCAGATACTGTAAAACTTGCTCTTCAAGACAGCTGCAGAGGCAGAATACTGGGAACTAGTTGCAGCAAGTTGCTGCTGAGGCCTATCCAGTCAGAGATAACTTTCCAAATCTGTACATTCCCAAAGCTCAGCACAGCTGGCTTACCAAAATAGAAATCGTTAAATCTCAACTATCGGGTTCCAGGTTTCTGCGCCAGTATCTGCGGGGTTCTGAACTGCAGAACAAGAATCAAGCTGTTGTTTAAAATATCACCACTAACTGCATGTGTTTCTGATATTTTCAATATGTATTTGTATTTATTTAGATCTACTGTAAACAGTCGTGTATGCCATTCAGAGTATCCAGTTGCATCACATGAGGCACAGTCTCATTTTACTGCGTGACCCTGCACGAGCCCGATGAGGTGGTTTGTCTTTATCTGGTCACCTCTAGGAATAGATGCTGGCCTTTACTTAAGACGGCCATATCAAGTAACTTTGCATACCGAATCTTCTTGTATCTAATTTAAGGGTCAATTTTATTTCAGCAAATGATATTTCTTAGAAATTACATGTACAGTACTTAAAGTGCCGAGTACTGTTGAATCCAACTGAAATTTTTTTGTTGTGAGTCGGATTCTCACATACTTAGAGATTAGGAATTAAAGGGCTTATTAGATGTCTGATGTCTTTTTAATACAAGACATCAGTGTGCTCATAAAGTGTGCAGTCTTCATTTCTATTCTAAAAGCCCTTAAAAATGTTTTTGATTAGTTTCTTTTGTTTTAGAGTGAGCTGGTACTAGTGCTGCTCTGTGGTTGATACATACATGGTGTATTTATCTTTTTGTATTAAGGGCGAAAGATCATCAAAGATGGCGATTTGCTGAGTGCCCATGGATACACACATTTCTCGGCTAGTTGTTATCTTACCCGTGGGGGGCGACCGTGGCTCAGGGGGCTCTCTGTCCTGGTCGTTGTGTCCTTGGGCAAGACACTTCACCTACAGCCTACTGGTGTTGGCCAGAGGGGCTGATGGCGCGATATGGCAGCCTCGCTTCTGTCAGTCTGCCCCAGGGCAGCTGTGGCTACAACCGTAGCTGCCTCCATCAATGTGTGAATGTGAGAGTGAATGAATAGTGGCATTGTAAAGCGCTTTGGGTGCCTTGAAAAGCGCTATAGAAATCCAATCCATTATTATTATCCGAAATGGCAACTTTAAAAACAAATTAACTAAGCTCATGGATAGCTTCTTGTATTTTGGATGTTTTCTTGAATTGGACACTATGTATTTCTACTGTGCTTGCAAAAAGACTCACATTCTTTATTTCTTATTTCAAACTACAGAAAGACAATGACAAGGACCACAAAGTAAGACTGGCCATTGGCAACGGCATCAGGGCAGAGATATGGAAAGAGTTTCTTAACCGCTTTGGGAACATTCAGATTCGAGAGTTTTACGCCTCCACTGAAGGAAATGTGGGATTTTTGAACTACGTGGGGAAAATTGGAGCTATTGGACGAGTCCACTTTTTTCATCAGGTAAAAAAAAATCCCAACAGCAATCATTCTTTAATGTTATATGTATGGAACGTTTTCAGATTTACTAAATATTTAACAGATTGTCTATTAAAATAATTAATCTTTGAAAAGCGTGCAAGCAAACCTGACAGATTAGCACGTGTTATAAATTATCTTGATTTTATGAACTATTGAAAGTATTTTCTTTATTGCAAAAAGAGATATTATGTGCGTAGATAGTACTTTTTATGTTGGTTTAATATTGTATTGAACACATATTATCATGTTCGTCCTGTAGAAGCTGTTCCCTTATACCCTTGTTAAGTATGACACAGAGCGAGATGAGCCAGTACGAGATGCTAACGGCCTCTGCATTGAGTCGCGCAAAGGTAAAGAATAACTGCAGTTCTTCTTTCGAATGGCACATCCATCCATTAATTCATCCGCAATGGAACCTGGACTCTGTCCCAGCAGACACAAACTCTCTGCAAGTTACGTGCATCTTCTTCACTTTTCTTTTTTAAAGGTGAACCAGGACTGCTGGTGTCAAAGATTACAAACTTGGCCCCATTTTCTGGCTACGCGCAGAATGAAGAACAAACTGAGCGGAAGAGACTTCACAATGTTCTCAAGAAGGGCGATCTTTATTTCAACACGGGAGACCTGATGAGGATCGACAAAGATAACTTTATTTACTTCCAGGATCGAGTAGGTGACACATTCAGGTACTGAACCCACCATGATTTCATTTGGAAAATTATTTTTGTTTACAGAACTAATTTTCAGGTTCATGCTGAAGCATTAGCCTTATTATTTAATTACAAATGAGACTTCAACAAATGGATGAAACCTGAAGAGGTGGCTGACTTTCCACTGCTAAAAGCATAAAATGCTTAATTCTAACGGGCTTTATTAGACACAGTGAGTGAAATAATTATTTGATTCTTTGCTAAATTTGTTAAGTTGGCTCGTTTAAAAGAAGAAAAAAAAAAAGAGAAATAGAAGAGTCTCAATTTTTTCATGGTATTTTCATTTTAATGGAGAAACCAGAATACCAGGCAACTATAGGGAAAAAAAAAAAAAGGTAAAAATTGATTTTCATGTCTAAATTGGGCTTTAGTATTTGGTGGAGTAACCCTAGTTGCCAACCTACAGTGAGATGTTTCATGGATGATGAGATCTAGATTTTGTGGCACATGGCCCTGTACATTTGCCCTTCAGTGTGGTGAAGTTAGCAGCAAAACTGTCCTAAAGCATAATGTATCCACCTTCCCTGCTTGACTGTGGGGATGGTGTTCTTTGGCTCAGATTCAGTGTTTCTCTTCCGTCAAACATAACTGGTCAAGTTCATGCCAAAGAGTTCAATATTGGTTTTATCGGCTCACAGAACATTCACCCAAGCCTTCTCCTAGTCATTTAGTCATTGTTTACTGGAAAACTTAAAATGGTCCTGTACATGTGCCTTCTTGAGCGGGCACTGTAGGATGTCAGTCTATTATGGTGCAGTGTGTGACTGTGTTCCCAGATGTCTTCAGATCATTAAGAAGCTCCTCCTGTGCAGTTTTGGACTAATCCTCCACCTTTCTCAGGACCGTCCTCATCCCACAAGGCATAATCTTGCATGGTGCTGCAAATCAAGGACGACAGATGATCATTTCATGTTTCTTCCATTTCTGAATAATTGCAGCAGCAGTTGTCACCTTCTCACCAAGCGTCTTGCTAATGGTCTTGTAGCCCATACCAGCTCTGTGCAGGTCTGAATGATGTCTTTGTCCAAGATGTCATTTAACAGTTCTTTGGTTTTGCTCATGGTGGTGGACAGGTTTAAATGGAAGAATTAGATTCTCTGGGCTAGTGTGCTCACACACATAGAACGAGTTGAGATCAGGCGTATGTGGAATTGATAGAATCAGTGTGTTCACTCAATGATGTTCAAATCAATTTCTAACTATTATGTAATGTGTTTTTTTTTTTTTGTTGCTTTTTTGTTTACATTTTGTCTCTCTACATGAAGCTCAAACTAACATTAAAGATTAGAGACTGATGTTTTTTTTGTAATAGAGCAAACTTACAAATTCAGCATGGCATCGATTAATTATTTCCCCCCACAGTATATATGAATATGAATGCTGCAAATGATGTTTATTTAAAAAGGAAAAAAGTTGAAACGAAACAATTTATTATCCTGGTTACGTGTTTTATAATCAGCCTTTTGCTGTGAAAACACAACCCATGATTCTTACACAGCGCTCTTTTCAAACTAGATTTCTTTTTTTTGTGTTTATTTTAATTACACAACCCGACCGTTAACAGTAATACAGCAGTTTTGTGTTGACAGCAGATTTACAATTGGTACAGTAATTGTTTTATAGGACATTTACTTGTTGAGAAGGTTTGTTCACAATACTTGTCAGGACTTTTTTTTCTACATGGGTGAACTTGCACATTTTAGTTTCGCCTCTGGTATAAAGAGCCCTGCAATAGACATGAAGTTGCAACTTGTGTGAGCCCACAGGTGGAAAGGTGAGAATGTTGCCACGACCGAGGTGTCTGACATCTTGACGATCTGTGATTGTCTCAAAGAAGCCAACGTTTACGGAGTCCAAGTGCCAGGTGATTGTTACTTTCTCTGTATTTTTTCAGCTCACCATGATTTCTATAAGAATATCATCACCACCTTTGTTTTGCTATGTAGGCCATGAGGGGCGGATAGGGATGGCAGCTGTCACTCTGAAGAAAGAAGTCCAGTTTGAGGGACGTAAAATATACAACCATGTGGTCAGCTGCCTGCCCTCATATGCACGTCCTCGCTTTATAAGGATGCAGGTAATTTAATTTTCTGTTTCAGTTTAGGATGAAACACCAGGCATATTTTAATTTTTGAAAAGAAACAGAGTAATCATTGATCCAATATTGATGATTTCTTTCTGTGTAGAGCACTGTGGAAGTAACTGGGACTTTCAAACAGATGAAGGTAAAATTAGTGGAGATGGGATTTGATCCAGGACGTATCCAGGACCCTCTTTACATCCTTGATGATAATGCCAAGAGCTACGTACCACTGACAGCTCAGATCTATCATGCCATCATATCAGGAAGCACGAAACTATGAGCGGGCTCTCAGTTTTCACCAGATGTGCAAGCTTTTTGGGTAATTGGTATTTTTAATGAATTAACTTCCAGCTCAGGGAAGAAACACACACTTTTCAATAATGCTCTAGTTGGTTAAATCACATTTTTTAAGGCAGCACGTGGGACTCTGTGTACAAGGGGCGGGGTTTGTCACACTATAAATGTGTATTTACTCGCACGCTGACTTCTGTTTATGCATGTACTTTTTTTTCAGTGTTGTGTTCATGTGTTATGGTACGACAATTGTGGTGAAGAAACACTATGGATAGACGGTGTAGTTTACATACTTTATTTCATACTTGTTTTTTATGTACTTCACAAGAATTATTTGCTTTTCTTCAAGTGATGAGTACCTCATGATCATTTAATACTTACAAAATTATATATTAAGGGGAATGATATTAATGCATTTTATAATAATGTGTCAGTAACTGTAAATGTGCGTTGCTTTCTTCAGAATTAAAGTTAAGCCAGAAGCAGTTTTCGTGCTTGTGCTTGCTCTGATTTTGCTCACTACAAAAATTTCAGATGTGACATGTGACGTGGAACAGTCACTAGGTGGAGACAAACACTGCCTGAGCTTCACTCCTCAGTGTGGTTGAAACAGAGTAGCAAATCAGCAGTCAGTAAATTAACTTCAACATCTAGAATTTACTCCCTTTCCTGACTGTGTGGGAACCACAGATCCTGGGTTATCCTCACGTTCAGCCACAAAATGTGGCTTGGGTTTACCAAATCATGAAAATCAGCACCAGACTAAATGTGGGGGAGGGAAGGAGGGAGGTTGTCTATACACATACATGCATTTCTGCACATTTTTTCTGAAAATGGAGAAGTACCATTTTCAAGGACAGGATGGGTGAAAAAGCAGCCAATGCTTTATTACTGTGTAACTGTTGTGTAATGTTTTTTCTGCCTTATCTGCTTTTATGTTTTTATGATCAGTTGGTTGTGTTAAAGGAAGGTGGCTGGAGATCCGCACAGGAATCTTTGATGTAAATCCTCTGTTAATGTTTTCAGCTCATTATTTGGCAGCCACTGGACAAAACCCACTTGACCTACCTGTCTTTGCCAAGTGTGAAAATTGCAGAAAAACAAGACCATAATTATTCCACTGTTCATGTTACTTTTGGAAGCACTGGAGTGCAACTCATGGAGATCAGATAGTCCCGAGCTTGAAAGTGTTGAAAGGGGTGTTACACTTTCAGCTCATCCAGCAAAACGAGCTGTGGTGAGGCATCTAACTGTCTGTCCATTTGTAGTTCACAAGAATCACAAATATCACAACTAGTGGTCAGAATTTAACCAAACTTGCTCACATTAATCACCTAATGGGTTCTCATGGACACTGTGCTGAAGCTCAAGGTCACATTTATAATCTGACAATCTGATTACTTTGATCCGAGCCAGAGTCATCGAGAGTTTTACAGGCTTCATACTGACAAAGGTGTTATCCAACATCTGCCACACACACTAAAAGTAACATGGTTCAGACAAGGAGCCTTCCTGACACCTTTCTTTGAGTTACGACAGTAGCATTCCCTGTAAAGCCATTAGATTGACCAGTAATTAACAGATATTGTTAAATAACAGTGCACATAAGCATGTTTTCCGATGTTTACACTTTACACGTTCTATACCTGGCCCAGGTTTCAAAAATCCCTATTGTTTATGCATCAACTTGGTATTCCATTTGAATCATGGGTGGAAGTTTGCATTTGGTGGAGCACCATTAGAATAGAACCAATGTTTTCAGGAACTCGGGAGTTCCCTGACAATATCATGTTTACTCGTTTTCTAAACCCAGAAAGCACACTCAGGCAACAGTGTGTGAGATGCAAGTGTTTATTTAGAAAGTGCTGAGAGGAACTGAGAATCTTGGAAAAGGAAACAGTGTTAGTTTGTTCACGGAGATGGACTCATCTTACATCCGGAGAGGGAATATGCTGGTGTGCAGACTAGGTGAAGAATGACCAGGCCATTGAACTTTCAGTTGGTACCGAGTTCTGCAGATAATTGTAAGGCTGAGGTGTTTAGGCACAATACCGGCTGGGACCTGGAAGAGCCATGAGGCTGAACTGGTAAACCCTTCAGGTGAGTGAACATGGTGTGTGTCTGTGTGCTGTAGTGAAAAACAGTGAGAATACTGAAGAAATACAAAGGCACAGATGGAGCAAATCTACCATCATAGTGGACTGTACGATCTGACTGGGAATCACAACCACAGCCTAATGGTAGATAGGGGTGGGCAGATGGACTGGACTGGTCGCTTTTCTACTCTTCTGAGCACTCAAAGCGCTTTACACAACTTGTGCATTCACACCCATTCACACAAGCACATTGTTCTAAGCGCTTTCTAAGTAGCATTCACACACACTCATACTCCGATGGATGCATCGGAGAGCAATTTGTAAGACTGTGACCTGATCAGATATCACTGGACTTCTCCACTACTATGAAATAAAACATGTTAAGTAAAAAGTGAATTCTAACAGTTTGAAAGTCCATCCATCCATCCGCTTCCGCTTATCCTTTTCAGGGTCGCGGGGGGGGGGGGGCGCTGGAGCCTATCCCAGCTGTCATAGGGCGAAAGGCAGGGTACACCCTGGACAGGTCGCCAGTCTGTCGCAGGGCCAACACACAGGGACAGACAACCATTCACACTCACATTCACACCTAGTGACAATTTGGATTAATCAATTAACCTATCCCCACAAGCTGCATGTCTTTGGACGGTGGGAGGAAGCCGGAGTACCCGGAGAGAACCCACGCAAACACGGGGAGAACATGCAAACTCCACACAGAAAGACCCCGGCCTGATGGTGGAATTGAACTCAGGACCTTCTTGCTGTGCGGCAACAGTGCTAACCACCGTGCCACCGTGCTGCCCCAGTTTGAAAGTCATAGGGTTATTTTGATAATGCATTTTATTGGCTTATTAACAGATAACACCAGCTAGTTTGTGAAGAACACTATCTCTACTTAAAATGCTTGATATCATCCTATAAAATTATTATTTGAAATGATAATGTAACGGAGCGGAAAGGCTGATTATGCTTCCAAGATGGTTTGTGTTTTTTAAAAGGAAGGAAACCTTCCTCAAAGCGGGCAGAGCAGTGGAGCCGCCGAGGGAAAAGCACACGATACAAAAACTGTAGAATTAAAAATATAATTTATTATATTTAAATAGTTAAAAATATAAAATGAATTAAAACAACCTTGGCCAAGGGAAGACACAATAAAAATCAATAACACACAACATTAAAAGTCCAGTGGAATCCACCACGGCCTAAAAGTCACAGAAAACTAAGAGGTCCAGC
Organism: Astatotilapia calliptera; assembly: GCF_964374335.1. Taxonomy (NCBI): domain Eukaryota; kingdom Metazoa; phylum Chordata; class Actinopteri; order Cichliformes; family Cichlidae; genus Astatotilapia; species Astatotilapia calliptera. The sequence continues at coordinate 14,173,680 of NC_137422.1, read as the reverse complement.
GTAGTATTAAAAGAGGGAAACCCAGCGGAGTCCTCGCCTTCCTCCCCGCATTCCACGTCCTGGTGCACTGAAGAAAGGGAGGGGGCGGCAGTCACCATTCCTTTGGCAGTTTACTTTATAAAAAGGATAAGTCAAAGACTTACCCGGGTGGGCAGAGCTCTCAACTCCGCCCGCCGCTTCCTCAAACTGCAATCGGCACCGCGGTCTCACTGCTTCTGTTCTCCCGCAGTGCACGAGCTGGCTCTTGTCGTTATAGCCACCAGACTGCCGCTACGCGTCCCTAGTCGCTGGTCATCTGCCTTTTTTCCTCTGATCGTTTCCCCTTTCCAGTCGCTGGTAATCTCTCTTCCCAGTCGCTGGTCGTCTGCTCCATCTGATCATCTCTACTCTCTGATCGTCTCTCGCTCTCCCCTCTGATCGTCTGTGTCTTTCCTCTGTCTGTCTCGCATTCTCCGTGTTCCATTTGCGTTGAACACCGGCTCCAAACCTCTTATGTGTCCTTGAGCACTCTGTAAATTACCTTTTCTTTTCTCTCAGGTGTGTCCAATTAGTAAAAACGGGGGAAAAGGCGGAGTCTCTCCAGGACAATTTGCCGGCAACTAAAACATGCAAACTAAATAAAACACTGCACAAAAATATAACCAATGCATGCAATATAAAAAATAAATATGTACACTTCACATTAAAATACAGCACAGCAAAACAACGTCCGTCCTTCCCTGGATGACATCAACAGCATCTTTTTTATTTTAAAATTGAAAGAAAATTATAATTTGCCCCATTTAGATGTTTTAAAGATGGATTGCTCTAATACTTTGACCACCTTTTTTCCCTCGTTCACCACACTGTGCAAACGGTACATGCATCCCTGTGCTTAGCTCGCTTGCTACCAGTGTTGGTCAAGTTACTTGAAAAAAGTAATCAGTAACTAATTACTGATTACTTCCCCAAAAAAGTAATCCCATTACTTTACTGATTACTTATTTTCAAAAGTAATTAATTACTTAGTTACTTTTTAAAAACACGATTTACAACCTGAAGAGGTGATAAAGCGATAGATCTTTCAGCCCAATTCTACTTTTTCTACATAATCCCTCATACAAAATGTAATCAAATGGAAAAGTCTCTTTTTTTTAACTTGTTTTATTAGTTTTAATCTTTTAACTTTATGCATCAAGCAAAAATTTAATTATATGCAACATTCTCTGACTTGAATAAATTAGTTTAACATTTAAACCTATTTTCTGCACATTCCAGCACATAAAATAAAATATTTTTTGTGTTTACACTCAGTCTTTCAAATAGATGCAAGTGAAACACAGCAGAAAATAAATAAAGTCAAAGACTCAGCTGTCCTGTTGCTCTATTTTCACATGTAAAGCAGGACTACGGTAGGCGGAGGTTTACCCTGGTGCAGGTGTGCCGAGGTCAGTTGATATCTATCTATCTATCTATCTATAAAATTAAGAAAAATATGTATTTAAAAATTCTATTCCTCAGTTTTTTTTAAATACTTTACTACTGCTACATCGAGTTCATGTGATTCCTCCCCAGCCAAAAAAAGAAGAAGAAAAAAAGAAAGAAAAAGGAAAAACGTTAAGAAAGAGACTCACAAATCACAGCAGGCAAAGGGGGGTGTCGTCCCATTTTAACCCCTCGAACTCTCAAACTCGTTCAAAGTTCAGGAGGCGTAAACGGAAATGATCCAAGGGCTGGAGTCCGTTGAAAGGTGATGTATGAATCCAGCAGCAGGTCTGACATATTCGTCTTTTTTAAAAAACAAAAATGCTTGCATATATTTTGTGCACCGCGTTGGCAGTCTTGCCCTTACTGATTTACTTCCGGAATCCTTATTTTTTGAAAGATTTAACATACACATTTATTTCCATTTATGTCGGTATACGCATGAGTAGAATCAAGAAAAAGTTTTACAGTATTTTAGATCGTTTTCTAGACAAAGTGGCGGAGCATCCGCATAAGAAGTTCATAGTTTACGAGGAAAGCTCCTACACGTACAGCCAAGCCGACAGAGAAAGCAACAAAGTGGCCAGGGCTCTGTTAACGCATGCCCACCTCAAGCAGGGGGACACGGTAGCCCTCTTCTTGGGCAACGAGCCGTGGTTTGTATGGATGTGGCTCGCACTGTCCAAGCTGGGATGCACAGCGTCCTTCCTCAACGTCAACATAAGATCCAAATCCCTGCTGCACTGTTTCTCCTGCTGTGAAGCCAAAGTCCTGATCGCTGGCGCTGGTAAGCTGCGTAAATACTGCAGTAAGCTGTTGGGGTTTGTTTTAATGAAATTAACTTTAAACGTGCGCATATCTTTCGTTTTTTAATATCACGTGATCATATTGTCTAATTCATTTAAAAAGATCTTTTTGTATCTCTGACTATTTTTTTTAAATCTGGGAGGTTTGGACTGCACTAAAGTTGCATGGGTATATCTTATTAATTTCACCATCAAATAGATCGACTGTTTATTAAACACACATTTATGTAACCCTGTAATGACTGATCAGCACCTCTTTTCTTTTTACCTCCCTCGCTCTCAGACCTTCAAGGAGCAATAGAGGAGGTGCTGCCCACTTTGAAGCAGCAGGGTATCCTTGTGTTTATCCTCCGTGAGCACTGTCATGTGGACGGCATCGAAAGCCTCTCTGACAAAATTCAGATGGAGTCAGACGAGCCCCTGTCCCGTCAGCTCAGGGCCAGCATTAACATCAAGAGTCCTGCGGTGTATATCTACACATCAGGAACCACAGGTAACCTCGAGGGCTTATCTGGCCTTGACTTCTAATCTATGTTCATACAATTATCATGCAGAGGTTGAGTAAAAGGATGACAATAAAACTGTACTACATCTGCTCTTATAGGGCTTCCAAAAGCAGCTGTGATTAACCATGAGAGGGTATGGATGCCAGCTTTTGCCCTGACCTTTGCTGGTGTGCGCTCAGACGATATTGTCTACATATATCTGCCTCTGTACCACACTGCTGGCTTTCTTATGGGACTTTGTGGAGCTATAGAAAAAGGTAACACATAAAATATTACCAAAAAATAAAACCACAAATCAAGATTTCACCTGAATTTATTGCAGGTTAAACCAACATATACATGACCTCAAACTACACCCGCTTCCATTGTTTGTACTTTGAAGTCCTAAAGTTCGCCTTGCAGAGTTTACAACACTGAACTCTTAGCATGAAGCGGCATATTTGCTGAACTCTGTATCTTTCCATTTTTAGGCACCACTGTTGTTTTGAGAAGCAAGTTCTCTGCCTCCAACTTTTGGAATGACTGTAGAAAGTACAATGTGACTGTCATCCAGTACATAGGCGAGGTCATGCGCTACCTCTGCAACACACCGAAGGTAAACACAAGTTTAAGGTGTCTGTGAAGGTTCTCAGTCATCCAGGTCATCGTAGTCAAAGGAGCTTGCAAAGAAAAGCGTCTGGACTTCTTTAAGTTACTTGAAGACGTTTCACCTCTCATCCGAGAAGAACTGAAGAAGCTTCTCGGATGAGAGGTGAAACGTCTTCAAGCAACTTAAAGAAGTCCAGACGCTTTTCTTTGCAAGCTCCTTTGACGAGTTTAAGGTCATAATTTAGTAATGACGATATTGGGATATGCATTAGAAGCTCAAACTGTTTTAATGATTTCTACCAACCTGCTTCAGTCAGGAGCATTGTTTCTTATGGTCATTGTTTATGTTCTCACCTCTCCTTTGGCCTTCTTTTAGAGAGACAATGACAAGGATCATAAGGTCCGACTGGCCGTAGGGAACGGAATAAGGGAAGACACCTGGGTTGAGTTCCTGGAGCGATTTGGGAACATTTGTATCCGTGAATGCTACGGAGCAACTGAAGGGAATGTTGGCTTTATCAACTATGGTGGGAAAATTGGAGCTATGGGCAGAGAACATTTTCTCTACAAAGTAAGATGTAGATTGGGAGATATAACCATGTGAAAAAGAAAGCACACCCTCTTTCAATTCTAAAGATAATTAGTCCACTCTTTTTTACAACGTCATTCTAGGCTGTTGAGGTTTGGGAGCATTCATTTATGCATTGATCTATTAGGGTCCAATCACATCATTTCAGTGAAGTTCAGGTCTGGATTTTGACTTGGCCATTCCAACTTTTTTTTTTCTGTAGTTGCTCTAAACATTAAGTCTGAGCTTGAGGTGATTTTACTTAAACGTCTACTCCTGGGAAGACTGAAAACTGTTTTGATCTTTTGCCACTTGTGAATAATCTTCTTACTGCAGAATGATGGATTTCCGATTTTTGGGAAGTTGCCTTGTAACCCTTCCCAGACTGATGTGCAACCAAAATTGCTTCTATAAGATCACTGCTGATGTCTTTCCTAATGGCATCCTGTTAACACAACACTTAAGTGCTCCAGACCAGCAAACTGCAGAAATGTCTGCTTCCTTTTTCCACACACTGCTTCCGCATTTTGGCTGAATCTTTGTTAAAAAGATAATGACAATGTAACATCTTGTGTGTTGTTACTCGTCTGATGTTGTATTTACTTGATTGTAAAACCTATTCCAAACCAGATTAATATATTTTATTTTGTCTTGATGCATAAAATCTTTGAAGTGAAGAGTGGGTGAAATTTCTTTTTCACATGACTTTTCTTGTTTTTGTTTTTTTCAAATGTTTGCTGGTGTATATAGCCTATATAGTATATGCAAATTATATGACTAACTCCTTTTTCTCTTCAATGTATCTGTAAACTGTTTCAGATGGCATGCAAATATGCCCTCATAAGGTTTGACACAGAAAAAGAGGAGCCAGTCAGAGACTCCAGAGGATTTTGTATTGAAGTCCCAAGAGGTGAGCCTGTTTCCTAAAGTGCCGTCTTGACTTTTAAACTACTATTTAAACGTATACTGTTACTTTTACTCGCAGGAGAAACTGGTCTGCTTGTGGCAAAGATTGGAAAAAGAACACCCTTCAGTGGCTATGCCAAGGACAAGCAGCAGACAGACAAGAAGAAGCTAAGAGATGTGTTCGAGAAGGGCGACATGTACTTTAACAGTGGCGACCTTCTAAAGATTGACGACGAGGGATTTCTCTTCTTTCAAGACCGCATTGGAGACACTTTCAGGTCTGTGAAACATAATAAATGAATTTGACAATCTGGGTGAAAGGTCAGGACAAGGAGTACCAGAGAGTGTTTTTGCCTTAAAGTAGACATGAAACACTTTATTCTGCAATAAAAAACTGACATAGATGTAACACTGTCTGTGAAGCTAGATTTAAAAAAATAAGTAAAGCAGTAAAACCCTCATTTTGAGATATATCATTTCAGAATTACAGACATTGTGGTATTATATCTGTTACAGGTGGAAAGGAGAAAATGTGGCAACCACGGAGGTGGCTGACCACCTGCTCGCAGTTGACTTTGTTGAAGAGGCTAATGTCTATGGTGTGAAGGTGCCAGGTAATAATGACACTAAAAGCAAGATTATTGTGATGTATGTCTCATAAATATTACAAACATCTTTTTTTTTCCAGAATTCTAAGAAAAAAACTCAGAATTCAGAAGTTTTTTCTTGGAATTCTGAGATTAATCGCATATTTCTGACATACTGAGGAAAAACTCTGAATGTTTGGATTAATGTCTGGATTCTGAGGGTATTTTTTCTTCTTTTTACTTTGACCTTCACTGAATAGGACACGAGGGAAGAATTGGAATGGCAGCGCTGAAACTGAAAGAAAATATGGACTTTGATGGCAAAGCTTTATATCAGCATGTCAAAAACTACTTGCCCAGCTACGCAAGACCACGCTTCGTTCGCATACAGGTAAATAAAGTTCAAAGAATTAATCACATTAAGATATATCTGCATACATCTTAGCAATAATCCCGTAACCATTTCATTTTTCTCTGGCAGGATGCATTGGTAGTGACGAGCACCTTTAAGCAGATGAAGGTAAAGCTGGCAGAGGAAGGTTTTAACCCTGCTCTCATCAAGGATCCTCTGTTTTACCTGGAAGACAATAAGGGCTACATACCCATGACTCAGGAGTTATTCAACTGCATTGCAGAAGGAAGACTCAGGCTTTAAACGAGTTCAGCGCTGATTTTTTTATTGTCAGTCTCAAAAACATTAGTGTTGATTTATGACAAACAACATTTACATTGTGGATATACAAACATATAATGGCATGCATTTCATTTTTTTATATTTCAACTGTTTAGTCTGAAATACTTTCTTGTTTTTAATGATTTTTATATGAGTAAATCCCATATTGCCGACACTGTTATTTGGTGACTGTGTTGGTTGACTGTGTGCTGAAGTAAACTGCTTATCAATCAATAGGTGAATTATTGTGTGGATGTGAGGTACACTTTGTGCTGGTTTTGGGCTCGTCAGAGGAGTTTAGGAGCAGTGGAAGTTTCCAGTGGCGTAGGAGGGGGGGCTGTGTTTGTTACGGCAGAGGAAGACATACAGTTCACTCTTCTGCAGGTGGAGGGTAAGTGCTTTTGAGCTGCTGGAGAAACCTTCAGAGGGCAGCAGAGCTGGTGCCGACCACACTGCACCCACTGGTTACAGAAGCTGGGAATGTATGAAAGTATTGTTGCAAAATATGAGAAGTTGTAGAATAAAAAGGAACAATTTGTAGAAAAAATGTGAACGTGTACTTTGAAATTTCCACCTGTACATATTCTTCTCTACACACTGCACATGTGTTTTAAATGTAGTTACAGAAAAAAATATTCACAAATGTGTTGACTGATAGACTGATACTTTTGCAACACTGTTTGCGAGGAATGTGTTGCAAAACTTGTAACTGAAGGGTGGTCGGGGTTATAGGGGATTGGGGGCGGAGGGACCGGGAGTGGAGGTCAGCCAATGAGAAGGCAGGAGACAAAGAGGCCTCATTCTCTGCTCTGCCACGCTGGATTTACAACCACATAAGTGAGTAAATCAACATACACAGAAATCCCTCATTCCTTATTAGCAGCGGCAGCAAAAACTGGAGTAAAGACAATGTTAGCTTATTGTAACGGTGCTAAGTAGTTTAAATAAATACCAGTATAAATTACCTGATCAGTGTTCTTCCTTGACATTAGCGTTTGTGCAGTTTTTTGACAGGCATTCCGACCACGTTCCAGAAGTGTCTTTAGAATGTCACCATCATCACCTTTCTCAGGTCCATTTGGGATTTAAAGGTAACTTAACTCACTCTAACAATAACAAAAACTTTGCACTGAGTCATTATGTGACGTATACGAGTAAAATCAGAACATCTGTCCTCTTTAACTCGTAATAAGAATTGAAATGAAGAGAAGATATATAGATATGTATCATTCACAACTCTTCAACTTGTGTTTTATTACAATCTTCTTAATCCTTTGACATCTGGATGTGTCCTTTAGGTCAGTGGCTCTCAAACTAGTGGCATGTAAATACATGTGCGTCATCAAGGGTTGAGCTATGGACAAATATTTAAGTCGGTCCACTTCATCAAGAAATGCAAAAGCCAAATCGGCTAACATTAGAACATATGACATACATCAGTTTTTGTGAAGACATGTGTGTGCCAACTAAGACCTTTTGCACATACAACAACAATAAACCGTGGTTCACTCCTAAACTCCAACATCTTCGTAAGGCCAAGGAGGACGCCTACAGAAGTGGTGACAGGGCCCTGTACAAGCAAGCCAGGATCACACTGACCCAGAGCTACTCCCAGAAGCTGGAAGAACGGCTCTCAGCCAACAACCCTTTGTCAGTGTGGAGGGGCCTGCAGGAAATCACCAGTTACAGACACCCCCCACCCACTGTTGAAGTAAACAAAGACCTGGCCAACGAGTTAAACACTTTCTACTGCAGGTTTAAGATGGACAGACTCCCACGCCTCACCCTCCCCTCCCCAGAGACATTGCTTCAGACATTGACCACCAACACACCTTCCACCTCTCCCCCCTTCACCCTCCCCATTCCAGACTCAACGACCACCACAACCCTCTCCAATCCAGACTCAACGACCTCCATCACACCTCTCATCCCCCTTTCCTTCTCCCTGAAACTCAGAATACACACTGAGGATGTGAGCCGACTATTTCAGAAACAGAAGCCCAGGAAAGCCCCCGGACCAGACACCTCACCCTCCTGCCTCATAACCTGTGGTGAACAGCTGGCTCCCATCTTTACTCGCATCTTCAACAGATCCCTGGAGCTGTGTGAAATTCCCTCCTGCTTCAAACGCTCCACCATCATCCCTGTTCCCAAGAAACCCACCATCACAAGACTGAATGACTACAGACCTGTCGCCTTGACGTCTGTGGTCATGAAATCCTTCGAACGACTGGTGTTAGTCCATCTGAAGGATATTACAGGCCACCAGTTGGACTCTCTGCAGTTTGCCTACTGGGCAAACAGGTCGGCAGTGAACATGGGGCTGCATTACATCCTGTAACACCTCGACCCCCCGGGAACTTATGCCAGGGTCCTGTTTGTGGACTTTAGTTCGGCTTTTAACACCATCGTGCCTGAACTTCTCTCTTCAAAACTCTCTTAGCTCAGTGTGTCACCAGCTACCCGAGTCTGTCCTGTGCTCCTCCATCACAGTCTGGTATGGTGCAGCCACTAAACAGGACAAGAGCAGACTGCAGCGGACTGTACGGGCAGCAGAAAGAATCATCGGCGCCCCCCTGCCCTCCATCCAGGATCTGTACCTCTCAAGAACCAGGAAACGGGGCAGAGGGAGATGGCTGACAGCGGACGAGAGTAGACGTGTATTCGTGAGCTCCCTGCGGTAGGCCCAGGAATCTATCTTTATCCTGACTTGCCCTCATACAATTCCGGACCATAGCAAGAGGCAAAGTTACTAAGGAAACTTCTGTATGGCAAGTTATAATTTGCGACACTCAAAACGAAAGAAAACGGCTAAAACTTCAGGACACCTGCACACATTGGCAACAAGAAATATGGTGGATGGGGAGGAGGAATTGCCAATTAGCAAATTACTCAATGCTATCAAGGAAACTAAAGAGGACCTCACGAAACATATTGACAAAAAAACGGCCGATATACAAGCAACCCTGACGAAAATTGAATCCTCTCTTAATGCGCTTTCCGAGCAGGTTGAGGAGATGGAGGCGCGAGTGAGCGCAAACGAAGACGACATTAAAGATGCACACAACCGTGTCGATAAAATGGAGAAATTGACAATGCAACTCAAAGACAAAATTGACGACTTGGAGAACTGCAGTAGAAGGTCCAACCTGAGGATACTGAACATCCCTGAGCAAGCAGAAGGCTGCGACGCTGTGGGATTTTTGGAGAAATTTATACCATAAATCCTGGGGAATGATAACTTCACCTCACACATTACCCTTGAAAGAGTACACCACGTCAGGAAGAAGTCTGACAGACCACGGCCCCTCATTGCTAAGTTTCTGAACTTCAGAGGCAAAGAGAAAGTCCTCCGACTGGCTAGAAGTAGGGGAGAGATGACGTATGAGAATAAGAAAATATCTTTTTTCCCGGATTACAGCGTAGACCTGCAACGCAGAAGAGACGAGTTCCGTGACGTGAAACAGAGGCTGCGAGAGAAGGAGATTGAATATGCTCTGATGTACCCAGCGCAACTTCGCATCAGGCACCAGGGATCTATCAAAATTTTCCCCACTCCTGCTGAAGCACAACGTTATCTGAAAGATCTTCCGAGTGAGTAGACTAAAGTGATCTAATTTGATTTCAACAAAGCAATTCGCTCTTGTACTCTCAGATGAGAAGCCCTCCACTGTTAACTTTGGGGGTGGGGGCGAAATGAAAGGAAAAAAGACTATAACATCAAGCATTGACATAGAAACTCTCCATCCTCCACTTTTCAGACGAATTGGAGATATGATTTATAGTAATCCAGTATTTGATAACTAATATAAATATTTGCTCGTTTCTCAGTTAAAATAATGTGTACGAATTCATAAAAGTACAGATTTTGTGTGCATTTATGATCATGATATCAACCCCCTACTGGATGAGTGTGATTACATCTTGATCAACCAGTTTATTTGTCCCTTACACAGTTATGTTCTGTATCCGACTGTAAAAATTTAGTACTTTGCTGTAAATATCTCACCAAGAGTGGCTAAAGTTTCAACCTTAACAGCTGCCTGGGCCACCACTATTGTTTAGCTGAATTACCTACCTAATGTGGTTTTGTTATAGGGGTTTTATGAGGCAGGTTTTTATTTAAACGTTTTGGGGTTATGTATGGTCTCTTACCAAAAATTTTACTCATACTTACGCAACTGTTCAGATAGCTCCCTGGTCTAGGCTGTATCTTACTATTATACCCATGGACAGAGCTTCACCACATCGAAACTCAGAAAAGCAGGAATGTGTTCAGAAATCCCCAGAGTTGAATACCATGACACGTACCTGTCCAAGACATTCATATTAAAAAAAAAAACTTAAATTAAGGGTCATCTAACTTGTATATCTTGGAATATTAGAGGGATTAATTCACCTATTAAGAGGGAAAAAATGCTGACATACTTAAAGAGGCAGCGTGTAGATGTCGCTTTTATCCAGGAGAGTCACCTCACAGACGCTGAACATTTAGAATTACGAAGAGATTGGGTAGGCAATGTTTTTTACTCGTCATATACTTCCAAAGCAAGAGGAGTCACCCTGCTTATTAATAAACACCTGAACTTTCAACTAAATTCAGTTGAAAAGGACAAAAATGGCAGATTCTTACTTGTAGCTTGTGAAATAAATAGAAATAAGATAACTTTGATAAATATATATGGGCCCAACTACGACGACCCTTTATTCTTTAACAACTTAATAATGAAAGTGGCTACAATTGAGGGCCAGTATATTGTGGGTGGAGACTTTAATTTGGTCCTAAATCCCTCTTTGGATCGGTCCTCACCCAAAACAGCTTCACTATCCAAGGCAGCAACAGCACTGAACCAAGGTATGAAGGATATAGGCATAATTGATGTGAGGCGAAACCTTCATCCAGGCCAGAGGGACTTCTCCTTTTTTTCACCAGTACATAATACACACTCTAGAATTGATATGTTTCTTGTACCACAAAATATGACGGCAACAGTGATAGATTGCTCCTACTTAGCAACTACTTTTTCAGACCATAATCCCATTAAACTTTCCTGGGCTACCAATATGTCGCAAAGTGCAACCCACAGGTGGAGGTTTAAAAATTATATGCTAGGAGACTCTGATTTTATTTCATATATGAACACTAATATTGAAATTTTCCTAGATGCCAATTCAAACTCCTCTTCACATGCCAATATTTGGGAAGCTCTCAAAGCCTATATGAGAGGTATGGTTATGTCATACGGTGCCAATAAGGTTAAAAAGGTTAGAGAGAAGATAACTAAATTGGAGATTGACATTAAAAACTTGGAGCAGGAATATATTGCTACCAAAAAGGAAGAATACCTCAATATATTAACAAAAACAAGGTTGCAATATGATAATTTATGCACCAGCAGAGCAGAAGCAGCCATGGCCAGAACTAGATATCACTACTACGAATTTGGAAACAAAACAAGTAAACTACTGGCCTGGCAAATTAAGAAAGAAACATCTGATAAATTTATACGGACAATATTAACGGAAGATGATAAACTTCTTGATGAATCAGCACTCATAAATGCCGAGTTTAAACGGTTCTATGAAGATCTGTATAAGGAGCAAGGGATCGACAGTACTGCTGCAAAAAGATTTATAGATGGAATAACCCTTCCTAAATTACATAATGAGGACAAAGAACTGCTTGATGCAGATATATCTGAGATGGAGGTTCTTCGAGCCCTCAAGTGTTTACAAAATAATAAGACCCCTGGACCAGATGGATTCCCAGTTGATTATTAGGCTTTTTCTAATAAATTATTGACACCACTTACAAATATGATTAAAGAAGCTTTAGAAAAAAATAAATTACCAGAATCATTGGAAATTGCAACAATCACATTACTGCCAAAACCGGGCAAGGACAAACAGAGATGTGACTCTTACAGACCCCTCAGCCTCTTAAATGCAGATTTTAAAATATTATCTAAAATAATTGCACTCAGATTGGAGGACATTATGCCTAAGATAATAAATACCGACCAAACAGGCTTCATTAAAAACAGACATGGAGCAGATAATGTGCGACGTTTGCTCCATATACTGAACACTGCTCAAAAAAACCAAGACCCACTGCTAATAATCTCCATGGACGCTAATAAAGCATTTGACAGGATTGAGCCAAACTTTCTATTTCAGGCAATGGAAGCCATGGGCTTTGGAGAAAAGTTCACCCGCTATGTTAGGACACTTTTTAATGCCCCCAGAGCCAATATCATAACAAATAATGTGCTCTCAGGCACTTTCTCTTAAACTAGAGGTTGCAGACAAGGTTGTCCAAGCTCCCCCTTGCTCTTCGCGATTGCGATCGAACCACTAGCAGTTGCCATCCGTACTAATATCTGGAATCAAATTTGGCACAAGTGAACGTAAACTTTCTCTATACGCAGATGACCTCCTACTGTATATAACGGACCCTCTTAAATCAATTCCCTCTTTAATGAAGTGTCTTAAAGAATACAGTGCAGCCTCAGGATACAAGTTAAACTATACCAAAAGTGAGATTATGTTATTAAATATACAAGATAGCCGTATTAGAGCTCTTACTGACCCATTACAGTGGTGTAATAATGGATTTACGTATTTGGGTATACAAATTGGTAAATCCGAGGATCAAATATTCAAACTAAATTATATCAAACTGTTGGAGCAAACCAAACTTAATATTCAGAGATGGATGGATTTTCCATTATCTCTTATAGGGAGAATTAATGTTATTAAAATGAACACTTTGCCTAAGTTTATCTACTTATTTCAATGTCTCCCTACAAATGTTCCTAAAAGTTTCTTCAAAGAGCTTAATAAACTCATAACTTCTTTCATATGGCAAAAGAAAAATCCAAGAGTCAAACTCTCCTCACTACAGGCCCCATATTCAAGGGGAGGACTTAATTTACCAAACTTTAGGAACTATTATCTTGCCTCCCAGTACCGATCAATTTGGATCTGGCTACATGCAGAGAGGAGTGAGGTTCGATGGGTTCCAATAGAACAACATGAGGTGAACCCCATACCATTAAAAGATGTTCCATTTTTAGGTACAAAAAAATGTCTATCCAAGCTCACAAACAATTTGATAATATTAAACACCTTCTGTGCCTGGCAGGAATCCCACTCACTTCTGAAAATAAATATCTCATTTCTTAGAAGGACACCCTTATGGGGCAACCCTGATCTCTCTCATCATATTGCTGACCCAATATTGCGGGGATGGAAGGACAGAAATATTCGAACTGTTGCCGACTTATACAATAATGATACATTTATTGACTTTCAACAACTAAAGGAAAAATTCAAACTCCCAGGACAAAGTTTCTTCAAATTCCTACAAATAAGAGATTGGGTCAAAGAGAAATCCAAAGGATTATTCCCCGAGATACCTAAAGAAACTCCTCTTGAAACGCATCTTTGCACCAAACCATGGAAGTCAATAAAAGGAATAGCATCTTCTATATATACTATTATCAATGAAAAGTTACCTGACCATAATAAAGCGTCTATAAAAAGAAAATGGGAGACAGACCTGGGCTATGTCTATGAAGAGGTAGAATGGCACCATTTATTGGAACAGGCACAGACCATGTTAATTTCTACAAATCACAGGCAAATGCAATTTAATATATTTCATAGGATATATTACACCCCTTATAGGTTACATAAAATTGATACTAATTATTCCCCCAAATGTTTGAGATGTAAGGTGACAGATGGTGATCTCCTGCACATGCTGTGGAATTGCCCAGTGATAGAAGAGTTCTGGAGACGGGCCATTGAAATAATCTCAAGAGTAATGGGGATCCAAATTGAACTGGACCCAAAACTATGGATTCTAGGTGACACAGGTTCTATAAATGTGAATTATCATAAGAAATATTTTATTTTACTTGCGAGTACTGCAGTGAAAAAATGTATTTTGCTACATTGGAAATCTGAAAACGCTCCAACACTGAGACACTGGATTAATGAGCTAGCGTCCTACTGCACACCTGAGAAGATATTGCATAGTGTAAAAGGGAAATATGGAACCTTCGAAAAAATTTGGGGCCCCTTCCTGTCAGTACTACCGTCTTTGGACCTAACAGATCATAGAGATGACGCAAATCCCCCTGGGTCTGCCTTGAGTTGATCCCCGGTTAGGCCCTCCTGACTCGATTTCCTGAATGCTGCAGTTTTATCTTGTGGGATGTTGATTCCTGTGCATGAGAGTTTCTATAGATAGGTGTAAATATGGGCTGTCTGGATACACGAATGTGATGAGGTTGAGAGCCATACAGGGGTAAAAGGGTGGGGGGATGGTGGGAGGGGTTCACATGATGTGTTTTCTGTTTTGCTCACTTTTTTTTTTTTAAATTCTTTGTTTTTTGTTTGTTTGTGTTTGTTTTAAATTTCTGTAATTATCAATATTATTATTATTATTATTATTATTATTATTATTATTATTATTATTATTATTATTATTATTATTATTATTATGCCTGTATTTTCTGTGTTTGGTTTTCAGATGTTTGAGGTTATCCTTGAAAGGCATAGATACAAGAGTGTGCACCTGGGAGTGCTTCTGTGGTCACAATGGCCTGCCATGCTGTGGTTATTTGATGATACTTGCTCTGTCCCATAGTTGTGAGTTTTCTGTTTGTTTGTTTGTTTTTTGCTTTGTGTGTCTGTTTGTTTTTGTTCGTTTTCCAATTTAAAAATGAAAATAAAGCTTAGAGAAGAACCAGGAAACGGGCAGGGAAAATAATCACAGACCCCTCACACCCTGGACACAGACTTTTTGATCTGCTGCCCTCTGGCAGACGGTACAGAAGCCTGCAGACCAGGACCACCCGACACAGGAACAGTTTCTTTCCCCTCGCCATCTCCCTTCTAAACAGTTCTAGTATTCATTCCACCTCATTTCATTTCTGTATTTTATGTATATAAGTTTAGATTTACACAGCTTTGTGTATGTATGTGTGTGGCGGAGGTGTGGTCCCGGGCGCGGCTGCAGGGGAGGAGTGGTGCAGTGAGCTCAACGGGGCGGTGCTGGAGATGCTGGTGAGAACAGCTGATGGCGATTTGGACTGATGGTGGTTTCCTTCCCTTTTTATAGTGAGATGGAGAGGAGCGGAGGGAGAGGGAAATCAGCTGGGACCGACAGCTGTCAGACTGTGTTCAGTCATAAACCAGGGAAAACTATAAATAAATGTGATAAAGACCTGTGTGTGTGTGTGTGTGTGTGTGTGTGTGTGTACACCTGTGTGTAGTGCATTTCACAATGTGTATGCATGTATAATGTATATATAGACACGTGTGTGTGTGCGTGTGTGTGTGTGTGTGTGTGATTTAAATTGCTGTGCTTGAGAGTCATCATCTACCGGAACCAAATTCCTTGTATGTGTCTGCACATATACTTGGCCAATAAACACAATTTTGATTCTGATTCTGGTATGACAGTTACCTGGAGTTTGTGTTTATTGAGAATGATGAAGGAGGAGTGAGGGGACTTCCGGTGTCATGGTGGCGAGAGTAGCAGCATAAACAGGAGCTCCTGCATCGATAGCTAAAATAATCCGCAATTCAAGAATATAATCCATTAAAAGCGATTTTCCTCTCAAGAATAATGAGCGGAGATAAAAATAAGAAGGGACGAGCCCCAGGCCGAAGCTTAGAAACGCGACTTGAGAGTAAGACAAATGGAGGTTACCGCCGCCACAAGCAGGATCGAGGAGGTGGGGAAACGTCTGGAAAAAATGGAAAGAAACATGGTAGGGAAGGAGAAATGGGACATTGGAGTGAGGGATGCCATTGTTCAGCTGCTGGATAACCAGAGGCAGCTCCAAGAGAAGGTTACGGATTTGGAGGGGCGCTCACGCCGTAATAACATATGGCATCCCTGAGAACATAGAAGGCACCTCCATGCTAAGGTATGTGGAAAGCATGATGATAAAGGAGTTGGGGGACGGCGTGGACTTGGGCAGCGAGAAGAACCTAGGGATAGAGAGAGCTCACCCCGGCAGTGGCGTGTCCAGCAGGGTGGCCTGGGGGTGCACAGGCCACCCCCCCAACCAGACTGGCCACCCCAGGTGCCACCCCGAAGCTAAAACAATAAAATTTAATGAAATATCAAATGTATGATTATGGTTTCACAGTGAAGCTCAGATATCCGAGGGTAAGTGAATGCAGCACCGGATTCTGCACTATGAGCATCATGTTAGCAAAGGTAGGAGAGCCAAGCACGAAAGACGGCACCGCAGAAAACATTTTTTCGGCGAAAGATTAACAAGTTAACATAGCTGGACTAGCCATCGGACATTTGCACGGTGGGCTGATGACTTATTATTATTATTTTTTTTTGTAATGGCATGAACAATGAGAGGTGGTGGATTGGCCAGATGCTGGCCGATGTGTAAAAATAACTCAGTTGTTTGGTGGTGGCTATGGGAGAGCTTCCACAGAGGCAACAGGTGGATGAGGGAAGGTGAGGCAGGAGGAGAGACACGAGGTGGCTGCCGGTCCAAGTGTCAGGTGAAGTTATGACCTGCAGTCTATCTGGGTCCGATATAAAACAAGTTTAGGTGCAGTTTATTTTCGTTGTGCTGACTTTTTACAGTCAGTTACAATACCTCATACTGCGTGAGCTAGCATGAGGAGTTTCTATACAGCTGTTCGGTTGCTATGATGTTACTGATAGTGAACTTTGTTTTATTCATAAGGTTAGTTAGTAGAGTTGCCAACAGCTCCTTAAAAAATGGAATGGTCCCTCATTCAGAGAAAATATTACGCGTTTCGTATTGAGCTGAGAAGAGACGCAGTTTGTCCCGTACTTCAGCTAGGATGGAAAAAGACACAAAGCTGGAGTTATTCTGTCTTTACAGCTGCCTCGTCTATTGCTACTTCAATCATGAAACTGATCAATGATCAGCTGATGTCTCTCTTGTTTGTTTATCGCCCACTTTGCGCCAGAAACAGGAAACCAGCGGATGTCGCGCTAAACAACAGCAGCACGTTTAAGCTTGATCAGCTGTTGTTAGAATTTATTTAATATTAATTTCTACTATCAGCTGATGTTTGCTGGAGCCACAGCTGTAAAAGCTGCTGGTCATGATGTCGGTTTGGTTATCTGGTGAGAGGGAAACATGAGGATGAAACCAGGAGATGTCCTTACTGAATCATCAGAGCTGAACAGGTGATGGAGAAATAGGTTTACCTTTTAGGCGACATGAATGAGTTGAAGGGAAGTTATGAACTGTTTCTGAGAGACAAATAACACCAGGATCCTTTTCTAAGTAGCTGACAGCTGGTAACTGTGCAGGGGCGGATCTAGCAAAGTGTTGCCAACACAAATTCCCACCCGAATTTGTGTTGCCACCGACCGTATACGGTCGGGTGGGAATTTGTGTTTCATGTGTTGAAGAGATTTGGGCTATGTGACAGGTTTATTCAATGTATAAGAATGATTTATATGTCTCCAACAGCAAGGATCAAAGTTAATGGAAGCCTCTCAAATCGGATAACACTACAACGTGGCTGTAGGCAGGGCTGCCCGTTGAGCCCGCTGCTCTTTAACCTTTTCATTGAACCGTTGGCTCAATGCATCAGGGAAGAGACTCGATTGGAGGGGGTTACAACGGGGAATGTGGAAAATAAAATTTTCTTGTATGCAGACGACGTGCTGGTAGCGCTAGGAAACCCGGAAGAGGGAATTTCTCTGCTTATGGAAATACTGGAAGAATATGGCAGACTGTCTGGTTATAGACTAAACATTCAAAAAACTCAAAGCTTGACATTCTTCTTTAACCCCTCAAGACAATTGGTAGCAAGATATAGATTCGGATGGCATCAATCTCAAATGGAGTATTTGGGGATCCTGCTGACAAAAGACCTTGCATTGTTATATGAAGTTAATTATAACCGGGTGAACAAGAAGATATATGAAGATCTGGAGAGGTGGGGTCTGCTCCTCCTCGATCTGGGCAGCAGATTTAGAGCAATAAAGATAACAATTTAGGGAGTGGGATATGCATTGCTCAAGATTTGTATGGGGAAATAAAAGGTCGAGAGTGAAATATGCAACAATGCAGCTGCCTGGTGAGCGCGCGGGGGGGGGGGGGGGGGGGGGGGGCATGGCTCTACTGTGCTTTGAGGATTACTATCTGGCTGCCCAGATCAGACCTCTAGTGTGCTGGTGTAACTCTAAGTTTGAGGCAAAATGGAAGGACATTGAGCTTTCTTTGATGGATTTCCCAATACAGTCTGTTCTGGGGTCTCTTGAGAGTTTACCACAGGCATATCAGATGCAAAATTTATGTGTAAGTTTTTCCCTGAAAAAATGGGCAGATGTGATTAAAATTTTTGGTCTTAATAGGGAAATAGGGTTGCTGGGATGGCCAGCGTATCTCCCACGCTTCCTTCCAGCATTGTTAGACCATAAATTCAGGGAGTGGTCCAGGCATGGAATCACTGCGATCTGTCAGATAGTGAAGCATGGGGAGCTGATAAATTTTGAGGACGTGTCAGATTTACGAGATCGGCAGGGAAGATTTTTATCGTTACCTACAGGTTCGGAGCTTCTTCCAGAAGGAAATTAGAATGCTTGACGCAGATGCTAGTGGTGTGATCCAAATATTTATGGATGCTTATGGTGAGAACATTATAAGAGGTACTATAGGCAAAATGTACAGAAGTTTTACAGTTATGAAAAAGACCTCAACAAGATATGTCAGTCATCGATGGGAAAAAGAAGCAGGTATAACTATCTCAGAGGAAGATTGGTTGCGGATGTGGAAGAATGTGTTATCTACCACAAATTCTTTAACATGGCGAGATTTTGGATGGAAGAATTTAATTAGATTCTTCATCACACCAAAGTGGAAATCCAAAATAAGTGGTTCAGGCGCTTCATGCTGGAGGGAGTGCGGGGAGGTCGCTGCAGGTTGCTTCCATGTCTTCTGGTCATGCCCTAAACTGAAGACCTTTTGGGAGGAGACTAAACAAATGGTGATGGATGTGCTAGAAGTAACACTGGACTTCTCCTTTAGTACCATGTACCTTGGGAATATCCCTGAGGATATAAATAACAGAGACTCATACTTACTGAAAATAATTATGGTTGCATGCAAAAAGGCAATTACTAAGTGTTGGTTACAGACAAACTGATACCTCTGTAATGCAGAGAGACAGCTGCGAATTTGTTTGAATGGAACATGCACCTGTGTAATATGTAATTTGTGTAAGTAAAACAAGGCGTTGTGTATTTTGGAATATGTGAACATATGTGAATGTGTTGGTTTCCCTTGCCCTCTTTAGTTCTGTATGTAAAATAAGATGAAAATCAATAAAGAGAAAGTGTTAAAAAAAAAAAGAGAGAGAATGATGATGGAAAACCAAAATGTGCTGTGTGCCCTTAAGTGCTAGCAAATGAAGTAATGAAGCCAGCAAAGCTAAAGTTGCATCTCATTACAAAGCACCCAGAGTTTTATCAGCATGAAGTTTACAAGGGGCTCCTCGGAAAAATTTTACCCAGTGTAAGATTCCCTGGTCCCCCCCCAAAAACGAGAACCCCTCCTTTAAGTTATTGACTCATCTCTCAAAGCACAAAGGCAAAACTGTAATGTCTTCAGCAAAAGTTAAGAGAATATCTTTAAATAGTCATTCAAATAACAATGTAGAAGCTGGCAAAAAAACAACAACATTGTGTATAAATATAGAGCTGTATATGAAATGTGTCTGTGAGTACTTCAAAGTAGTCCAAATACTCAGTGGTCCAAAAGTGTCATGGTCCTGGGTCGTGCGACCCAGTGTTTTGTGTTTAGTCTATTTTGATGTTTATTGATTGTTTAGGTTCATTTAGTTATTCCAGCTCATTTGTAATTATATTACCCTTGTATATAGCCTCCCTTGCCCTTCATGTGTTTATGTCCGTGTGTCTTGTGTTGTCAAGTTCATGCTGTCGCTTCTGTCATCTTCCCCTGTACTGAGTCTCCCTGGTTCGTGCGTCTATCTGTCATGAGTCATGTCTGCATGGTTATGTTTAGTTCATGTCATGTCTAATCTCCATGTTTCCTGTTTTACTTTGAAAGTCTGTATTGAATGTCAGTGTATTCAGTTTCACTCCTCCTGTCCTGTCGTTAAGTTCATGTATATCAGCTGCGTTCCCATGTGTGGCCACTTCCCCTGATCATCCCTCATGTGTATTTAGTCTCTGTGTTTCTTACAGTCTGTGTCGCGTCGTCTGTGTTCTCACCCTCCATGTTTCCATGCCCGGTCTGTTGTATTCCAAGTCATAGCCTTACCTTAGTTCATTCCCAGTTTAGGTTTCTGTTTAGTTATTGCTTTTGTGCTGCCCTTATTCTTGTTTGTTTCTCTTGCGTTACCAGCCACAATAAAAGGCTCGCTTTTGTTTAAAGTTCACTCCCGTCTGCTCACTTGTGTTCGCACCTGGGTCCACCACACACACCACCGCACGGTCTGTCACAGCGGATCGTGACACAAAAGTACACTTAGCAGATGCTGCTTGCTCTTCTCAATGGCACCAGCAGGACCTGGAAGGAAAAGTTTCCTCACTAACAGAAGGATGAATAACAATGACTTAAAGGCTACCACCTGCAAAAAATGTAATTGCAAGAGCAACACACACAATGATATCACATCTAGACATAAATACAAATAAGATGGCTTGAGGAAGGTTGCAGATGAGAGCGGCAATGGATCCAAAGCAGAAGCGTCGGATTATGCCTTCAGGATCAAGGGTGCAGACATCGAAGTCCAGCAGCAGCAGTCAGCATACAGCATTAAGGCAAAAGGCCTGCTGGTGGGCACCTGGGATACCTCACACATCATTAACGACATAGCCAAGTTCAAGAGCTCAAACCAGAGACGCACAGGAGCTGGAAGATGGTACCCTGTACAGAGGCATCGCCCAACAGAGAGGGGGACGCAGAGATGTTACTGATTGACGATACAGGCCAGTGATGCAAAGCAATGCTGAAAGATGCGCTGTTTATTCCATCATACCCCCAAGACATTTTCTTAGTAAAGTCAGCCACTATATTAGCAACAGTCAACTTTAAACAAGGGCAGGACATGTTGACCCACAAGGACGAAACATTCAAACATTCAGTTGTATGGCAAATTATACATATATTTGCAAACTGAAGTTGAGAGTAATGATAAATGTAATGCTTGTCATGACGAACAGGGATGGCATGAGATATTAGGTCATTGCAACTATGAAGATATACTAAGATTTCAGAGTGTTAACGGTATGCAAATTACATGAAAAACTGACAGACCTGATCAGGAATGTGAAGTGTGTATCCAGGGAAATCACAAACCCGGAACAGAAATCCCAATACAAGAGCAAAAGCTCCTTCACAAATGGTACACACAGATTTAGCAGGTCTGATGGCCACTAAATCTATTGATGGGTACAAATATGTGCAGTCATTCACTGATGATTATTCAAACTCAGTGTTTGTATATTTCCTGAAGACAAAAAACTGATACACTGCAAGAAACAGAGAAATTTCTAGCAGATGTTGCCCCATATGGCAATGTAAAATGCATCAGATCGGACAATGGGACAGAGTTCACCTGCAGAGATTTCCAAACCCTGCTAAGGAAAAATGGCATTAAGCATGAGACATCAGCGCTGTACTTACCCCATCAAAATGGTACAGCCGCGAGGGGGTAGTGTACTCTTTTTGAAATGGGCAAGTGCATGTTAATTGAGAGTCACTACCAAAATGCCTGTGGAACTATTCCTATCCAAACAGCAGCTGTAACACAGAACAGATGCTGTAATAAGCGAACAGTTATGGATTTATCAAAAAGGGAGAGAAGAAAACTTAGTCATCTAAATGACTTTGTAACTGACAACAGTGGTAGCAACCATACACTACCATAGACTACTGATAACAGGGCAGTGTGTGCTGTCCCACACACATTTAGAATCATCTAACTCAAAGAACTGGATTAAAACTATGGATGAAGAAATCCAATCATTAAGGGAAACGACACTTTCACCCAAACCACTTCACCAAAGAGGAAGAAAACAGTGCGGGGAAAGTTGGTTTATTCCGTTAAGAGTGACATTGAAGGAAATGACTAATACAAAGCGAGATTCATAGCCAAGGGCTACAGCCAGAAGATGGGGATAGATTATGGAGAGACATTCTCACCAGCAGCTAACTTAACAAGCATAAGAGTTCTGTTACAGAAAGCAGCGCAGGACTGTTACTCCATCAAATGGATGTGAAGACAGCATGTTTACACGCTTCCATCGATTATGAAATCTACATTGATCAGCCAGAAGGTTATGAAGAGGGGTGAGGTAAAAATCCTTGTATGAGTTAATCTGGTTGTAACCGGCCCTCGAGGCCATGAGTTCGACACCCCTAAAACGCAGCCGTGAAGAGAGGATGTAATGTGTGTTAGTGTGTAATAAAATTTCCAAAGAACTTCCGGATATTTTGCCTCTGTTGTCATTTTCCTTCGAGTTGATCGCTGTTGATGCTGCGTTGCTCAACAGCAACGATATCCTAATACTTTAAGGTAATTGTTGTACATATTGCATAGAACTGAATGTAACTGTATATTATACATTAGATGTCAGATAACTAAATAATTCTGGTTAAATCATTCCGTCAGTGAGACACTTTGATAAGTTTTCACATATCGAGCACCAAAACCTCTGAACTGGTGGACAGAACCAAAGATCATGGATGTAATTGTCAGGTGCATTGCCTTGACAGTGTGAGCAGTTGTTAGAAGACGTAAAACCCATCCTGAACATCCATTGACATTTACTGTGCAATCAATATAGTGTTTTGTATACAAAACACTACATTGATTGCATTTAAAATTAATGCATGCATTAAAATTAATGCATAAATTAATGCAATATATTGCATTAATTTTAGATTGGGATTTCTAATCAATTTAAAGGTTTGCAAGCATATTTGAGACCAGATGACTGATAGATCCGCTTCCCATTTTGCAATAGGGAGGGATATTGGCTC
Organism: Astatotilapia calliptera; assembly: GCF_964374335.1. NCBI lineage: Eukaryota > Metazoa > Chordata > Actinopteri > Cichliformes > Cichlidae > Astatotilapia > Astatotilapia calliptera. The sequence continues at coordinate 14,150,543 of NC_137422.1, read as the reverse complement.
ATCTATTTTAGAGAGTGTCTTATGTATTTTAGACAGTAATTTGGGGGGTTTGAGATTAAGGAATTGTACCACACTTGGTGGTGTTTGTAATTCGACTTGATTAGGTTTCAATTTCTTTTTTACTATAGATTTTATTTTTTGATATTCTGGAAATCTATTCTTTTAGATCCCATACTTTATATCTAATCTGTCAAACGGAATTAGTTAAAGAATATGGTAACACCTTTAAGATATTTCTGAAAATGATGATATACATTTTTTAAGTGGATCTTCTTTAGTAATTAAAATTCAGAAACAACACCGAATTATAAGTCTCATGTTTGTTTTTAGTATCTGTCTCAGTACTATCCAATGAAAAAGATAAACCCTCTATAAATTAATAATTTGTTTTTCTCTTCAACAGGTCCAGTGATGGTGGAAGATGGTTTAATATATATAAAAAAAATAGACCAAGAAAGGAACCTGTTTTCTGCAAACAAAGTTTTTCTATGACATGTGGCAAATATTTCTTTAAAGTGTGAATAGAAAGTGTAAATAAAATTAAAATAAATGTCTACGAGTGTGTGCCGTGTGTAGTGTAGTAACAAAATCCAGTCTTGGTTTGAAGTAACTATGGGTCATATGAGACATAAGCTATCAATACCTCAGAATGGCCCCTGAATGCCCTAATGTGAACTTGTTGTTAGGAGTAACCAGGTGAATAACATTAAAGAAAAAAAATCAGGCGATATATAGGCCTATGTTTAAAAAATATAATTCCTCGGTTTTTAAATGATTACTACTTCATCAAATTCCCATGACTCCTCACCAGTAAAGAAAAGAGGAAAAGGGGAGAGAAAGTTAAGGAGGAGTAAACGGAAATGATCCAACAGGTGCTGGAGGCTCCTGAAAGTCGATCGTTTGGATCCAGCAGCAGGTCTGACATATTCCTCTTGATTAAAGAAATGCTTGCATATATTTTGTGCACCGCGTTGGCGGTTTTACCCATACTAATTTACTTTCGGAATCCTTATTTTTTGAAAGATTTATATTGCACATTTATTTCCATTTATGTCGGTATACGCTTGAGCAGAATTGAGAAAAAGTTTTACAGTATTTTAGATCGTTTTCTAGACAAAGTGGCGGAGCATCCGCATAAGAAGTTCATAGTTTACGAGGAAAGCTCCTACACGTACAGCCAAGCCGACAGAGAAAGCAACAAAGTGGCCAGGGCTCTGTTAACGCATGCCCACCTCAAGCAGGGGGACACGGTAGCCCTCTTCTTGGGCAACGAGCCGTGGTTTGTATGGATGTGGCTCGCACTGTCCAAGCTGGGATGCACAGCGTCCTTCCTCAACGTCAACATAAGATCCAAATCCCTGCTGCACTGTTTCTCCTGCTGTGAAGCCAAAGTCCTGATCGCTGGCGCTGGTAAGCTGCGTAAATACTGCAGTAAGCTGTTGGGGTTTGTTTTAATGAAATTAACTTTAAACGTGCGCATATCTTTCGTTTTTTAATATCACGTGATCATATTGTCTAATTCATTTAAAAAGATCTTTTTGTATCTCTGACTATTTTTTTTTAATCTGGGAGGTTTGGACTGCACTAAAGTTGCATGGGTATATCTTATTAATTTCACCATCAAATAGATCGACTGTTTATTAAACACACATTTATGTAACCCTGTAATGACTGATCAGCACCTCTTTTCTTTTTACCTCCCTCGCTCTCAGACCTTCAAGGAGCAATAGAGGAGGTGCTGCCCACTTTGAAGCAGCAGGGTATCCTTGTGTTTATCCTCCGTGAGCACTGTCATGTGGACGGCATCGAAAGCCTCTCTGACAAAATTCAGATGGAGTCAGACGAGCCCCTGTCCCGTCAGCTCAGGGCCAGCATTAACATCAAGAGTCCTGCGGTGTACATCTACACATCAGGAACCACAGGTAACCTCGAGGGCTTATCTGGCCTCGTGCAGAGGTTGAGTAATTGAAGGAGCAGTGGGGAGAAAAGTGATGACGATTCTAATGACTGACAGGATCCCATGAAAACAGCACAATAGTCATTTAGCTTTTTTCATGAAAATTATTAACCTATCACCATAAAAAACCCCCTCATTATTTCATCATTTGGTTTGGTCCAGGTGCACGCGCTCCTAATTGACGTCAGAGCGGGATGTAGGATGGATCCGTTAAGAGGGATGTCTGGGATTTTAAAAAGAAAAGAGAGACAGCTGGAAATTAAACTCAAAGCGACGCTCACATGAAAGAAACTGTCTGACTTTCCTTGTTTTAGTTAGCTTACTTCATTTATAAGAGTAAATAATATGTTTGCATTATTTTAGCCAACGTGTAAGGATACAACCAAACTCCTTGTACATAGGTATACGGTGTAGATAAGAAGTGAAATTCGTGTATATCCAAAAAGGTAAAATATATTTTATTTGTATCGGGTGTAAGGCAGCGGTCCCCAACCCCCGGCCTCGGACCGTTACCGGTCCGTGAGTCATTTGGTACCGGTGTTGTGTCAAAAAGTGATTGTCTGCCAAAAACTGATTTCCGGTATTTGCCAAAAACTGATTGCTCGTATTTAAACTGCTATAAGTAACTTGTTGGGCTATAATATGTGAAACATATGTCAAATGCATCCCTTATGGATGACATAAAGTCATCTTGAGCCACAAACAACATTCGTGTAACAAGGTAGAAGCCGCAATCAGTTTTTGGCAGTGACTTTTGTATAACCTTTATTTATGCAGTTAAAAAATCTCATTAACATTAAAAATGTCTTTTGTAAGAGTAAGTTGGCCAAGAGCACAGCAGAAATGGTAGCAAATATTACAATAGTTCTGTAAAAATATTTAAGTGGGGATAAAGGGCCAGATTGGTTATAAAGTAACACAGAGTTGTAAAGATACGTGAAAAACGGATAATTTTTTAATTCTCTATATAACCCCTTTGTAAACCCTGTTCACCGAAGTCTATTTACGAACATACGTAAAGATATTACACATAAAAAATACACAGAAACATTGGAAATCACTTTTTGGCACAACACCGGCCGCGAGAGTTGAGGCTCAGGTGTGAAATGTATGGTTTTCAGGGTTTTTATCGGTTTTCAGCGTTACTTTGTTATCGTTTTTATCGTTAACTCGGTTTTCCTGGGTCTTTTCACGTGTTTTATGAATAAATCTTTTTTTTTCGGTACCGGTACTAGTTTTATTTTGTTGTATTTATCCGCGACAACTTAAAGGCCGGTCCGTGAAAATATTGTCGGGCATAAACCGGTCCGTACGTGGCGCAAAAAGGGTTGGGGACCGCTGGTGTAAGGTACCAGTTAGTGTACAAAAACAAAAACCCAAACTAAATAAAAATAAATTAATGAAATAATCCTATAATGAAAAATATTACAAATAAAAAATCTATTTATCTAAGCAGAATATTGACCCATGTCTGCACAGTGTTATATTTTAGGAGTTTTCACAGTTCACAGTATTAAATTGGTGGGACACCTGAGAATGAGGACTAACTGTGCTACATCTGTTTTTACAGGGCTTCCAAAAGCAGCTGTGCTTAAACACAAGAGGGTTTGGAGGGGAAGTTTTCTCCTGACCTTTGCTGGTGTGCGCTCAGATGATGTCATCTACATAAATCTCCCTCTGTATCACAGTGCTGCTTTTCTTATGGGACTTTGTGGAACTATAGAAAGAGGTAATACATGAAACATTACCTAAAAATAAAACCACAAATCAAGATTTCCACTGAATTTATTGCAGGTTAAACCAACATATACATGACCTCAAACTACACCCGCTTCCATTGTTTGTACTTTGAAGTCCTAAAGTTCGCCTTGCAGAGTTTACAACACTGAACTCTTAGCATGAAGCGGCATATTTGCTGAACTCTGTATCTTTCCATTTTTAGGCACCACTGTTGTTTTGAGAAGCAAGTTCTCTGCCTCCAACTTTTGGAATGACTGTAGAAAGTACAATGTGACTGTCATCCAGTACATAGGCGAGGTTATGCGCTACCTCTGCAACACACCAAAGGTAAACACAAATTTAAGGTCATAGTGATGACAATATTGGGATATGCATTAGAAGCTCAAACTGTTTTAATGATTTCTACCAACCTGCTTCAGTCAGGAGCATTGTTTCTTATGGTCATTGTTTATGTTCTCACCTCTCCTTTGGCCTTCTTTTAGAGAGACAATGACAAGGATCATAAGGTCCGACTGGCCGTAGGGAACGGAATAAGGGAAGACACCTGGGTTGAGTTCCTGGAGCGATTTGGGAACATTTGTATCCGTGAATGCTACGGAGCAACTGAAGGGAATGTTGGCTTTATCAACTATGGTGGGAAAGTTGGAGCTGTTGGCAGAGAACATTTTCTCTACAAAGTAAGATGTAATAATAATAATAATAATACATTATATTTATAGGCACCTTTAAGACCCTCAAGGTCACAAAAAAGTAGCAACAATGCAACAATACAACAAATATTGCAAAATAAACTTTAAACATAAGGTAAATGAGGGGAAAAAAGCCAGCATGAAAAGTATGAAAAGTAAGCAAGGTAAAAATAGACCGAGACGGAATCAAGGGTATGCAATTCTGAATAGATGGGTTTTGAGACGTGATTTCTAATTAATGAGAGAGTTTGTAGTCCAGAGATCTGGTGGAAGTGCATTCCAAAGTCTCGGGGCAGAATAACTAAAGACTCTGAGTCCCATGGTAGTCAGGCGAGCAGGTGGAAGAGACCGAAGGGAAGCTGAAGAAGAGCGGAGTGTACGAGGGGATGAGTATGTATGGAAAGATCGGATAAATATGGAGGCGCAAGGTTGTGAAGATGGATAGATGTGAAAAAGAAAAGCACACCCTTTTTCAATTCTAAAGTTACATAATTATAAAACGATAACATTAGTCCACCTTTCTTTATAATGTCACTTCAAGTTGCTTCAGTTGTCAGACAGATGGTCTCACATTTGACTCTAGAATACTTTGGTATACGGAGGAGTTCATGGTCAACTTAATGACTGCAAGATGATCAGGTCCTTTGGCTGCAAAACTAGTCCAGACCATCTCCTCTTCACCATCCTGCTTCACAGTTTTTATGCTGTGCTTGCTTTTCACAAAATATGCCACTGTGTACAGTTCATTTTCCCAAAGGTCTTGTGGTTTGTTCAGATGAATTTTGCAAACCTAAGCCATGCTTAGAAGAACCATGGCTTAAGTCATAGCTTTTTTAGAGAAACCTTTTTTTCACTCAAGTAACTTCAGTCTCAGCTGAATGCAACAACCTTATAAAGAGTACATTTGCATAATGGCTGAAACTAGTGCCACTGGTGGACAATTGGCTGTGAGTCTCTGTGAGGCCAGTGAGCCTTTTTTCAGAGGTTAACTTGACCTCTGTATATGGAGATGTGGCATGATTTATATGACTAACTGCTTATTCTCTTCAATGTATCTGTAAACTGTTTCAGATGGCATGCAAATATGCCCTCATAAGGTTTGACACAGAAAAAGAGGAGCCAGTCAGAGACTCCAGAGGATTTTGTGTTGAAGTCCCAAGAGGTGAGCCTGTCTCTTAAGGTGCCGCCTTGCCTTTTAAGCTGCTATTTAAACGTATACTGTTACTTTTACTCGCAGGAGAAACTGGTCTGCTTGTGGCAAAGATTGGAAAAAGAACACCCTTCAGTGGCTATGCCAAGGACAAGCAGCAGACAGACAAGAAGAAGCTAAGAGATGTGTTCGAGAAGGGCGACATGTACTTTAACAGTGGCGACCTTCTAAAGATTGACGACGAGGGATTTCTCTTCTTTCAAGACCGCATTGGAGACACTTTCAGGTCTGTGAAACATAATAAATGAATTTGACAATCTGGGTGAAAGGTCAGGACAAGGAGTACCAGAGAGTGTTTTTTGTCTTAAAAGCACAACTTAGTGTGACCCCCAAAAAGTTGATTCTGTTAATCTGGATGTAGCGTTTTCAGTGGGAGAAACGTTATGTCACTCATCCAAGTGACTGCACTCAAACCAGCGTTCCTCCCCGTCCAGGATGTGTACATCGTCATCATTGAAAGAGTGTCCACTGCCCTGCAAATGTATAAATCCTGGCAATCCTCCTGGCACTTTACAGCATACACTATATTACTCTGTTTGTGTTGGGGAAACCGATCCGTGGGGTGGACCAATTTTTGGTGCAGCGTGTTTTGGGGTTTAAAAGCCACAGAGACTCAGTGTTTAGAAAAAATGCATCTCAACTGATCCAATACTACTGACACATACGGGATCAATACAGGTTTGCGCTTAGGCAGCAGTTGTCCTTCTGTCTGGAACAGCTGGATGAATGTTTAACAGATTGCTTACAATCTGGGGTTATAGTTGTAAAATAAGGCCAGAAAGTTTACTTCTTCACTTGAAATAGAATTTAAGCTATGGAAAAAACAGTAAAACCCTCAAGTTTAGGATATATCATATATAATTTCAGAATTACGGACACTGTGGTGAGTCTAATCTAATTGCTTTCAGTATTTTATTCTTTATAGTTAAACCTAAACATCTTTGATGAACTATTATCTCAGTGTTTTAGGGAAGTTTGTTACTTTTGTGTGTCCCTGCTGAAAAAAGATACACTGCAGCTGAGTTCTGCAAATACTCTGTATTATATCTGTTACAGGTGGAAAGGAGAAAATGTGGCAACCACGGAGGTGGCTGACCACCTGCTCGCAGTTGACTTTGTTGAAGAGGCTAATGTCTATGGTGTGAAGGTGCCAGGTAATAATGACACTAAAAGCAAGATTATTGTGATGTATGTCTCATAAATATTACAAACATCTTTTTTTTCCAGAATTCTAAGAAAAAAACTCAGAATTCAGAAGTTTTTTCTTGGAATTCTGAGATTAATCGCATATTTCTGACATACTGAGGAAAAACTCTGAATGTTTGGATTAATGTCTGGATTCTGAGGGTATTTTTTCTTCTTTTTACTTTGACCTTCACTGAATAGGACATGAGGGAAGAATTGGAATGGCAGCGCTGAAACTGAAAGAAAATATGGACTTTGATGGCAAAGCTTTATATCAGCATGTCAAAAACTACTTGCCCAGCTACGCAAGACCACGCTTCGTTCGCATACAGGTAAATAAAGTTCAATGAATGATCACATTAAGATATATCTGCATACATCTTAGCAATAATCCCGTAACCATTTCATTTTTCTCTGGCAGGATGCATTGGTAGTGACGAGCACCTTTAAGCAGATGAAGGTGAAGCTGGCAGAGGAAGGTTTTAACCCTGCTCTCATCAAGGATCCTCTGTTTTACCTGGAAGACAATAAGGGCTACATACCCATGACTCAGGAGTTATTCAACTGCATTGCAGAAGGAAGACTCAGGCTTTAAACGAGTTCAGCGCTGATTTTTTTATTGTCAGTCTCAAAAACATTAGTGTTTACATTAATCTTTACATTGTGGATATACAAACATATAATGGCATGCATTTCATTTTTTTATATTTCAACTGTTTAGTCTGAAATACTTTCTTGTTTTTAAAATGATTTTTATATGAGTAAATCCCATATCGCCGACACTGTTATTTGGTGACTGTGTTGGTTGACTGTGTGCTGAAGCAAACTGCTTATCAATCAATAGGTGAATTATTGTGTGGATGTGAGGTACACTTTGTGCTGGTTTTGGGCTCGTCAGAGGAGTTTAGGAGCAGTGGAAGTTTCCAGTGGCGTAGGAGGGGGGGCTGTGTTTGTTACGGCAGAGGAAGACATACAGTTCACTCTTCTGCAGGTGGAGGGTAAGTGCTTTTGAGCTGCTGGAGAAACCTTCAGAGGGCAGCAGAGCTGGTGCCGACCACACTGCACCCACTGGTTACAGAAGCTGGGAACGCTGTAGAACTTTGTCAGCTTTTTCAGGACCTGTTTTCCCAGATCATTTGAAGGCATCTCCTCAATATTTATTGTTGCACCAGATCCTGTTGTTGAAGGCACAGGAAGGCCACCAGCAGCATCTTCGACTATAGGCCTCGTTTCAAAATCATAGCCACACAGGGACCTGATATAAGTGTAAGGCAGGGGCTCGCTGCTGCAGCTAAGAGATCGCATTGGTCTTCTAGACCGATTCCAAGCTTTGTCAATCCACAACTCCACTTGAGCTTTTTCCAGCCTGGCAACAGCATCCTCTTTCTCATCAGACCCGGTGTCTAAGACCGGGTCTTGGTATTCTTCATCACCTATTACATCATCTTCCCCTGATTGTGACTGGTCTGCATAATTCAAAGCCTGTGTCTCAGCCAGGAGAGTGGAAGCTGTTTTACAGATAATGCCCCAGTCCCTGAGGATGTCATCGGCAGTAGTGTACTGTGAGGTCACCGTAAACCGGATGATGCGTTTGGTATAAATATCCGCAGGAATGAGGTACATGGTGCCTGACCGGGTCAGTCTCCTCAGCAGCTCCTGGGTCAAAGTGTTCCCTCCCAACAAAAAGAAGATACAATAAAATGTTTATAAGTCTTTGTGTAAAGCCACAAAACCCTTACTAAGACATCTGTGTTTACCCTTTTCCTACTATTGTTGCCATTTCATCTGGGAACTAGCTGACCACATTCAGGTATATAACAAACCACCATTGAACAAGGCGTAATCGGGACTTCTTAGCACATGTCAGTAATGATTTTCTGGTGAAAACTATAAGGTCAACATATTTATAGTTTACTGCACAATTCAGGTACAAGGACAAGTTGCATACTTTCAGGCAGAAGACCACCAGGCCGAGGTGCCTCTTAGCAGGAACCTCAAAATCTGTGTTGCTCCTAATATGAGACTCCAAGAGTTTTGCCATCTCAATCCCCTAAAAAACCCCCAAAGCAAACAAACAAAACTTCACATTAAATACACTTTCTATAATGGAAGTCTAATATTGATATCTATTTTAGAAGAATGCCACTTACATGTCTGATATGAGCCTGGAGGTTTTTCAATCCAAAGGAGCGCAGAACAAACCAGAGCTTCAGAGCACGGAAGCGTCGACTGAGAGGTATTTGCCAGTGCTGAACCAAAGAAAAAAAGTAGTGTTCAGATGAGACTGTAACATTTTGAACTGGTGAATAAGTAATGATGACGAACCATAAAGTCGGTGGCTGCCAGTGAGTTTTCATGTCTGAGGTAAACAGGATCAACACTGAAGGTCTGCTGGAGCTTGTATTTATCCTTTACCCTGAGATCAACAGTTAATTAAATCACCAGCTTAAAAGCATTCTTCTGTTTAAATTTGCACTTTGTCAGATGTAATTTTGCAGATATTATAGAGACAGAGTTGAGGTATGGCTTAAATGTCTCTACTCACCAGAATGCTGTGCAGTCAAAATGGACCATCATCCACTTAGAAGGGTTGAAAACAAAAGAGTGTGCAAATTCAATGCCCTTCATTGACCAGCGGAGCTCCGGACAAAAGTAGGCAGAGCCAGCATACGCGGCATCAACATGGAGCCAGAGTCCCTCTTCCTCACCTGCAAAAAGATTTCAATTTCACTTCTAACTTCATCTTATGTATGCAAAGAAAAAAAATAAGTCTGACTCTGCAGTATGATTTGGAAGTAAAATTAAAAGACACACAGACTGGTCCCAGTTCCGATAGCTTATCGAAGGCACACGCTCCAGTAGTTCCCAGAGTTGAACACAGCTGAAAATGACAGAATGGGTCAGATGAGATCCAACATGCAACACGGGTTTGTTGTGTACTTTTGAAGCTAAAAATCACAGTTTCCTCATGATATGAGATGATATACAAGTGTCCTGATTAATGATGTACAACGTTTTGCTACTTATTTTCATATTTTTTTCCAAGTTTAAAAAGAAATTATTCGGACAACTTTTCAGTTTTAAAAGAAATGAAGCTGAACTTCAACTTCCAGACATTTGATTTTCTTTAAATGCACCATCAAAAAAATAGATTGTAAAACAGTTTCTGCATGCATCTGTGTTTGCCATGCAGCAGAAAAATCAAACAAAGGCACTGATTGGCTGATGCTACAGTCTGCCGATTCTGATTTTTATATACTGCAGCGTTAGTATATGCTTTTAAAAATGTGATGGGTATTGTGGCACATATTAGGTAAGCTACTAGATTCAAAACAATATGGGGATTCTTAAATTCTCTGCAGAAATGTCCCATTGAGGTTTCAAACACACATACCAGGAAGGGGACAAGTCCTCTTGCCCTGTCTTCTTGTATGGCTTGTTTCAAAGTGTCTCCTCTCAGAGACAACTCGTCATCGGTCGGCAGAAACCTGATCTTCACCAGTGAGATCAGTCCTGCCTTTTCAACTGATGAATGAGCCTATAAAAGCAACATCTGATCAGTTTTACGGTTCAGTTTATCAGGCTGATAGGAAGCTCCTGTGCAGCTTACCTGATCCGAAGCGTAGGCCACTAGTCTTGAGTTTATGACGGAGTCGTCCACGTCCTGGTCAAGCTCGGCCCGCAGCTGCAGGATTTTATCTTTCCTGGCTGCCAGCAGAGCAACCAGTGTGCTCTCACTGACTGTACTCTGACGAGAGAGCCAAGTAGGTCAGAAACACAATGAGGCCCCGAAAGACTGTAAACTTCGTGGCTCTAGAGCAAACAGATTAGGATGTTGCACACCTGCAGGATGCCTCCACCTCTGCTGTCAGGATGGTAGTGAAGAAAGAAAGAGGGGAGCTCTAGTGCTTTACACAGCCAGTCCATCACATTCATTTCCAGCTCTGTGCATGCTGGGCTTGAGGCCTGAAAAAACAAGCAAATAAGACATCACTGAAGCAGATGGTAGCATGTGATTGATTGTCTTTTTGGTCATTGCGTACCCAAGTGAACCCAACACAGTTGATTGCATCTGCCAGCATATCCCCGAGCATAGAGGGCCATGAAGTCAGACTGGGATAGTAGGCGTGCATGTGAGGGCTCTGCCAGTGAACCACCTGGGCAGAGAGATAGGAAAACACTCGCTTGCCATAAATGTATTTCATGATCATTTCAGTGAACTGAACAAGCAAGGTGAATTTAAATTGGGTTTTGCTGCGACACTTACCCCTGGCATGATGACCTTCTCAATGTCATTGAAGATATTCTCCCAGTCCTCCGGCTCCGTAGGTGCAGCCTCAGGAAGAAGCTGCCTCATGTAGCCAGGTTTCACATCAGGAATGACCCTCCTCTCCCTGATGGAGCCCAGGTACTTTGTGATGTAGTCCACCATCTCCTTACCTGATCAATAAGAGATCACTGCAAGTTATTCATATTCATTTTCTTTATTATGTGCTTGTTGGCATTTGAAGTCAAATATCAACATCATCCAAAATGAGTCCATGATTACCTCTGCGATTGTATTCCTCAGCTTGCATTTTCGGAGATGAGACCTCTTCGAGTTACTTTGTCGTGTGTAACAGGTGACTGCAGTGAGGCTTTGTGTATTTGGGAGCAGAGATTACACCACTATATAGATCCTGTTGTGAAGAACACGCCCCAAATTGGTGACGCATTTGAACCAAATGTCTTTCATGTATTTTTTCCATCACTGGCTTCACATTTGCACTAAATATTTACTTTCCTCTTGCAGCCGGAGATTTAATTTTTTTTCATATCCACGTGAAATGATACAGGATTAGAACAATATAATCAATAGTGTAATAGGTTATATAAAAGTTATGAAGAATTCTTTTTCACCATTACACCTGAATCCCTCTGTAATGCAGAAAAATAATTTATGTGTCAAATCAGATTATACAGAGACCCTTATATTTTCAAACTGGTGTTCAGGCCCCCTCACAAGGTTTCTGTTTTTTTTTTTTTGTGTGCGTGTGTGTAAATTATATATTTGGTGACATCTCTCTGACCCTTAATCTTTAGGGAAACACAATTCGATACAATTAACCTCCAGTCTCATTTCCTCCCCTCTTCTTACTCCAACAGGTTATGAATGATGATGGATCATGATGAGCGATATTTTCAATGTATGATGACTCTTCACAAAGTAATAAAAGTAAAAAAAAATAAACAAACAATAAATGTAAACACAGTAAAAGGTACTGGGATGATGAGGGAAAACCATTTATGTCATTAGCTTATTGCAGCCTTTTAAACCCTGACAAAAGCCTGAGCAGCACCTGGACTGTTCGCACACTGCACTGTTTACTATGCATTGTGCTCAGCATGTGATAGCTCTCATGTGGTGCTCTGGGGAAACCAGTCGCTGGATGACAATCGAGCCACAATTCAAACCTACAAAGCACGCATTATTGGTAAGTCACCGAGAGAGAGCAAGCACACTGAAATTAATAACATGTTTATCTAAGACATATGTAAACATATCTAATCAATCAATGAATTCATGAATCAAAAATGAATAACTGGCAAGCAACAACGGAAGATTTATTTTTTTACTCTTTCATTTATTTTAATTCATTTGTAGTTATTTTTTGTAACACACTGTGCACGCTTGTACTTGATTAAACTTTACCATTAACCATTTACTGCTCTCTAATAATAGTATAATTCTTTCATTTAAAATGTCATTAGTTTTGTCACATAAGATGAAAAGAACCACACAAAGTTAAAGAAATCCATAAATGCACTTGCATCAGTGTTTATTCTATCATTTCCTTCATTAAAGCTGCGAACAAGCAACTTCGCATGGAAGCTTCTAATCAAATGTGCCTGGTTTGAGAGCAAGAAAAGGCTTCATCACTGAACTTCTCCACATTCCCAGCGTGGTTCCAGAGATACACACAGGCTGTTCTTTGCTGCAGGTACTGTGACACACTTTTAGTGGCAAAGGTGAGGTGGATCTTCCTAATTCTTACATACAACTGTCTGCTTGTGAATACAAGTATCTAATGAGCCAGTCACACAGCAACAACTCCATTTGACATTAGCATGACAGCATCTAATGGGAAAGAAAAGTGATTTAAATGACTGTGTGAGGGTTGACAGAGAAATGGTCTGAAAGAGGAAAATATCCAGTGAGGAGCACTTCTCTGGGAAAAGTTTCTTCACATCAAAAACTTGAAGCAGATGTGCTACAGCAGCAGAAGACCACACTGATACCCACTCCTGTCAGCTAAGCACAGGACATTGAGGCTACAGTTTGTACTGGATCACCAAAACTAGACAGCAGAAAATGTGAAAAGTGTTGCCGGGTCTGATGAGTAGATTTCTCCTGCCACATTCAGATGGTGGAGTCAGAACTGGGTGTAAACAACATGAAATCATGGCTCCTTGTGCACAACACGGAGCCTTTGGGGTCACATTTAAGTAGGTACTAGTAGGTACGCAGTGTTGGGAAGGTTACTTTTGAAATGTATTCCACTACAGATTACAGAATACATGGCCCAAAATGTATTTTGTAACGTATTCCGTTACGTTACTCAATGAGAGTAACGTATTCTGAATACTTTGGATTACTTAATATATTATCATGCTTTTTTACAACTAATGAATGTCCTGTTCCTGTGTGATTCATTACTATTACTGAAGGCTACTCAATAGCAACTAGATTTTTAAATCTTAATATAAAATGAGTAACAGTAGGGTGGACATTAGGTGAGGCTGCACTTTTTGCAGCGATCTCATATAGAAAACTATTCCGCGCGTATATAAAATAGGTCCGCAGCTCCAAACCGTAGTAAAGGGACCTCTGGCTAACACGTCGGTTTCCCTGTCGGGCTCGTAGCCGAAAACTAGCTTTACTTTGTTGTCTTGGTCAACTTTGCTGGCGAGAGACAGAGAGAGGCGTTGAAAGGCTGCTCCAGCGGAACTTATTGTTTCGGAGGAAAACAGGAACACAGTGTATACTCGAGTCTTAACAGCTTACTTACACCTGGGCTCGTCAGACACTCTTTTTTGGCTGCAGTGGTTATTATTATATTTACATGCTTCCAGCTCCCGTTTCTGCTCAGTGACAAGTCGTACTTTTCCACTCACCTTTTTTCTCCCTCCCTCGCTCATAGATACATAACGGGTATGGCAGTCCATTCTCCCTGCAGCACGGACTACACTGCCCATGAGGCTACATTCTTTAGGGCTATGCCTGTAACACTCTGCTATTGCCTTCATATTAAATCATTTTAAAAAATATTTCTTCACGTCATTATGAGACTCGAGATTGAGACACGGGCATTTGAGCCTCTTAATGCTGTTTTGTTTGGGTTTCCACCTGTGTGGAATTACAAAAAATAGAGAGGGCATAGCCTTACATATGAAACAGGAAAAGACCGCCGCGTAATCCCTTTATTTCAACAAAGTAACTGTATTCTAAATACCACCCTTTTAAACGGTAACTAACGGAATACAGTTACTCATATTTTGTATTTTAAATACGTAACGGCGGTACATGTATTCCGTTACTCCCCAACACTGTAGGTACGTACCTTTTCCAGTCTGCAGGGTTAATTTTGAGAATGGGTCTAGTTTAACCAAAATCATAATCTTTTCACGAGCTCAACCAATCTGAGAGTGACACAGGACATGAAACATGGTCTCTGGACTGGCTGCCTTGTGATCTACGTCACTGCAACACTATCTGCCCAATCTTTAAGTAACTGTTTATTAAAACATACATTTTTAAAAACGATCCATATGGTGTTACTAGATGAATTACAGTGTTTCTTAACCTCAGTTGCGAAGAAATGTTCATGGACAGTTTATAAACCATTTATTAACAATTTTGTAAGTATCGTTTATTACTGTTAAAATGGTTAAAGAGTTTATGTAGATATATTTACATCTGACATCTGGTCTCCAAACTGTCACATAGGTTAACGATTCTTCTAAACTAGCCAAACTGGTTATTTAAATTTGATCAAGAACAAAGAGTTTTGATTTTATGTAGGAAAACTGGTAGCATGCAATGACTAATGGCAGGAGTGGGTGTGTTACTATACACAGAAATAAGTGTTATGTGATATGGAGCATAGTACACTGTGACTATTGTGCTCCTTGTGTGCTTTTAAATTTGAGAGGCTGAGCCTGATGAAAGCGGGTTTAAGCATTATTGTGCAATGAAGCCTGATCGCTGCCTTGTGACATCAAAGTGAGAGTGCTTCTTATTTGGTCTGATTCTGCTGCTTTTATTCAAATAAGCTGAAAATAGCTGTGCAACATAAGCCCGTCACAAAGAAAACTTTGAGCTTGATAATGCAAACCAAAAAAAGCAAAACAACAGCATGAAGAGCAGAGAGGAAAAACTAACGACTAATGATGAGACTGGCTGTGACTGAAGGTTAAAAAAAAAATTGGAAAAGCAACTAAGTGTCAGTTTAAACATGTTCCCCTTGCATAGGAGGAATGTTGGAGGTAGAAAATAATGAACCAAATAAAAAATGTAATGCAGAAAGTCACTTATCTAATAACAGCTTTGCTTTTTTATTGTTTTGTTTCACTTTTTTAAAATTACTTTAATGTAAAACTCACAACTTAACAGGTGATTTATTAAATCATGGTATGAATGTGACAAAAGCAGCACTTATCCGTTCCATTTGAACCATTGTGTGTACAACAGATCAGACTGGTTTAACTGCAGACCAGTCTGGCATGGCTGTAAGCTACTGTTAATAGGGCAGTCCTAAGAAAATACAAGTACGCTCTGCTTTCAAAAAGAAAGATTCATTTTCAGTTTCAAAACTGACCATTACTATAGTACAGTACAATACATGATATACAATGTCCTTGATGTAAAAGGGAATTACATACTGTATATAGATGTGAATATATTCCTTTGTATGGGAAGCCCATCACAGTAGAAGAAAGAAAAGAAGCTGAAGGTCAGAGCCAACTTAGAAACAAGCTTTCTTTGTGTTGACTTCAACAGCTCATCATTTTCCTCTCAGCTGTCCATTTGAAGAGCAGGTAGAGTCTCTATGCAGCCTTGTGAAAACTCATTAGACCCCATGATTCAGCAGCTTGCAGAGCCCCCTTTAGCAGGAATATCTATTTTCTGTATGACTTTATTGGTCTCTCAGGAATTTTGACCCATTTTTCTTTACAGCATTGCTTCAGGTCATTTATGTTTGCGGACAAATATTTATTTTCGGGCTCTTAAAGTTCCTCCAGAGTATTTCAATCAAGTTGAGGTCTGGACTTTGACTGAGCCCCTGTAACACCAACAATTCTTCTAATCTGTGAACCAGTTTCAGCCAAGCTTGAGCTGTTTAGAAAGATTGTTAACTCATCATAATCTCATTATTAACTCCACAACACTTTGTATATGGAGTTCATGATTGATTAGTGAATGCAACATGCCCATGTCCTGTGGCTGAAAGTAAGTCCAAATAATCACCTTTCTACCGCTACACTGACAGTTGGTATGAGGTGCTTGTGGTGTTGTACATTATGGGCAAGCATCTCAACTTTGTTTTTGTCTGTCCAAAGGTTTGTCCTGATGCAACTTTGTGAACCTAATCCTTACTGCTGTGTCCTTTTTTAGAGAGAAGCAGCTTTCAACATTTAACAAGCCAATGGAACCTGACATGTAGCCCTTGGTTTGTCTGTGCATTGCATGATCTGACCTTGAGTGAATTTACTGGGATGGTACTCCTCAGAATATGTCAGTGTAGCTTCTCAGTCATCCAGGTAATGGATCTTAAAAAGAAAAGAGACTGGACTTTATTAAGTCTCTTCGAGCCCTTTCGCCTTTCAACTGAGAAGCTTTTTCAGTTCTAAAACCAAATGGTGGGGAGTCCCAGGTATTTAAACCTTAGTGGGAGTTGTCCCTTAAGAGGGCTGTTGACCCACTAGTGATCACGTGCCTCATCGAACAAACCAAAGTGTGAAAAGGGGTGTGGATCATTATCAGCAGAGGTTTTGGGTGAAACCATCATGTGACTCATTGAGATTAACTGACACAAGGCTTGAGTGGGTGTTAAGGTGCCTGGGAAGGGTTCTCAAATCTGCACAGTAGGTTACATACAGTTGGTATCATTAACCACCCCCTGTAGTCAAAGATGGTGGTGCACAGTAGACATAGACGGCCTCTTTCACTCCTCTTTCAAACCATCTGTCCTGTCTGTCCAAAATGTGAACACTGGCATCCTCAAAAGAGTGAGCTGAGTCTCATCCTGCTGAGGTGGAGTAGCTGTAGTTTCTAGAATGTAGAGGTCTGAGTACTCCTGCTGCACTGCAAACAAATACTACGTGGTTTCGTTTCTGTTTGGGAGTTTTGTCATTGGGACAAACCAGTTTTTGTCTGACGGCGTGGCTGGGTCTGAAGTGCACTTTTTCACACGGCTCTATATATAAACAAAAGAACCAAAAACATATTAATCACTGGGCAGAATAAAACTGTTTTAACTATACAGAGTTATGGCAGTAGGATAGGATAGGATAGGATTCAACTTTATTGTCATTAAACATGTATAAATACAGGGTAACAAAATATAGTTTGCATCTAATCAGAAGTGCAAGGTGCATTAAGTGCATTAAGAGCAGATTATATACAGATAAGGGTAGCATGAAAGGTGGGAATAGTTATGTACAGATTATGTACAAATAAATGAAGTATACAGATGTTTATATAACTATACAGAGAGCAAATATACAGATGTACTGCGGACAAATGTATAGATGTACTGATGTATACATATGTACAGACATACAGATGAGGTGTATAGAATACAGATATTCTATATTGCTATACAGACGGGCAGATATACAGATGTAATATGAACTAATATACAGATATGCTACATATGTACATATGTACCAATTTGTGGTAAACAGATCTACAGAGTGCTATGAATATATCTACAGCAGTTGAAGAGTAGCGCTATAAACTATAGTAGTGAACAATGTAAGTACGTGCACTTAAAAGTCACAGAGCAATACAGATAAAATACAGGAGTCATCACAAAATATGTGGTTTGGCAGCAAAGATGTGGGAAACGGGTATCAGGAAAGAAAAAAATGACTCCAGAAGGTGGCGGTAGTGTGATAGTAAGGATGCCAACGTCTAAGAATTAGCTGAAGAAGAAGAAGAAGAAGAAGAAGAAGAAGAGAACGGGTTGGGGAAAAAAGGAGGAAGCGGAACAAGAAATCAGAATCAGCTGTCAAAAAGTGGCTAAAATGTAAGCAACGGATCATAAAGAGGTATTTTTTTAAAACTAAATGTATATTGTCAAACTGTCAGACAGTAATATAGACCTCAGTGATATGGGGGGTGTTATGTACTCGACTGTCTCTGTTGTAGGGAAATAGTTCTCATAAGCTAACCTTAACGCTTAACTACGTGCGCTCCAAGCGCAGCTTGCTAACTGACGTAGCTAGCAGGCTAACGAGGAAGGTAACAACGCCAGGTGCACATTTAAGGGGCTAAATAGGTTTTTTATCAGCCAAGTAGTAGGTTTAAGGTTTAAACCGAATGCTGTCAGTTTAGTTGACCTTTAGCTGCTTCGTAAAAGCATCCAGCCGAGTAGTGGTTAGCGGCTAACATTAGCGAGAAAACTATGTTGTTGTCGTCAGTGTTGACATGCCCTGGGTCTGTTGACTACAGCCAAGCGCCGTGTCATAGCCAATAAGTGATTTATCTGCGAAGTGTCATCGTTTCGGCTTAGCCTGTCCTAATTCTAGACATTTCTAAATACTACACAACCGCCGACGGCACGGGAAAACTTTTTGAGACGTTTTTGCTAACCGTGGCTTAAATGTTCTTTTGCAGATTGAACTGTTCTATGAAGCTAGAACAGCTGTTCTAGTATAAACGGCGTGTGTTTGTGTTTTTCTCTTTCACAAACATTTATCTAGAGATGTTCGGAGCTTGTCTACACCACTGACCCTTTTGCCTGCCAGTGACCTCTGACTCAACACATTCGCCAAGATGCCTGCAGTTTCCACCGGGGTCAAAGAGCTGTATTTGTCCACCTCTCTGGGGGACCTCAATAAAAAAGCTGAAATTAAGCCAGACAAGACAAGCACTAGAAAGTAATGTTACTATATTTTTTTTGGGCAGAAATTATTACCTAATAAAAAGACATTTGTCACTGATCTCAATTTTCTGGCTTCTGTGACTGAAGCACATTGCAGTCATGTGGAGATGAAAATCTTTAACTTACATATACTTTTTTCGTGTTTGTAGTTATGTCCAGAGTGCCTGCAAAATATTCAAGGCGGCAGAGGAGTGCCGTCTGGACAGAGATGAGGAGAAAGCTTATGTACTGTACATGAAGTATTTGACAGTATATGACATCATCAAGAAGAGACCAGAGTTCAAGCAGCAACCGGTATACCTAATATTTATAAGTTTGTTCATTCTTTTTGTATTGCTAACCTAATGTTTTTTTCACATGAAGGCAGATTATTTACTTGAAGTGTTCTCTGATGTGCACAGGAGTATTACGTGACTATGCTTGGGACAAACAGCTTTAAGAAAGCCATTGAAGAAGCTGAAAAGCTGTCTGAAAGTCTTAAACTCAGGTTAGAGGTTTCAGCTGTCATGATTATGCTCACTTTCTTAATTCAGACACTGTAAAATAGGATATTGATTTTGTTTCACTTAACTGATCTTTATTTCCTACCTATTTTGAACAGGTACGAAGAGGTAGAGGTGAGAAAAAAACTAGAGGAAAAGGAGAGACAAGAGGAGAAGAAGAGGAGGGAGGAAATGACAGAAAAAGATGGCGATCGGGGCTCTCCAAAAACGTCATTCACAAACAGGAAGGACAGCAAAAAGGTGAAGGTTTGAAATGAGTATACACACTGCTGCCAGTGTGTATACTCTTTGCAAAGTATATTGCTGGTTTTGGAATGATTTTTGAGGGCCCCATTTACGTAAGATATATAGGCTTTGCAATGGATTATTCTTCCATCCAGATGACATAGATGTGTCACCTTCTGGACATTCTGCACACATCACAAAAGGAATACTCAGATAATAGAGTTTGTCAAACTGGTCTGCCTGCATTCAAGACCTGTCCCCCATTGAAAACACTTGGACAACAAAACAGGCCAAAGAAGACTCTGAACTGTATGAAGCTGAACTCAGATAGTGACTGGAAAGCACTTTCCCACAGTAGCTGATCTCCTCAGTTCTTATTAGTTTTTTAAACATGAAATGTGATGCAAGAAAGTGGTGAATCTGCCACTATCCCAACTTTTTGTAGAAATATGTTGCAAATCAAAAAGAGTATTTTACTGTCTTATATGTAACTTTCCGATAGTTTACCAAATTTACGCTTACATAAAAACTGCATCGATCAATAACCCTCCCAAAAGGATCTAAACTAAAGCACAGTATAAGAGTTGAATTTTGCAGGTGGTTACAGGTATTGAGATATTTACTGCACACAGCATTTCTGTGCCTTTGAAAAATAAAGTGAGATATAAAGACTTCGAATGTTTTCTTTGCCCTACTGGGCATTACAGTGGATTTTAATAATAATAATAATGCAAACACCCGTAGCTTAATTAATATTTGAATGCCTGTATTGAAATCGTAATGATTCTTTTTTGTACCTTTAGTATAAGGGGAAAAATCCAGTTTATGTCAACATGCTAATGAGATGAGTCTTTGTGGATGTGTGTCGCAGGTGAAAGCTGAACAGAATGAACTGAAGAATGCAACCTCAAAAGGTAAAGTGGAAAACCTCAAAGCAGTCACTTTGTTTTTATCTTTGAATTTAGTTGATTTATTAGTGCTGAGTTATGAATTTTGTCTGACAGCTGCGCTGCCTGCTGGTGGGATCACGGCTGAGAAACTTTTCAACATGATGAAAGACCAGACTATCGCAATAATTGTTATGGATGCACGCAGCCATCGAGATTTTGAGGAGTCTCACATTCAGGTCCCGGCTCAAACCTGCATCAGCGTGCCTGAGGAGGCCATTAGCCCAGGGTGAGAAGCGAAGCTTCAAACTTGATTGAAGTTTGTTCTAACACACCATGTGTGATTCATTATCAAATAATAATATGAATGGACTGATCTTTCTACCTTCAGTTTGTTTTTGTGTCTGTGTTTTTTTTGGGGGGGGGGTTTGGTCAACCTGTGAACAATGAAATGTTTTGACTTTTCAGAATCACTGTGAATCAGATTGAGGCAAAGCTGCCAGAAGAGTCCAAAGAGCACTGGAAACGGCGGGGATTTGTAGATTATGTCATCCTCTTGGATTGGTTCAGTTCTGTCACTGACCTTAAACTGGGGACCACCTTGCAGAGCCTCAAAGATGCTCTTTTTAAGGTAACTGTGTCTGGCGGGTGGTTGACTTTATGCAGTAGCTTGTAAATACAGTGGGGCAAAAAAGTATTTAGTCAGCCACCGATTGTGCAAGTACCCCCACTTAAAATGATGACAGAGGTCAGTAATTTGCACCAGAGGTACACTTCAACTGTGAGAGACAGAATGTGAAAAAAAAATCCATGAATTCACATGGTAGGATTTGTAAACAATTTATTCGTAAACTAGGGTGGAAAATAAGTATTTGGTCACCTCAAACAAGGAAAATCTCTGGCTCTCACAGACCTGTAACGTCTTCTGTAAGAAGCTTTTCTGTCCCCCACTCGTTACCTGTATGAATGGCACCTGTTTGAACTCATCATCTGTATAAAAGACACCTGTCCACAGCCTCAAACAGTCAGACTCCAAACTCCGCCATGGCCAAGACCAAAGAGCTTTCGAAGGACACCAGGAAAAGTATTGTAGACCTGCACCAGACTGGGAAGAGTGAATCTACAATAGGCAAGCAGCTTGGTGTGAAAAAATCAACTGTGGGAGCAATCATCAGAAAATGGAAGACATACAAGACCACTGATAATCTCCCTCGATCTGGGGCTCCACGCAAGATCTCATCCCGTGGGGTCAAAATGATCATGAGAACAGTGAGCAAAGATCCCAGAACCACACGGGGGGACCTGGTGAATGACCTGCAGAGAGCTGGGACCAAAGTAACAAAGGTCACCATCAGTAACACACTACGATGGCAGGGAATCAAATCCCGCAGTGCCAGACGTGTCCCGCTGCTGAAGCCAATGCATGTCCAGGCCCGTCTGAAGTTTGCCAGAGAGCACATGGATGATACAGCAGAGGATTGGGAGAATGTCATGTGGTCAAATGAAACCAAAGTAGAACTTTTTGGTATAAACTCAACTCGTCGTGTTTGGAGGAAGAAGAATACTGAGTTGCATCCCAAGAACACCATACCTACTGTGAAGCATGGGGGTGGAAACATCATGCTATGGGGCTGTTTTTCTGCCAAGGGGACAGGACGACTGATCCGTGTTAAGGACAGAATGAATGGGGCCATGTATCGTGAGATTTTGAGCCAAAACCTCCTTCCATCAGTGAGAACTTTGAAGATGAAACGAGGCTGGGTCTTCCAACATGACAATGATCCAAAACACACCGCCCGGGCAACAAAGGAGTGGCTCCGTAAGAAGCATTTGAAAGTCCTGGAGTGGCCTAGCCAGTCTCCAGACCTCAACCCCATAGAAAATCTGTGGCGGGAGTTGAAAGTCCGTGTTGCTCGGCGACAGCCCCAAAACATCACTGCTCTCGAGAAGATCTGCATGGAGGAATGGGCCAAAATACCAGCTACTGTGTGTGCAAACCTGGTAAAGACCTATAGTAAACGTTTGACCTCTGTTATTGCCAACAAAGGTTATGTTACAAAGTATTGAGTTGTATTTTTGTTGTTGACCAAATACTTATTTTCCACCCTGATTTACGAATAAATTCTTTACAAATCCTACCATGTGGATTCATGGATTTTTTTTTCACATTCTGTCTCTCACAGTTGAAGTGTACCTCTGGTGCAAATTACTGACCTCTGTCATCATTTTAGGTGGGGGAACTTGCACAATCGGTGGCTGACTAAATACTTTTTTGCCCCACTGTATCAATACCTGTGTTTTCATGTAAAATTACAATGTTGTGTTTGATAACTGCACAGTGGGACAGCATCACCATCCTGCGTAGTGAGCCGCTGGTGCTGGAGGGTGGCTATGAGAACTGGCTGTTGTTTTACCCCATGTATACGACCAATGCTAAAATTAGACCACCTCGACAGACCATTACCAACACCCTTCCTCAGTGTGAGTATGAGTAGTACAGTTTATTTAAAAAATGGCCCTTTAATGCTATGTTTTCTCATTTTATGAGATAGAAAATAAAAACCACAATATACTTTATATAATTTTGTATTACTCACTTACTTCCTAATTGTGACTGGACTCTTGTCTTACATGTAGACATTTTCTTTGATGTTTTCAACAGTGAACTTTAGCTACCCATCCCTTGAGGAACCAAAACCTCCAACCCCACCTCCACCCGAGCCTGAAGTTTCACTTGAGCCTCAGGAACCATCAGCTCCTGTGCTGGTGAATGGGATCACACCAGCAGAACCTCCAACATCTAAAACTTCCATAGTCGCTGATAGGTTGCCCGACAGTGTTGATTTCTCTGTCACCGGCTCCACAAATTCAGGTCAGGACTTGGGTAAGAAGGCCCCTGCTGCAAGCACATCCAGCCAGTCACCTGCAACACCCAAAGCATTCCCTCAGGTATTGTTTGCCCTGATAACTGTTAAACCTTTAGAGAATGCAAAGCATTAAAGGACTCCAAATGTGTCTAAACATGACTCTTCTCCTGTCCCAGTTTGACCGTACCAAGAAACCTGAACCTAAGCCCAGCCAAAACGGGTCAGCAAAGGATTCTACCCAGAATGGCCCAGTTGTCCCAGACCGTTCAGTTAAACCACCCTTTGCTCCTAATGCTTCTCTTTCTAAAGAAGAACAAAGTCAGATACACTCCGAAGCAGTGGCATTGATGGAGAAAGCAAAGCAGGAGCAGGAGAAACGCATGCAGCAGCGTCGTTTAGAGGAGGAGAAACAGGAGTCGAAAGAAAGGCTAGAAAAGGAAGAAAGTGAGAAGAGAAAGAAGGAAGAGGAGGAGAGAAGACATCAGGAGAAGAAGAAACTGGAAAGGCAAAAAGCAGAAGATGAGGAAAATAAAATAAACAAAGCATGGGATGAAAAAGACAGGAGAGGAAAAGAGCAGAACTCTGACACACCCTCTAAGAGTATGTCTCTGGATTCCCCGGCTCCCAACCATATTGTTAGTGAGATTAAGGTGAGTCCTCTTCTCTGTCAGAGATAATTACTGTCACAAACAAATGAAAGTTTAAGGTCATCCCACAAGGTCCTAGTGTCTTAAATCATTGGTTAAAAGAAGATGTTAAAAATTCTTCGTCATAATTGCACATCCTAAACAATGTACTTTTTTTTTTTTAAACACACAATCCACTAAACTGTTTTAATGAGTTAAAGGATTAGAACCTAGTTTGGCTCCTAGAGCTAAAGTATAACAATTAGAGCCCAAATAACAATTATTTGTAAAGATAAAACTTCAAATAGTGTAATGCTCCTCATATAAAGGTGGCATGTGTAGGTTGAAACTTTAGATTCTAACCCCCCCATTTTTACTAACTAGTCCTGTTTAGGCTGATCGCTTCCTTCAGTTTAACCTGTCACTGTCAAAATGGAGGAACAGTTTGATAGAGAAGTGAAGCCACTGCTAAACAATTGTAGTTTGTCCTTTATTAAATTTGAAGTCCTGGACACTTGGGGTTAGTGTTGTCTGTCAAACTTAATGTGTTTGTTAGATTTCCGCAGGGCTGTGAGAGACTGTGACTCTCACAGCCCTGCTGTGACTGTGAAAGCCTTTACAATAATTTTTTTGTATGATCTTATTAAATAAAGTGTGTTTGTGTGTGTGTCTTCACAGAGGGAGCCTCTGACCCGAGCAAGGAGTGAAGAGATGGGTAGGAGTGTACCGGGTCTTCCTGATGGTTGGATGAAGGTACCAGATAACCAAACCTGAAATAAGTGATTCATTTGAAATAACTGAGGGTGAAAGTTCAAAGGAAAAAAAGTTTAAAGGTTTATGGTTCAATTTTACCAAATGCTTTTCTTTTCTTCCGCTTAATTTTCTTGGCTAGTTCCTTGACACAGTGACGGGGACCTACCGATACTACCATTCGCCAACCAATCGTGTCCACCTGTACCCTCCTGAAGTCACTGTTCCCCAGACCCCACCATCGACACCACCAACAGTCAAACAGAAAACACCACGACCAGCTGAGCCAGACACAAACCGTGAACAAGAGCAGGAGCAGTCTAAACTGAAACGCTCCTACTCTTCCCCTGACATCAGTCAGGACCTGAGAGAGGAGGCACAGAAAAAGGCCACTGCCCCGACCGCTACTGCTGTCATACCCACAATCAACAGAGAAACCAAGTAAGACACGCTGTGCACCTATAAATATGTTTTAAGTGAACAGATAATAGCTGCATATTATAAAGGACAATAGAAGCCTGCAAAATACTTCTTCTGGTATGAAGATGATGTGTTGGAGTGTCATAAAGGTGATTCAGATTGTGTTTGTGTGGATAGAAGAGTAGCTTTTGATAGTATTTCCTCAGGCTGTTTAGTTAAATGAGCAGAAAATGTGTGATAAGGTAGTAATTTCAGTGACTGTTCATGTTTAGTTTGAACCTGTTTTACAATTAAATATTATGCTTTTTGTGCTGTTAAAGCAACAATGGTATGTATGACCTGTATTCTTTGTATATATTACACTGTGGTACTTCCTTTGATGATTCATCTGTAGTAACTAGTCTGGCTCTCTTATTTTACTCTTTTCTCTTTCAGACCTGCACCTGCCAAAGTCTATTCTAAAGTGGAGATTGCGCGTCCTTCAGCAGCCAAAATTCGCAACCTCAATCCCACATTTGGGGGTTTGGGCGCATCACTGACTGGCCTTCGTAACCTGGGCAACACATGTTATATGAACTCAATCTTACAGTCTCTTTGCAACACTCCTGCCTTGGCTGAATACTTCAATAACAATTGCTACCTAGAGGATATAAACAGGTTAGATCCGAGATAAGTGGAATTGCTGGTCATAATGAGGTCTGTATGCGGGGGAATGTATAACACCGGAGCCTCTGTTCTCTTTCAGGCACAATATTCTTGGCCACAAAGGGGAGGTGGCCGAGGAGTTTGGTGTAATCATGAAGGCCTTGTGGGCTGGTCTGTACAAGTGCATCAGTCCACGTGACTTCAAGATCACCATAGGCAAGATCAATGAGCAGTTTGCTGGTTATGACCAGCAAGACTCCCAGGAGCTGCTGCTGTTCCTCATGGATGGGCTTCATGAGGACCTCAACAAGGTAGTGTGAAAACTTAATAAGGGGTATTCCACAGCCACCAGTGAGGCATAAACAAAGTCTTACAATGGTTACATGAAAAGAGAACCATTAACATCTAAATATTCTCACTCTTATTTAAATATTGACTAAATTAACAGTGCATCCTTTATTCTGTTGAACCACAGCTTTCTCAGGTTTCCTTTTAGTATCCCTGTATGTTGTTGCACACTTGCCTGTTAACAATGAAGTCCTAGTCTTTTTTATCATTTTCCTTCTTTCTGTTTTTTTCACTGGGTTTCATTTTGATGGCAAATTAGAGAGTAAGTAAATAGCTGTGTGTCTTTGGTCCTCCTGCAGCAGTGTGCGTGTGACGTGTCTGCATCTGTCTGGTCTGATGCTCTGTCAGAACCTCTGTGCATGTTGACCCAAGACATGCTCATTGCCTGTATCAACAGATGTCTTTCCTTTCGTTTATTTTGTTTTTACTGGCTTCATGTGCATTTAGATCAGGGGGGGGATGACGACAAAGCAATTGTGTGATTGTATGTTTTTTTTACAACTCAGCTGTAAGAGGCTGATATTGTGGTCACCTACATTTGTGAAGCAATAGATCGAGAACGAGGTGATGTAAGACCTTAAAAATGATGCTGTATGTGTATGTACTAATAATCTTGGATACATTTGAATCTCAATGACCTTGACCTCAAGGTTAGAGTACTTCTGATAACTGTATTTCTGAAAATCTTGTGACTGCAATGACTTTTTGAAATTGATACCCTAGGTGTGTCTACTAGGAGGCTGAGGAGTCACCAGTATTTTATATTTTTAAACTTACTATAACCACAAAGGTAGTAGGGTTTTTTTTCTGAGTTATTTTTCCTATTGAAGGTCTTTTATTTATACTGTTAGAGTATCAGCTGAGTGATACAGTGACAATTGTCTCCACCTGGGGTTAAGTTGCAGAAGTACATCAACCCATTTTCTTTTTGAGCATAGGATGCCAATTCGATTGTAGCAGCTGGTGATGTGCATTTGTCATCACGCACGCCATCTCATCATGTCCCTTTTGTGTGATCTTCTGACCTGTGTGCCATCATGCTGGCCCAGTCCCAGTCCACTCTGTCTCTCTGGGATAATTGATTTTTTTTTTTTTTTTTGTAAATCATACTAATTAATAAGGTATTAATTAGCAAGTGTTAACCTGCCATATCTTCCTGCCTGTCATACTGAGAGTGAACTGGCTGAACTGCATGCTAATAAGCTGAACAATACTCGAGAGATGAATACAGAGATTATGGCTTGAAAATTCTTCATGTAGTTTTTAGTGAGTTTTCACTTCTCCCTGCAACGTGATATCGATAGGTGGTATAGTGAACATCTGCCATTATTCATTGATTTTTAATTGAATCACAAAGGCAGGTGTCTCTAGCCGTTAATTTGGGCTTGTGTCATTTTAAATTATTTTCTTTCACTTCTGGTCAGGCGGACAACAGGAAGCGGTACAAGGAAGAAGAAAATGACCATCTGGATGATCAAACGGGTGCTGACCTGGCCTGGAGCAAACACAAGCTTCTGAACGAGTCCATCATCGTAGCACTGTTCCAGGGGCAGTTCAAGTCCACTGTGCAATGTCTGACTTGCCATCGCAAGTCACGGACATTTGAGACCTTCATGTACCTGTCGCTGCCTCTGGCCTCCACCAGCAAGTGCTCCCTACAGGTCAGGGCATATCAAAGCATGTTTTTGCTCTCGTGTCAAGCACACATATTGTTATCTAACATATTCACATCGTGACAGCATTTGTTTCTCTGAATTCATTCTGACAAACTAGCCAATTAAATGTATTGTGGTTGTGTAGATCATATTACTCTTGATTAAATGCATAACTATGGTTAATAATTAGTGATTTTTCTACTTCCGGGTAGGACTGTCTGAGGCTATTCTCCAAGGAAGAGAAGCTGACTGACAACAACAAGGTGTTCTGCAGACACTGCAAAGCCCACAGAGACTCCACCAAGAAACTGGAGATCTGGAAGGTCCCACCCATCCTCCTGGTGCACTTGAAACGGTCTGTAATCAAAGCAGTAAAACAGTTTTTATCTGTCTATTTTCACTCCTCACTTTATAAGCTTTACAGGAGTGCTATTTTTGACATTAACATTATTTCCTGTTGTGGGGGTTCTTCCTGCAGGTTCTCCTATGAGGGTAGATGGAAGCAGAAACTGCAGACATCTGTAGACTTCCCTTTAGATAGTCTGGACCTGGCCCAGTACGTCATTGGACCCAAACAGAGCCTGAAGAGATACAACCTTTACGGAGTGTCTGTAAGTGAAACTGAAATGACTGCTGCTGTTTTTACTGCTCTGGTGTAAAAGATTGATGAAGTATTGTTGTCACCCCGCCAGGCAGGCGGGCTTCATGGACACCTAAATTTGTGAATGCAATAACTCGAGAATGTAGCTGTGAGTAGTGAGCAGTAGCTTCAAATTGATAACATGGGAACATGTACAAAAAAATCTCTTCTAATCTCAGTGACCTCAAACTAAATGTCAGAGGTCACATATTCTGAACATCTTTGCATCTGCAATAACTTGAGAAGTAAGTCACCTAGGGTTTTCAAACTGATACCATTGTGGTGTCTACTAAAAATCTTTGATCACTTTCAATCTCAGTAACCTTGACCTCAAGGTCAAATCACTGGCCTTTGCCAATATTTTTAAATTTATGCACTAAACAACTAAACAGTCTGCTCAGGAACCCTCTGAGCCGATCTATATAAATATGATTTCCTGAACTGTATTAAGTTGAGGCATAATGCCAACGGGTCCTGTGACCTGGGCAGTAAATTCAGCAGGTACCACCATGATACCATTTCTCTATTTTGGTGAGAAAGAAGTGTTTGTATGTAGTTTGGTCTCGGTATAGCTGCTTCTACTGACAGACACAGGATTCGTTAAAGGTCTGGCTGAATGACCAAATTATTTATATATACCAATTCTGATATCTTCATAGTCAAAATCTCAAGTTGTATATGGTATCATCTGTGGTAAGATCAGCAGATGAGCAATGATTACAAACTGCTACATGCAAAGTTTAAGGTCTGCTTACTGAACAAAACTGGTGAATTTTTACAATTATTTTGACATGGTGCAATATCTTTGGTCCCACTCAGGCTTCAGTAAACGTTAAATCGATAGATCTAGCATGGGCCATTTAGTTTTGTATGATCAATCTGTGAAAACCTGGGATTTCTAAGAACACTTTTTTTTTTTTTTTTTAAATGAGTTGTTTGGTTTCCCAAATATAACAAATGTAGGGAGCAAGGTGGATGTGCAGTTTATCAAAGTAACATCAACAATTGTCTAAATGATAAAACAATGAGTTGGATCTGCTTGGGGACTACAGCCAGTCTTTTGGCAAATAGGCAACACAAGAGCTGTACTGGCTCAGTAGCTTTGGTACATAAATGTGTTTGGTCCCTAAACAGCAAGACAGGAAATACAGGCAAGATTGGAAAGAAAAAACCTGGTTTAAAACATTGAAAACAGCAGCCTGTAATGCTTAAGTAACAGTTGATTGTCGTCTGCTTTTCCACTACCAGAACCACTATGGGGGTTTAGATGGTGGCCATTACACAGCCTACTGTAAGAATGCCGCCAAACAGCGCTGGTACAAGTTCGACGACCATGAGGTGTCTGACATTTCCACCTCCTCCGTCAAGTCCTCTGCAGCCTATATCCTGTTTTACTCCACCCTGTGATGGTGCTGTGGGACATAAAGGAGGCACACTAATACACCAGAGCAGCAATGCTTTTTTCTTTTTAGAATCACAGCTCTGAGGACCTGGTGCACAAAGCTGCAGTTAACTTGTCGGGGAGTTACTCGAGCGAGTGGCCATGAGATCTCGTCTGTCCCAGAAAGGAGAACGGTGCAGGCACACTGTGCAACGCTTCAGCTACTAGAGGAGCCATAGCTGTTTAAAATATGCCATCTGTTCACGTTACTGATCATCTAGAGACTAAATGGATCCTCCTTTAAATCTGACTTCTCTACCATAGTTGTGCTGTAGGGCTGACCGCTGGTCCAGACGCTCTTCACTCGCATCTCTTTCACACTCGGTGTGGACAGCGCTATCGCAGAACTGATTTTCAGCTTTCTTGTACTGTGCATACACAGGATTAACAGTTAGGTGGCATGTACATACCTACCTACGCTGATGTTGCACATTACAAATGTAAATACTTTAGGGCAAAATATTTATCTGTTAAGTGACCAAATTATTATTATTTTTTTCGTGAAAGTAGCAGCCATTATATTATCTCCATATTCATAAAGGCAAACCATATGTTTTAGGGGTTTACCTGTAGAGCCTTCTCTTGTTTATTAACGAGGGGTGTTGAAGAGACTGTGACTGATTTTTAGCATTCTTCCTGAGGTAAAGGACGGAGTTTTGCTTGTTCATATTAGCCACATTCTTGCACTTATCCACTTATGCAATCACATTAAGTTGTTTATGTAGAACATATTTGTTTAACAGCCGATTTCAGCGCTCTACTCAGAATGCTTTAAACTGATGCTGATATCTTCTCTGTCTTGCTCGGTTCAGCTAATGAAAGGAAACCCTACAGTCTTCTGTAAAGGTTATTGTCAGTTAAACATACTTACTCTTTACATGATTATACTCAAACACTATTTAGAGGCAAATGTATCAGGATAGATTGACATCCTGTTTGGTTCATACTAGTGATTTTTGGTCTTTATTTGTTTGAGGCTTGGTTAGATTTCTTTTTTTTTTTTTTCAGGAATTACTTTAATGTTTAGTATTGAGCTGGAGAATGTGAAGACGTGAGAAATTGACCTTAGCCACTTACACGAGTGTGATAGGGTCAACGCACTCTGCCTGACTGACCAGCCGACTGACAAGGGCAAGCACAAAGTAAGCTGATTATTTTTTTTAGAATGGACCAGAGCTCTTAAGGGGTAGGATTAGACTCTGAACTTCCTGACTGTTTTTATTGCCTCGCATGAGATCATGTGCTATTTTCTTTTCACTTGTACTCCCCCCCCCCCTCCCCCCCTCAATGTTCTGAAAGTGTTTCAGATATAACGATTATATTAATCTCAAACAACTCATATGTCTATTTATTAAAACTGCTTCAAATTAGTTTCTGTGTGTGTTTGTGAACAAATGTTCCAAGATATCTTCAGCATGTATTAAGTACTGTCATAAAGCCCTTATCAACCTGATGTCCCTGTCTTCCTGTGGTTTGGAGATAGTGTGATAGTTAAACATTATACATTAACACTGAACTCACAATTTATTTCTAATTGTTATGGAGATGCTAACAGTACAAAGAGCAGCAGAGATGTTGAACCAAATGCAGATGATAAGAAACATTTTCAAGAGGGAAACTGATTTTGGTCTTCTATTTGCAAAGCTCACAGTCCTTGGATCTTTGGCTTCTGGAAAGGCTTGCGGCTGTAGAGCAGCATGTAGGCGTTGGGAGATTGCACCAGGGTGTCCTGTACCTCTCTGACAAGCGAGTCGTCAAACAAGTGCCAGGTCTGGGCTGAGGCGTTGTGGCACAGAGCCGTATAGTGACCCATGTTCAGATGACCTGTGTGGTTCTGTTAAAAAATATGAAATGAATACATTAAAAAAAACAGATGTGGTGAAAACTCCATGGTTTTCCACACAGTTTGTCATTTCATGTAAATATTACAGTTTTAATTACATAACAGGTGCCAAGTCCTAAACATTAAACCCTTTGTGTTGCCTGGGTGATCTTAAAATGATGCAAAGCACATTGTGGCAATGCCAAAAGTTTTTCTGTAATGTTACAGATTTGTGTTTTACTATTTAAGCCCAAAAAAGTTGGGTTTGTTTCATTAACTGCAGCAGCATTTCTTTATCACGTATTAAAACTGGGACAGTTTATTGAAGCTGCACTTCATTTTCCTCATACTGAGTTATCTCACATTAAATTATTAAACTACTTTACACTGTTAGAAGGGGGATTGGTTCACTGCTCCAGCCCACATAAGATCAAATTGGCCCAGGATGAAAAATGAGTTTTGCGCCCCTGCCTAAGAAAAAGTCTGGCACCAGGGGTGTTCCTAGGAATTTTAAAATGGTCTCTTTAATATTGCAGCTGTTGATTATTTTAATTATATAATAATGTAATTTATCAGGAAATTAATAACCAAAGATTTAAAAAGCTGCAAAATAAATAGTATAAATACAGTAATTGCATCCAAAATATAGTGGAGTAACAGAAGAAAGCAACAACACGTCCAAATAAGTCTCAGTAAATCACTGGAGTAAATGTACTCCGTTACATTCCTACTGGTAGTATTCATGCTCTTATATAACAGTGTTGGGGACTGTAAGATTAACAGTACTCTAGTCCAACCTGCCAAAGATGACTGTCCTCAAGGGCCGAGGGCAGTCATCTTTCAGAAGGGGCTGTTGCCACCCCATGCCCCCCTTCTGGACATACCCCTGACTGCCAAAGTGGCGTCATGCATTTCATTTACAGCCCTGAGCCTTCGCGGTCTCGGCAGTCATGCATCCCCAAGTCTTTGAATCTACGAGTGTGGATGTTTGCAGTGCGCTCAAATATCTTTCGGCAAAACACAAACATGACCTCACAAATTCATATTACGATCTTCTTCATGTTCACTCACCACAACAGCATAAAGATGGTATGAAGAATCTGAGACATTATGCACTGAGCTCGACAGAAATGGGGTCAAGTCGAGCTTCATGGGGAACGCGACATTAGTCCTCAGTTTCACCTGCTTCTTCCCCTTACAGCCAAACCTGCGGCGGAGGAAATAAGTTTAGTTTGAAACACTGACTCTTAAAAAACAGTGGGGGTTATTGATTTATCTTAGCCTTCCTGTATCTCCGGGGTATTTGGAAGCAGAAACACTTCATAATAGAATGCATAACGAGTATTAAGTATTCATGATGCCTGCTGAATTAATGCATGCATGAATACATGTTATTTGTAGCAAAGGTCGGTTACTCAATACTGATAAATGGCGCTATTCGTGTTTTTGTACTTACAAGCAAAAAGACCATTATTGGAAATCAGTTAATTAATTTTTTGAGTCTTTATTGTCTAATAATTTAACAAACTCAGTCCTTGAATTATTCAAATGCATATTGTTGCTTCTCTGTTACTGTCATGACCTTTGTTGCTGTAATTCAAATGGACCAAAAACAGACTGAAATTGGTCACTAAAAAAATGAATGTCTCCAGAGCAGTGGCGGATCTAGAAAATTGTACATGGGGAAGAACCGATTTATTTAAGCATCTGTTTTTTTCCCCCTCAAGCCTATAAAGCCTTCTTGGTTTTGCTCAATTTTGGTCATGATGATATTAATTGTATCATGTGACGTGAATGTGAAAGTTTTGTGCACTGCCGTTTTCACGATCAACACTGAATCTAGGCAACATCGACTAAGTCCTTTAATTGCTTTCAAACAGCACCCTGCTGAAGTTCATCTCCTTCTAAAGATCAAAGATCTCAGAGCAGCTACACTCCTGAGTGGACCTTAAAGTGAGATTATGCTCTGCTAAATGTTACACATCCATTCATAAAATTTAAAGATTTTATCGACTGAACATATACTCTGTAAATAAAGTATCTTAAGAGATGACGATCCATTCCTTCTCACCGTTTTAGGTGTAACATGAGGATCTCTGGAGGTTTGTCCAAACTAGTGATGACCGCCGTTTCTCTCCTCATCCTGCACACTGAACACAGCAGCTGCTCTCCCCCAGTTAGGACAGTCTGCTCGAAGAACAGCGACAGACAGTCCTGCACAACATGAAACGAGAATAAAAGACAAGCACAGAACTGCAGGGATGAGACCGTCAGTATATCAAATGCAAACAGTCTGAATGGTGTTTAAAAAAACCTGCCTGAATGGAGCACTTAAGGATGCCGGCAGGAATCGGAAGTGACAGCACAGTAAACGTTTGTGTGCTGTACGCCTGCTGATCGCAGTGCATGCAGAGGGTTATGTAGCTCAGCTGGCCCTCAAACAGCTGTGACACAATGGTGCTTTCAGTGGTGCAGTACCTATTGTGTTCTTGCCTTTGCTGTCGTATTGAACAGTGCATCTGGTCCTTTGCAACCTTGTAAACAATCACATACGCACAAAAACACACTCAGTTATGGTTTCCGTAGGTTTATATTATAGAGAGGAACAGGCTATGTGATGGTGCAGATGCGCAGGTGTCTCTGCACCTTTTTCAGGTCGTCGTGTAGCGTGTTAAGGAGAAAGAGGAGCAGTTCCTGGGCGTCCTGCTGGGAGTAGTTGTTGAACTGGGGAAAGATGGAGCACAGCACCGACCTGGCCTCTACGGGGGCACAGCTGGAGTTCGTCCCCAGCCACATCTCCTCTAGCAGGCGGACAAACACCTCAGCGACAAGGCACTTGGACCTGCATGAAAAGAGGTTAAACTACTGGAAAAAAACATGACTGCCAACCCTCAGGTGAGTCTGAGAATAAAACGAAGATGCTCAGTCTTAGTCTGTGAAGGTTCTCAGTCATCCAGGTCATGGTAGTCAAAGGAGCTTGCAAAGAAAAGCGTCTGGACTTCTTTAAGTTGCTTGAAGACGTTTCACCTCTCATCCAAGAACTTCTTCAGTTCTAAGGTCAAATGGTGGAGAGTCCCAGATTTAAACCCAGTGGGAGTTTCCCCCGAAAGAGGGACAAAAGGACCCCCTGATGATCCTCTACCTAATCACATGAGCCAAGGTGTGAAAACGGGTGTGGGTCACAATCAGCCAGGGTTTCGGGTGAGCTCATTGTGAAATCTGGCCCCACCCTATCATGCGATTTCCTGAGGTCAGATGGCCCAGGATGTGAGTGGGCGTTAAGGCGTCTGGGAAGGGATCTCAAAACTGGATTATACCGTAGATGGCAGAGAGTTGGTGTCGTAAACCCCCGCCTCTGTTCAAAGATGGTCGCTCACAGTGGACATAGATGGCTTCTTTCACTCCTCTTTCAAACCATCTGTCCTCTCTGTCCAAAATGTGAACATTGGCATCCTCAAAAGAGTGACCTTTATCCTTAAGATGCAGATGGACTGCTGAGTCTTGTCCTGTGGAGGTGGCTCTTCTGTGTTGTGCCATGCGCTTGTGAAGTGGCTGTTTGGTCTCTCCAATGTAGAGGTCTGAGCATTCCTCGCTGCACTGTACAGCATACACCACATTGTTAAGTTTGTGTTTTGGAGTTTTGTCTTTCGGGTGAACCAGTTTTTGTCTGAGTGTGTTGCTGGGTCTGAAGTACACTGGGATGTCGTGCTTGGAGAAAACTCCTGAGTTTTTCTGATACACCGGCTACATAGGGGATGACAATGTTGTTGCGTCTGTCTTTCTTATCCTCCCTCGCTGGTGTCTGATCTTCTTTTCTGTGTCTCTTTGCTGACTTTATAAACGCCCAAATAGGATAACCACATGTTTTGAGTGCTTCCTTTACATGTATGTCCCTTATGTAGCCGGTGTATCAGAAAAACTCAGGAGTTTTCTCCAAGCACGACATCCCAGTGTACTTCAGACCCAGCAACACACTCAGACAAAAACTGGTTCATCCGAAAGACAAAACGCCAAAACACAAACTTAACAATGTGGTGTATGCTGTACAGTGCAGCGAGGAATGCCCAGACCTCTACATTGGAGAGACCAAACAGCCACTTCACAAGCGCATGGCACAACACAGAAGAGCCACCTCCACAGGACAAGACTCAGCTGTCCATCTGCATCTAAAGGACAAAGGTCACTCTTTTGAGGATGCCAATGTTCACATTTTGGACAGAGAGGACAGATGGTTTGAAAGAGGAGTGAAAGAAGCCATTTATGTCCACTGTGAGCGACCATCTTTGAACAGAGGCGGTGGTTTACGACACCGTCTGCCATCTATAATCCAGTTTTGAGTTCCCTTCCCAGACGCCTTAACGCCCACTCACATCCTGGGCCATCTGACCTCAGGAAATCGCATGATAGGGTGGGGCCAGATTTCACAATGAGCTCACCCGAAACCCTGGCTGATTGTGACCCACACCCGTTTTCACACCTTGGCTCATGTGATTAGGTAGAGGATCATCAGGGGATCCTTTGTCCCTCTTTCGGGGGAAACTCCCACTGGGTTTAAATCTGAGACTCTCCACCATTTGACCTTAGAACTGAAGAAGCTTCTTGGATGAGAGGTGAAACGTCTTCGAGCAACTTAAAGAAGTCCAGACGCTTTTCTTTCCAAGATCCTTAGACATGCTCAGTCTTACTTTTCCAGTTCTCTGCGTGTTTCCTGATCCAGGAGGTGCTCTACGAGGGGCACGGTGGAGCACAGGCACTGTAACACTGCATTTAAGTAGCAAGAGTTGCCAGAATTGTCTAACCCACACACTCCTGGTCTGTTCCAGTTGTTCTGCAGCCTCACTGCAGAGCTGCACCTGTGTTTTCCTTTCACCGTCACCTGACCACAGATGTTGGTGTTTGTCCTGCAGGAAAATTTAGTCAAGCAAAAATATCAAATATATCAATGACAGGATTTATTTGTTCAAATCTTCACATTAAAAGGTCACAATATTAAAAACCCTGGTTATCACATTAGAATGTGGTGTGTCAAGTGGTGGGATAGATAACACAGGAAATTAAAAATCAGCTACAAGTAGCAGTAAGGCTCTATGGCAGGTTATGTGGGGTGATGAGCAAGGAAGGAAGACAAAGTCAGAATCGGGTTATGGGTGCTCAAGGCTCAGTGATAAGTGTGGGGATCAAAGATCTAAAACACACACTTATAAATTAAATACTAAGCTAAATATAAAGTTTTCAGAATTTTGTTTTTTTCTGTTTGGCTTATTTCATTCATCAAACATTGCAGCAGCCATAAGACGTTGCAGAAGATCTGTGACAAAAAGCGGGACTAACCTTTGCTTACAAATATTTGAGACATTTTTCTCTTGGTATGAGCTGCTGTTCAGTCGTGGCAGAACGGGCACGGCGGTGCTGCTGTTCATGGCCAGCTGAGAGGCCAGAGTCCTGGTGAACTGTGTCAGGTTGACCTTCTTTCCTGAGCTCTGGCTCTGCAGAGTGTGGAGCACAAATGTGTTGATGCAGATCGCATGCAGCGTCACCCAAAGGCCTGGGAGGAATACATCCACCCCTGTTCCTTTTGGATCAGACAGGGGAACGAGGGCAGGTCCTGTCCAACCCTGCAGGTGGGCAATGAGTTCAGACATCATGGAGCCCTCAGGTGGTGAAGATGGTGGCCTCTTAACAGCGGGAACAAAATGAATGGTGAACCCTAATCTAGACAAGATGTGTGTGAGCCTTTCCTCCATCCAGGCAGAGCTATCCAGCTGAACCACACACCTGTGGTTGCAGAAAGGTCTCAGCAGGTGTCTGACCACCTGCTCGACAACAGATTTCTTACTCTGCCTCTGGAGCTGCTCTGGACAGTACAGATACATGTTACAGATGAACCCCGAGCTTGGGTCACAGAGGAGAGCGAGATAAACAGAGTAGTGCTCCTGCTGAGAGGACAGTCTGTATTTCTTTACAGCCAGGTTTGGCCCCGGCGTATGGAGGGCCTGGTAGCGCTGGGTTATGTGGCCACAGAAAGCAGAGAGGACTTCCAGCTTTTCGCCATCCTCCAGTCTGGTCAGAGACAGCAGGTCGGCCTGGATGCTGTTTCTCTTTAGCACACCCTGCCATCCGTCTAGTTTCACATTTAGATCATGCCCAAAGTTGCAGTTCTCCCCCAAAGACAGGCCGCTCTGCAGGACCACAGAAAACCACGTCACTGCATCAGCATACCCCTCCTCAGACACATCTGTGCTCTGCTCCCTGCTCTGGCAGTGTGACTGCCGATTTGGCCCTGCCTTCACACCGGCAGCTCTCCTGATCAGCTCCCGGATCGCTTCTCTGTCCAGCACCTCCAGCAGAAGCTCCCTGGCTGTGTAGTAAACCTGGCAATTGGGGCTGGGCCGAGTCTTTGTCAGAGGCTTCACCTTTTTGGACTTTTGGAAGATATTCGGTAAGCAAAGGGTGTCCCTCTGGGTAGCTTCACGCGGTATGTCCACCAGGTGGCAGTCCTCGGACATCCAGGCGCACTCCTTCACTGACAGAGCTTTGGCCTTCATCGTTCAACCTGTGCGCGCTAAGAAAAAGCCATCTCAAAATATGTATTTGTTTGGGAGCAAAAGGAGGAGATAGCCTCAGACGGCGGTATTTTTAATATCCTGTGTGCTATCCGGAAAACTGTGTGTGCTGTTCATGTTCATCTGATCCTCAGGTGAATCCAGCGCTCAGGAGAATCCGCTTTTAGGTAAATCACCTGGGATCCGCAGTAGCCAGACAACTGTGTCCTGGCAACGTAAACACAGCGCTCGTGACGCGCTTCTGGCTTGTGGTGCGCGTGACTCCAGGATTTAACTTGTCATTTAGCAAAACACTAAGAAGAACTAACTCACGGAGAATGTGTTTACTGTGTATCTGTCGGGTATCGTTTGAGCTACATGCAGTTCTTCAGAGTCTCCACTAGATGGTGCTCTGTGGTGAACCAGTGCGGCTTATGGGAACCTACCAGGGACGTTAAACTGTGTGTTTTCAAAACAAAACAGGAACTTTTCTGTAATTGTTATTGTTTATCTATTACTTAATTACTTTGGTGTAGTTTGAATGGCAGTGATTGAGGTCTTTATCAGTAGGAAATGTTGTAAAACCTTTGAAACTACAGTTCAAAGTCCAAATTCAATGCCCTCTGTTACATTTTCCAAAGCTGCCCTGTGGGCCAGATTGGGGTCTTTGATGGGCCGATTCTGGACCACGGGTATTGTGTTTGACACCCCTGCTCTAATCTGTTTTTAATAATTAATTTTTTTAAAACACCTGACCAGGTGTGGCAGTTTCTCTTCCGCTGAAGTGTCCTCACTGGTATTGCGTACTGGTGATGGCATCCAACACGTCCCTAACTCCACCCTATATCATAACCTCCTGAAACAACCCCTATACTGCCGGTAAAACGTCTATAATGGGGCAGGGGTCTGGAAGAGACCCCAGAAGGTGCAAGAAAAGAGCAGGAGTCCCTCCTTCAGGTAAAAATGTTGAGGATCTGTTTTGAACAAAGCCATGTAGCATATTAAAAGTAAAGACTGTCAACCTGTATGCACAAAGGCAAAGGGATCAGCATCCAGGATTGTACCCAGATCTCTGCAGTAAAGGTGCAGTTGAATCCATTTTAAGTATTGAGTTGGCCCATTCATTTTGTGTGCTGGTAATTGTTGCTTTGTTTTGCGGTTGGAGTTGCAAAGGTATGATCTTAGGTCTGGATTACTGTTGCAAAACAGTGAAAGGGCCAGTGATGGAAGCAGATACCGGTAAAGCTTTGTGGTTTTGATGGATCATATGGGTGGGGTGTTCAACCAAAATGCTTTTTTTTAAACCTGAGACAAACTATGAGTGTAAATATGTGTTAATTTACCTGTGATTAAAACTCAATTACTGGGCTCTTAAAAGAACAAATGGTAGCCGAGCTCTGTTTGGTTGCCTTTTTTATTAGTTATTTTGTGGCTCCAAGCAATAGGAAAAAAATACATATTTAAAGTGAATGGCTGTGAAAGCTAGTCGTATGATTTCAGTTTTTTTCTTATCCACACAGCAGCCTGGAGAAACAGACCTGAAAGCTGCAAATAGCTTGATCTGTTTCCCAACAAGCAGAACAGCTCAAGTTCATGTGCCTTGCTCAAGGGTCACAACTTGCATCAATAACAGCAGGAATTGGGAAAGTTGGGTAAAGGTGACACCACTTTGGATTAGAAGGAATTGAGGAAAAGTGTGGGGGTTAGCACTGCTGCTTCAGAGCAAGAAGGTCTTGGGTTCAAATCCACCATGTAGTTAGGGCCTTCCTGTGTGGAGTTTTCATGTTTTCCCTGTGCCTGTTTGGGTTCTCTCCGGGTGCTTCGGTTTCCTCACACAGTCCAAAGACATGCAGTTAGTGGGTTAACTGGTGATTCTAAATTGCCCATAGGTGTGAACGTGAGTGTGAATGGTCATCTCTCTGTGTTAGCCCTGTGAGAGACCGGTGACCTGTCCAGTGCGTATCCACCTCTTGTCCTAAGACAGACAGGATCGATTCCATGCTCTGTGACCCTAAATTAGATGGATGGCATTTCTTACGGGCAAAGAAATCAAATATAGCTCCCTCAACTGTGACATTTGTTGAGGGAGCACACACACACACACACACACACACACACACACACAAAAGGGTGTGACCTTGACCCAGTTTTCACCCAAATTAAGTCAGCTTGAGGTGTTACTGGTGTCTACCATTCCACAAAATTTTAAAATGACATCTTGAAGTCTGTGGCTGCTAGACTCCTAACAAACAGATAAAGAAACCACAACTGATCGTATACTCCCTCCCTTGTGGGAGAGAAAAATGTTACTCCAAATAGTTTTTTGTTCTCCACATAGTAAGCAGCCATAAAGTCTACAGTTACCAATTCTGGGTAAGTCATTGAAAAAGCTTAAAGGTTTTTCAGGATTGAGTTTTGGTAAAACATTAAATGGACTGCTCATATTATCCAAAAAGCAAACCATCAAGCGGGAGACCTTGTGTATCTGTCTCCAGGATGGCAGACATGCAGGCAGGCGCATTTCTGTTGAATATGTCCCCGATCAAACAAAGATTTAATATTTAACATATAAGTCCCTCAAGAGCAACTAGAAAAAGATTAACTGCATCACAAGTGGCAGTGATTGCCCTGGTGAATTATCTAAAACATAACAAGTTCCACATGAGTGGTGAATTAAAGGAAAAACAAAACAAAGAACAATGTGAAGTTTCTTGGGAAGTGCTCCAATGTGCCACTAGGACAACTTTACTGCACCTTGGCACGATGCTGTGACTGAGTTTCTAGTAATGTATTTGATGAATGGAACACCTTTTTACAAATGATGTTCCCTTATTATTTATTTTGACGATTCTGCACTACAGATGGGGGCATTTCCATCCTAGAAGAAACAGCTCCCATTAGGATAGAAGGGTTTTATCACAGGATGAAGATGATTTGCTCTTTTTTTTTTTTGCCACCAGATCCCTTTTCCATAGTGATTTAATGGTTCAGGTTTTTCCTTTAATTTGTCACCCATCTGTGCATTTGTGTAAACTGTCTCTACTGCTGCTTTTCTTATCAGTAGGTGGTGCGAGGTTGGATCCAGAGGTGCAGACGTGAACCGGTGTGAACCTGTGAGTTCCAGTGTCATGGATTTGAGTTCACCATCCTCAGTGACACTGGTGCTGTTGTTTCACAGAGCTGCTCGCAACAGCACCAGATCAGTTCAAGAAATTAAGTCTGCTCACTTCCAGCCAAATTACTCAGCCAACATTTTGTGTTTTGACAAAACACGTATTTGCCTTCGTTAGAGCTGATCCAACATATGTGAACAGATAATCTGCTCGAAACCCTAATCACAGATAATATCACAAGCGATCTGGCTGTGAAATGCAGATAAATTTGGCAGAGAGGACGAAAACGAAGAGGGTGTCGCATCTCTATCTAAATTGCAAACACGAGCCTCACGAATGCCCGCGTTCATTTCACGGCAATCCTGCTTTCTGATTAAAGCTCGCCTGATTTTTTTACCTGTAGCCTCTGTAAAATTATAATGACGTCATTCTTTCTGAGAAAGTGGCACATTTCTTTTTTTTTTTGTAGGAAAACTGCATAATTCTAACTCATGAGATGAATTTTAAAGGTGTTTTTCCACAGCGGATCTAAAGTATATGCCGAGTGTCGTGATAATACCCTGCCTTCTGTCACCGGGGGTGGAAGAATCGCACAATTACCTCGAGGGCTCGGGAAGCTCTCTTGCATAAATCACATCCACTTTACGCTTAAAATATGTTAATCCATTAATATCAAAGGGCATCGTCTCTCCTTCAGCACACTCTTTGAGCTTTGTCTAATTTCTAATTCATTTAGACCCAAAGAAACATAATCAAATAACCACTGTTTACAAAATGTGTTTCAGTCTGAAGTGTCCACTTCAAGTCTCCCACACACCGAGTAGAAAATACTCCCCCAAAAGGTGATGATTTTATTTCATGTAGGAGTTTGAAGATAGGCAATAGTTTGCATCGTAATACCACTCAAATCCTTAAATTATCTTCTGAAGACATTATTCCTGCCCCCATTCTGCTTCTCCTTTGTTCTGTTTGTGATTGAAGACAGGTCAGAAAATCAGCTACCCTGCACATCGTGTTTCTGGAAACTCTTCTGTTGTCTGCAAAATACATGAACACAGATTTTAAACCAAGTAAATATGATCCAGAGTTGTCTCTTCATTTGAAAATGACAGGCTAGTTCTCTTTCACACATGCCCATGTCCAACATCACTTATACTGTAGATTCATTTTGAGATCTTTTAATTTCTAGTTACATGAGTTAAATATTTGTAGGAATCAAATCCCTGCTTGCACCTGACTCATTTTAGATTAGACTAGAAAAAGAGAAAATGTATTCTTTGTTTTTGAGTTTGAGTTTGTACAATCTTGAAAGTCAATAATTGGTAGGGCTCCATCTTTTTTGGATTTTAACTGCCTTTTGTTCTACTTTCTCTCAACACGATCACACACTGCTTCAGTAATGTCGAGGTCCAGGCTCTGGGGAGGCCAGTCCACAACTGATAGTGTTTACTGTGTGATTTTTCTACTGCATGGTGGATCTGGGATCATCTGACAGCACTTTTCTGTGATCATAATTCCATCAGTTTTCTGTCATACCTCTCTTCTGACCTCCAGACATCCCCCAATAAGACCTGTTGCCACCACATTTTCAGTCAGTTCATGTGTAATTTGCCATAACTCCAACTTTTCTTCCTGTTTCCCTTCTTTAAGAATGACATGATGATTTCTGGCGAGGCTTCAGTGAACAGTAGACGGATCAGCTGAAGAGCCAGATGCATCTCTCACATCCTGGTGAGATATCTGGTGTTTCCCACATTTTCTCTATTTATTAAGGACATGATTTTCAGTTCTTCTGCTGCAGATAGTTCTCAGTACTTCCTCAGATTTTTTTAGGATGCCATGCTAACACTTGCCAAGTTTTCGGCAAATTTCATGTCTGCCAGACTGTGTTATCTTTGACATTCCTCATGGACTAAAATAGAAGAATGAGAGCAAAATATCTGTTTTTTGAGGGGGTTTTGGCAACAAGCTGTTGGTAACAAACTGTCTAAAGATAATCTAAAAGATTACATGTATTTATCTGTGGCTACTCTCGCCCGTGTTTTTCTTAATTGCTGTTGTGTCATTTTAACATGTGTTTGTCTCACTTTTTCAGTTTTTTGTAAACAGCTCTCTTTGGAAAAAAAGACATCTTGATTTCATTGAGAATACCTGTTTAAATTAAAGATTTATTAATAATTATAATAATAATTACAGAAATAGTTAGGCACAGTCCTTTGACGTTGTTATGAAAGAAGATGTGTTTATGCCTCAGTCAATAAGAAGGCAGTAAAACTGATGATGATGATCCTCGGTCTAATTTAAGAAAACTGGCGTGAGAACGACTCAGGTCACGATCGGATGGAAATATTTACCAGAAGCAAAATTACGTAAACACTGGAGGTGAAACATAATTTGTGATGCTTCCTCATTTTTTTCTTTTCTGTCTTTCTTTTTTCTGGATGAATCAGCAGAGAACATTGCATCGCTACGTTTTTCTGTAAAGTGCAGGTGTACCCTGGTAGGTTTTATAACATGCACACACACACAGACACACACACACGGACGCGTAAGCGTGTATGCATGTTTAAGTAGTACTCTTTTGTGCCTTCTGTGGTGGAAAATGCATTATGCTGAGCTTCAGTCAGATAATACAGTGTAATGTACGTGGCAGTCTGCTGCCGAGATACGCATCAGCTGTGTACCTCTGTTGTAAACTGAGCTCTCTGTGTGTCTGTAATGACACCGCAGTGGAAAAAAGTCCACTTCCTGGACAAGGTCAACATTGTTTTGGAAAAAATAAGGACTCATTATTATGGCAGGAATGTGTGCAGGTTTTTGGGGTTTTTTTCTTTAGCCCTGCTTGGAAAACTGGCCACTGTGTGGAAAATGAGGACTGATAAGACTCTCTCTCCCCCTCTTTCTCTGACTCACTCTTTCACTTTCATTTTTTTTCTCAGTCATGCTCAGCCACATAAATACAGATCTGCCATTACTGGTCAAAGGCTTGGGATCACTTCAAAAGATCCTTTTTTGATAGAAAAGCACATTTATTATTGTCTAATGGAACAATATATTGATTAGAAATTGTTTAAATAACAATGAATTCCTAATGGAGTCACAATATTAAAACCATTGACAGATGACTTGAATAACAGTCATTATCCTCTTACAGTGCAATGTTCTTCTGGGGAACTTTGGGCCCTGTCTCTTTGACTGAGTGTGCAGTGTTTTGGTAATCATGCTCCC
This sequence comes from Astatotilapia calliptera, assembly GCF_964374335.1. Lineage (NCBI taxonomy): Eukaryota > Metazoa > Chordata > Actinopteri > Cichliformes > Cichlidae > Astatotilapia > Astatotilapia calliptera. Next base: position 14,105,901 of record NC_137422.1, on the reverse strand, counting down.
TGATGGCAGCAGCCTTGCCCAGCTGGACAGCGTTGACCCAGCTTCCAAACATCTCAGATGTCAATGCAAAGCATCAGTGGGATGCTTTGGAACAAACCCAATCCATGGAGTCCCCAGACCACAACGCCCCAAAGCTGGACACCACAGAACAACCCAACGGGTCATGTGTACATGGGTGAGAGCACGAGGGAGGCCTGCACAATATTTATGTTTTCAACAGAACGGCAGTCAGAGAGTCAGCAGAGACAGAGCTGCAAAAACCAGTGCCATGTCTGAGGCTGACAAATAAAAGGAAAAGTTCTTAGCACTCTAAGGCCACGTTCACACTGCAGGCGAAAGCGCATCAAATCTGACTTTTTTGACCCTATGCGACTCATATCCGATCATGGTATGACAGTGTGAACAGCAAAAAATCCAATATTTTCAAATCCGACCTGGGTCACTTTCGTATGTGGTACTGAATCTGATACATATCTGATGTTTTAGAAAGCGACTGCTGTGTGAATGGTCATGTCGCATTAAATCCGTCTTTTACGTCACTGACACAAGACAGACGCCTATTATCAGCGCCCGAGAAGACATCGTGAACGCTTCCTGGCCATCCAGTCTAGATGTTAGTGAAACTGTTGGAAAGACAGCGTTGTGGAAACGTGAACATTTTATTTGTACTGTATAATCTGCAGATTCTGACAGAAATCTGCAACTATCCTTTGAAGCACCGCTCCTCTAAAACAGCAATAAGGATCATTATTAGGCCAAATGTAAATAACAACATAACTTTATAACTTAAAGCAAAATTGGAAAACGTAAAGTCTGAAACAAGTGTTTCATATTAAGGCCATCAGTCAAACAATAGTGTTTGGTCTGGGTCTAAACAGAGCGCGTTGTGTGTGACGTCTTCTTTTGCGCATGCAGGCCGCTTTGAGTTTTCACACTAGAGCGCGTTTGCTGTCACATTTTATTTGTAGTGTGAACAAGCAAACAAAAAAATCGGATTTGATCAAAAAATCGGAATTGAGCATTAAGACCTGCAGTGTGAACAGAAGGAGGTAGTTTTGCGGCTATTCGGAGACTGTAATCATAAACCATTCAGCCCAATGGTTTAATGATCAACTAGCCATCTAACATTATGTACTTGCATAACACAATGTGCCATTGAAACACAGGAGTGCAATATTCCATTAAATATCATAAACAGTTTATAATTAGTGATTGTGTAATTAATCAGAATTGTTTATTCTTTACACAATTCTAAGAAAGAAAAAACATACCAAGAGCGCTGTGCTAACACTGCTCCATAACAGTGGTCTAAATTTCATAGGTACCTTAAAGTAGCACCAGCCAGAAGAGGGTGTGCATATAACACAAACGTTGCATCTATGACTCAGCGTACCTCATCTAAAGCATCGCCGTAATAATTGATTATGAACGAACAGTCGACACAGTGAGAATCTGTAGACTTTCTGAGACCTGAACCTTTAGTCCTGCACACAGCAGGTGATTCCTTCTCAGGGACTCTTTTTGTTTTCCTTGCAGACACGCTGAGAGGGAAGTGAGGAAACTCTCCCCAGAATGCATGTCAGAGATATTATAACAAAGAGAGGGAGGGAGAGAGCATGATGGCACCTAAAGAATCCAACACTGGGATCTCTGCTTTCAATACGATACTCCCGGACAGACTAATAGATAAACTGCTGGAAATTGGACTTCCTTCCACCACCTGCCGCTGGATCAGAGACTTCCTCTCAGACCGTGTACAGAGAGTTAGAGTGGGGCCTCATCTTTCCTCAGCCCTCAGCCTCAACACCGGCTCTCCACAAGGCTGTGTACTGAGTCCCCTACTGTACACTCTGTACACACATGACTGTGTTAGTTCCCACCCAGACAACACAGTCATCAAGTTTGCAGATGATACCACTGTGGTGGGGCTCATCTCAGGGGGAGATGAGACTGCATACAGAGCTGAAGTTCAGAGGCTGTCAGATTGGTGTGCAGACAACAACCTGGACCTCAATACCACCAAAACAAAAGAACTGGTAGTTGACTTCAGAAGGAGGAAGTCCGAGCTGCAGCCTGTCAGCATCAATGGGGAGTGCGTGGAAAGGGTCTCCAGTTTCAAGTTTCTGGGTGTGCACATAGACACAGACCTCCAATGGAGCTCTAATATCTCTGCGGTCTTAAAGAAGGCCCAACAGCGTCTCCACTTTCTGAGAATCCTCAGAAAAATGGACCTGAAGAAGGAGCTGCTGACCGTCTTCTACCGCTGCTCCATTGAAAGTGTGCTGACATATTGCATCGGTGTGTGGTTCTCCAGCTGCACCACAGCACACAGAAAGGCACTCCAGAGGGTCATCAACATGGCCCAAAAAATCATTGGACATCCTCTTCCCTCCCTGAAGGACCTGTACAGCACTCGCTGTCTCAAGAGGGCACGCAGCATCCTACGGGACTGCACACACCCAGGACACCGGGTGTTTAAGCTGCTGCCGTCTGGCAGGAGGTTCAGGCTGCTGAGGTCCCGAACAAATAGACTCAAGGACAGCTTTTACAACAGGGCAATAGCCCTGATCAATGTAAATAGCTGACCTGACTGGATACCTCCCTGGACTTTTTAGGGGGAGGTAACAATGTTTAAAACGATAACAATAATATTTATATTTATAACAAGGTGCAATAATAATTAATGTGCAATAATAACAGTGTGCAATACACATACACTTATTCTTCTTTTTTATACTAAGTTAATATACTGTGTTGTGTTGTTTGTTACGTTGTGATGTGTCATATCGTGTCGTGTTGTGTTATATGTAGTGCCGACGTAGGACAGTTTTTCCAATTTCATTGTACTACTGTACTATGTATGACTGTGCAATGACAATAAAGAGTTATCTTATCTTATCTTATCTTATCTTATCTTATCTTATCTTATCTTATCTTATCTTATCTTATCTTATGGGAGAACTGTGCAACAGCAAAGATGGTCTCCAAAAAGAACACGGATATATTTAAAACCTTATTTGTGGGCCAAAGTCTGCAAACCTGTTTAAGCTGTTTCTACTCAGAATACATGCTTGAAATTAAAGTTCATTTAGATCAAGCTTCAGCATAATTGCCCAAGTAAGTGTTGGGAAGCATTTCAGTAGTGGCAGACTAGTTTCAAGAAGCACTTTGGTCCTAATAAATCACTTTATTACTACAATCTAATTTAGTAAAATGGAACATGTTGATTGTATAACACCACAAAATGTCATATTTTTGTCCTTTCCGTTGCTTATGCACACACACATGCACACAAAAGAAAATTGTTTCATAATGGACCCTCTTCAGCTAAATTGGTCGTCTCTGTGTAATAAATGGGCTTCACTGGGAACAGCTGTTGCTACTCTGCAGGCACAGGGAATATTTTGTGACGAGGACTCTGTGAATATCAACAGGTTTTTAGATTGTTTTTCTCTGATTAAGGGCACATTATTATGATGTTAGCTGCTGTTGTTTATCACAGCGGCCCCAAAAGTGCTTCGAGTCCTAAAGTGAGTGCCGGCGCGTTTTCGTTCTCTTCTTAAAACGACGAGTATGAAAACGACTTTTATTTTGCGTACTGTGACTTTTTCTACAGTTTGGATTTCAAGTTTTAAACAACACTGAAAGACTGGCTGCTGTGCATCCAGCAGTCTCTCCAGCACGTTTCTCCTTTAGGAGGCCAGAAAAGGGTTCGTGTCTCCCCCCCTGCCCTCCCAGCCACACAATGACTGCTTTAATTTCCATTACTGGAGAAGCAGCCAAGCTGGAATGTATTAATATAAAGTGCATGATTCAAGTCAGAAGTACTGCAAATATTCGTTCCCCTCCACTATACAGTGTCTCCCAGTTTGAGGAGAATCTGTAACTGTGATGTCAAAGCTTAGAAACGACACATTGATATCAGTGGTCGGGACAGGCTGTAATTTTGGCCAGAGTCGAAGCTTTCAAAGTGGCGACGTCTATATTTATAAAGGCACTTTGTGTTCTAACTTTAGTGACCGGTGCTCAGCACAGCTCTGGTCTGAATATGGACACACATCCTGACACCGTGCAGCCATAATGAGCAGTCTCGATTTGTGGCAGATAACTGCCGGAAGCTTTGTCCCCACGTTTGTTCAGCCCGAGTGCAAAACCTGCAGCCAGTGCCAAGCAGGTCACCGCTTTTACACGAGGTATTTTAGGGCTCGCCGTTGAAGGAAATTCTGTGGAAGCTTAAGCAGTTCCTCATCTAGGAGTTTTAATTGGCTTCCCAGGAAAGAGAATAGCATTCATAACCTTGAATTAGGAGGCGATGTGGTAAGCTACTGTCAGCTGATTGATGGTGAGTTGAGCTGCTTATCCTGGTGCTGCTGGATTTTATTTTTAACCTGGTGGCACCTGACAGGCCCAGGGCATGAGGAAGACCTCGGGTGGGGAATGACAACAGAGAGGATCGACACATAAATCTAGGCAAATATGAAGCTGCAGTAAAAAGAAAAAAAATACTGCAGAGGGAAGATGTGGAATACGTGCTGTTGTGGTGGAAAGAGTGCTTTCTTCAGAGTGTTTGGCCTACATTTGGTTGTTGGGCACGCCTCTTACTCTTGCACTTGATGCAAATCAGGTGTTGGCTTTCATCTCAGTATTCAAGCAGGGTTTAATCACAGTGGCCGCGTCTTGTGTCGTTACTAGGAAGGCAGAAAAACAAGACAGAGCTGGCCTAATTTTTTCGCAGCACGAAGTAGCTGCGGTGAAAAATCCAAGCCCAGCTGTAGCTGATTACTGAGGGACAACGGGTTCCAACCTTTGTACCACGATTCCCCCCCCACCTCACTCTCTAATATTACTTTAAATTACTTTAAAATAAAGACTCTTGCCTGCTCAGAGGACTGTGCACACTGTAAGGCAGTATTAAAGCAGTTTGCCCTCAATGGGCAAACAGTAACATATTAAGAGAAGCCTTGCCACTCAAAACAAACGCATTCTAGCCAAGAGTCAGCCAGAGGCTCGTGAGCTCTGGGTTAGAGACGTGCTTAACTGGGTAAAACAGCTTCTGCGTGACCAGACTTTATATGCTTCACTTCACTTTGTGGATCACATTTAAAAATGTTCAAATGGGGATTTCAAGTTTTATAAAGAGAAAGAGCATTGGTGTGTACTGTGACCTGGGAGGGGCTCTTTTACCCTCTAAGGGTGACTCAGTACTGTAAACTAGCAACACAAGCACTGCACATAACTTATATAGACCACGAACATCAAAAACACACACTTTGAGAACAAACCACAGGGATTATGTGTGTGCAATAGTGTATTACAGTAACGTAACAGTGCCGGGTATCACGGGACAGCCTGTCACTCAATCAGCCTCACACCCAGTGCTGTCCCTCTGCAGTGTAACGGAGGAAGAACCGCCGTTTACGCAGCATCCCTCGCGTCGGTTATCTGTCCTTCGCTACACCACCACACTCCTCTTCCCCTATCACAGACAGGCTGTTTCCCTGTGATATGTTCATCCAACTGTTGCGCTCAAGTTCTATAAATGTTTTTTACAATGTTCACGTTCATGACTTGGCACGGAGTGGCATTGGCAGATTTTGACAACTAGATAAACTGTTCTGCATGTGATGACATACACAGTGGATTAATGCTGCCATGTTTTGGAGAACAAAGCGTTTCTACTGCCAGAGAATAAATGAATAAAAACTGGGAGGCGCTGTCACAGCAAGAGGATCTCCAGGCGGGGTCCGGAGTTTCTCCCAGTCCCCGTGCCTACACAGAATCTCTCCAGGTAGTTTAATTAAGATGTGAATCGTCTCCGTTTTCAGCTCTTCGATAAACTGGAAGTACCCTGCCTTTTGCGCCATGTAGCTGGGATAGGCCTCAGCTCCACTGTGATCCTGGACATCATAAGCAGTTAAGAAAATGGATGACTACAAACTGTAGACAACCGTGTTTAGCGACTAAAACATTTTCCAATGCTAAAAGAGAAATGCCCATTCTCGTGCACAAGTACTAACTTGTTTAGAAAGATTTGGCTTTAAGACAAAATCATGCCATCCAAGAATATGAACCAAAGCATCCCAATCAGCCCACTGGTTGATTAAAACTGGCTCTACCTCACTTAGAATCACTGCCTTTAATGTGAGCCAGACAAGCTTGTCTTTGCACATTTTAGTACACCCACCCCCCAAAAATCCAAACAACCCTACGATCCTGCACGATTGATGTGAAAATGAACTGTCAGAGTGACTTTGACAATGTCACCACACCCTACAAAAACCTATTATTTCTCCACAGTCCGATTTCATCTCGTGAAGTTGTTCCCTAACAGGAAGTTTGGAAATGTAGTTATGCTGCGTCGGTGTTAGAGAACAGGACTGTAGAATGGAAAAGTACTTGTCGTGTAATCCTGCTCGCTTCTCTGTAGCATTTTATATGAGAAGCAGGTGGAAACCAAGTTGGCAGCTTTGAAATATGGTGGTCTCAACCAGAGCTACATTTAGCTGGTGATTCAAATCCCGTGTCCCCAGCACTTCCAGTGAAATCCAGTCTGCTTACTTGGACTTTAAAAGTGGCACGTAGATTTGGCGGCACGTCTTCTCCAAGGACCAGGTTTATGACGGGGCCAATCCCCGATCAAGAACAAGGAAGAGGAGGCTAAACTCTCTGCCAATAATTTTTATTGAGATATTTTGTAGAACAGGGGAACCAATGATTACAAAAAAAGTCCGTAAGTGTTCTACATGCTACACCTTAACCTAATTTCATCATGCTTGCCTGGAAAAAGTACATAGAAATTTAACAAACAAAAAACAAAAAAGTACAATTAAAACTGACGTACATTATACTCACCATTAACTGTACCTTTCTCCTGCCTCCATGCACGCAACTTTAATTTTATTTTATTTTTTTACATTTGGATAAAAAAAAAAATTAAGACTTTTAGGCGCTTCTTTAAACCATAAAATAATTTTTTTCTCCACTAAAGACAAAACGCACCCATTTTTTAAAAAAAAGAAAAAAAAAAGATATCCATTAGAACAGTATTGATGGAAAATGGAAAGCCTCGACTTCAACATAACACATGAATATGCATCCTACCTTAAAACAAAAGAACACTTGCACGCCCGTATAGTGCCAAAAATGAAAATGGAAGTCTGCCCAACTCCTCAAATCTTCAATAATCACATTGAAATAACACATTTTGATAAAATAAATAGCGCACATTTTGCTAGAAATAAATAAATGATTACTGAAACACCTCACTATGTTAATTGCTAAAGTGAGACAGATTTCATCTACGCGACCACTTCATTTCATGGTATGAGGATGGTCATGTGTGTAAAGCACTAGTGCGGCTTCGAGTGTCTCTCGCGGCTGTTACCTTGAGGTAGATAACACATTTACATTAACGCCTACGATAATGGTTGCTGCTGGCATCATGTGTCAGATTTACAGTATGAAAGGGTTTTCAAGGAAGCTTTCTTCAGGGGAAAAAAAAAATGTCAGAAGGTCAAAGAATATTTTAAAAAGAAGGAAAAACAAAAAAAACATGACGAACAAGACACCCCACCCCAGGAAAGGCTGTTTGAGAGCACTTTAAAACCCCACAGCAATGTTAGCGTCTACCTTCCTTCTTTATGTCACACCCAGAACGGCCAAACTTCATCTCTTAAATCCTCTCTACCTCATCCTCCCTCCTCTAGATACTTCTTTCCCGCTCCTCTTTCATCTACAGTACTTAAATGTGCGACTGACATGCCAGTATAGCAATGAGGGTGTAGACATTAACCCATGAAGGCCTGGTGATCAAGGCTCAGAGTGATGATCAAAACTCTTTAAATAAAATCACCCTTTTCGACTCTTTAAAAAAAACAAACAAACAAACATAATAATAACAAAAAAAAGGTATGAAATGATTCAAGTACAGTATACCATATTATTTTTTTAAAAAAAAAGCAACATAAAAACAAAACTGCCTAGATTTTGCACTGTGAGGAAGATATACATTTCCTTAATTAAGATGTTTGAAGATGCTGCTGTACGTTTTGTGGGCAATTTGTGGGGAGCATTTGACAGCGCAGGGGGTGAGGGACGCCTGGATGGATTTTAGAGGCAGTTCATCAGTGCTGTCAAAGCCAGGAAGGGCCAGAGAGTCCAGCTGCATATTGAGCACAATCTCCGTGCTTCTGTCAAGGAAGCTCTCGTCTAGCTCTCTCACCACCGGGGACCCAATCTGCGGGCTGGCAGTCTCGGAGACGGCTTCTTCCCTCCTGCTGAACAGGTGGTCCAGGTAGCTGGTGTAAGGGCTTTCCTTCTGGAGGTGGTCCTCTTTGCCAATGTCCCAGCACGCTTCGTCTATCAAAATGCCATTCTCTCCGACCGTGTCCCCAGAGCTCTCCCAGGGGCGAGCAGGCCAGACGCAGTCCCCGCCGACCACTCCCAGCCCTCCGCCACCTAGCTGGGCGAGATTTACCAGGCACTTCTCCTCCTTCTCCTGACTTATGGACTTGGACATAGAGGTTGAGCGAGGAGCCTCGAGCTGGGAGACAGAAAAGTTGAGCTCGTTCAGGAGGCCCACCTCATTCAGGAGCCCCACATCGTTGAGCAGGGTCACCTCCTGACAGGGCTCCGGCTGCAGGCTCAGCTTGATGGTGCTGGCAATGAAGGAGTCAAAGTCAAAGCCTTGGTTCTGCTGGCTCTGAGGCTTTTCCGTCTGGTGTTTCTCTTGCACTTTGTCCTTCTCTACAGGGCTCTTCTCTGCCTCCTTTAATGCGATCTGAGCCTTTACCAGCCCGTTCTTCTCGCATTTGCTCTTGGACTTGCGGTCTGCCTTCTCCTTGCTCTGCTGCTCCTTCCAGTTGGAGAGGTCGATGATAAGCTTGGGTTCGTAGTAGTGGTTGACTTCACTGTCTCTCCAGATGAGGTTGTCCAGGTAGGAGGGCGACACAGCCTTGTAGTTACAGGTGTGGCTACACTGCAAGTCACAGTATTTGTTCTCGTGGTGGTCATCCTGCCAAGATCTCTCTAGTGGGAATGGGGTTGAGTAGTCGAAGGACGGCTCGTCCAGGAACTTCTCTCGATCTCCATCAGCATATTTACGAGGATCCACCTAGAAAAAGACAACAGCTACCTTTCAGAATCTGATCATTTAAGTCAGTACTGATTTAAATCCAATTTATATTAGTAAGGAATGAGCTCTCTTGCACCTAGCTTTTTTCAGACATGGATTAAGCCTATCCAAACAAAAATACATGTAAAATTCAAGGAAGGCCGCCTCTGAAATAATGTTTATTTATGTTAGCAATAAAGCTCAATCTATGAATGGGAACCCGGCCTTAAGGCTTTTATTGATGTATACCGCTTTAAGATCAATCCAATACTTGCTTCCTTGCCCAGAATTAATCACCCTTAAGGTTCTGAAAAAGCAGTGAAAATAGTTTTGATAGTAGGTTTGAAGCGTTTGTCAAAAATAACTCACCTGGACGACCTCTTCGTCCGTTACATCGGAGAGTGCCCTTGGGTCAACCTGAACTTCGTCTGGGTCATGGGTGCTGTGCAAGTGCCAGTCAGCTTCTGAGAACTGGCTCTCATGATACCTAATGGATAAAGAAATAGAAAGACTTCATTAGCAACAGTCATATACAGACTAAGTTTGCAAATAAACTCTAGTCAAACAGTGAGAGCTGCTCACTTGCAGCAAGCACAGCAAAACAAATTCCGCTGAAGTTAATCCCAAGAGAATATGTGAGAGGGAAATAAGTGAGAAGGCACACCTGTCACAAGTGTGGCTGTGGCTCTGGTCCATGAGCAGGATATCATCTACCTCATCCTCAATGTGAAAGGGGTGCAGAGACACAGGCTCATCCAGGGGGAAGGAGTAGTCAGCCATATAGGGGTGTGCCAGGGCCTCTTCCGCAGTCAGACGATCCATGGGGTTAAAGGTCAGGATCTTCTCCAGGAAATCAAGGGCTGTAAAGGAGAAGGACAATGAGATTATCAAGCTGGAAATACGAGATGTGATCTATGAAGTACACGACCATGACCCTGGGTTCACAAGCACTTCATAAGGCTCCAAGTACTTCTGATTAATTAAAGTGGTACTTACCCTGCGGACTGACATCAGGCAGCAGTTTGGCCAATGGTGTGTGAGGCTTGGTCATGTCATTGCGGATAAAGACGGGAATTACGCTATGGAGCTCCTGGCGGTCTTCGTCTCGTAGTACAGGGATTGACTCCAGGATCAGCTGCATCTGTTCCAGTTCGTGAGCTCCTGAAACAGCAAACAGAAATATTATGGAGTTTTTTAGAAGAGAACCCATGACTCAACTTCTGCATGACTGAGGGAGTTTGAGTGAGGCAGCCTCGATTCCCATGATCTGCTTCAGATCATGGGAATTGAGATTTCATTTGCCTTGTGGTCAGCTCAAGGCTGTTTTAACAAGAACAGTCTCTCCCTGCACCGGCCGAATACGCAAAGTCAAACCAGACTGTCTGGTTTACCATGTGTTTAACAAACAAAATTAGCATATGTGTCATCACACCTATACTTGACATTTAACTCTGTCACTTGAGCCACCTTAAAGACTGATTTTACACAAGGTGTGAGGAGTGAGTCTGACATAACAAACTGAGTCAACATTTACCTGCAAACAGGGTTTTCCCTGTGAGCATCTCAGCAAAGATGCAGCCAGCAGCCCACATGTCGATGGCTTTGGTGTAGTTGTTAGGAGAGAGCAGCAGGCGAGGAGATCTGTACCACTTTGTGACAAGACCTTCAGAGAGATGGCCCTGTCGTGGTGGGAAACCAGACATTAATTGTAACCCTCTAAAAAATACATTACAGTACTGGAAATAGTGCAGCATTATCATTATTATTATTGTTATTATTATTTTTTTATGAGTGACAAGTTACTTTCAGTTTGTTTTCATTCAGAGGTAAGATGCTCATAAGTCTGCAGTGATTCACAATAAAAGCTATGTAGAGCTGGGCGATAGAACGATAACGACATGTATCGCGATATAACTTTTACTCGATAGAGAAATTAAGCTATTGCGATAGACCTCGCCGCTCTTGTCCTCAAAAAAAAATAAATAAATAAAAGGTCAGCCAATCCAAATTAAGTAGCGCAGAGCCGAACCAATCACAGCCGCAGCGTCACGTCGCGTGACTTGTTACGTACAGCACAAGTGCCAAGCCGCACGTGTGTTTGTTTGGGAAGCAGCCAGCGGGTAATGGAGCCAGCGCGTAATGGAGGAAATGAGTGTGCTGACTAGAAAAATCAACCGAGCGTGACCGAAGAGAAAACAGATGATGGTTCCAATGCCGGAGAGATTGTCGAACGGAAGAGCCATAGAAGTTCCGTAGTGTGACGGTATTTCGGCTATTTCAAGTCTGACAAAAAACAGAGTAGCGTGCACTGTAAATTGTGCCGAAAGCAAGTCTGGAAATACAATAAACTGGTGCATGCGTCACACTGTGCGCCGCGTTATTGTTTCGGTGAAATGAATTTCTACAATACTGTTACTGTTAATTCTACTCTCTGCAGTGTTTAAATGCTTACATATACACACAGTTACTGTCCCTCCACACATACGACTCGGTTCTGCTTCTGTGCCCCAGCTTTGTTTACTTTTCCCCACCGAGGCTTCTAGACTTCTGATTGGCCAACATTTCGGCACGGTTAGGAATCTAGCGCCACCTGCTGCTTTGGCATGTTCATAGCAGCGTTTTCCTTCATTTCTGCCTTTATGTGTGGACGGGATTATTTTTTAAAACGAAAACGGAAAATCTCAGTTTTCAAAAATACCCGTGTACGTGTGGACGTAGCCTCAGTCTCTGACTGGAAGCGCTAATTCGTCATTCGGCTTTTGTCAGACTAAAGTAACTGTTAAAACTGTTTGAAAAGCTCAGCTATACAACAAGGAGAGATTGAGAATTTCCTTTTAGTTCTCAGTTTATTTGATATTGACAAAAGTTAGTCAGTTTTGTCTGTTCTTCTGTAAAACAAACTAAGATTTATTTTTAGAATTAATATTTTGTTTCTAAGTGGAATTGACAATTTAGTCTGTTTTGTTTGTTCTATTTTGAAACTTAAACGCTTTAGCGGCTGCCTTTTGTGTAGTTTGCAATATTTGCCTTTATTTATCTGAAAAAGTCTCATGTTCCTTAAGTACATCTACCCTGTTGAACTTATTATGGGAAATAAATATTTAAATAAAAACAAGCTGCTGATTATTTCACATTTTACTTGTGAGCAACGGCACATTTAAATCTTACAAATATAGTTATTTGGCTTATATCGTGATAGATATCGTTATCGCCTGAAATGAAAAAAACATATCGTGATATGAAAAAATCTCATATCGCCCAGCTCTAAAGCTATGATTACCCTTGTTTCATGTACCTCCACGTTTGCCACACAATACAGGTAACAGGAGATGTGACACTATCCTGCAAGTCTGTGCTAAACATTCAGAGCCCTGTGCCATCTCCTTAACAGCCGTACTCTGTGCTGGTCACGTACACCACACAGCATACAAAGACCCCCCGCCCAAAAAAGAAGAGACCAATGAAAAGAGGGGAGAGCAGGCCATGTCAGCAGTCTGAGCAGGATAATACCCCACTGCCACTAACCTGCACTCAAACAGTGCCTGACTAGTCACAAGGCCAGGAGGGCACCAAGCATAAAGGAAGCTGACCTCTGTATGTGTGTCTACACACTCAATGGGGGGAGGGGGAGTGGTAAAACAACACCCTTGCTGCGCTCTTTTTTCCCCCCCACATGGAGTGGTAGTTTGTGGGACCAAAATGGACTGCTCACCACTGTGGGAGGCTCCCATTTCTGCCCAAATTTAGCCACAAATACTTGATGTCATCCTATCCTTAAGTGCCTGCAAGCCCTTGTTTTGATGGGACCTATAAAGATTGTAAAGAGGTGGGGGGAATTAAGAGATAGTCTGGCACATAGACAGGTCATACCTAGTGACTGGGACCAGAACCCATTCTGAGAAGCAGCTGGTAAAGCCGACCTGTGAGATTGTGTTTACGGGGGAGAAACACACACAACCAGCTTAACAGAGAATGTAAATTAGGTTAGCTTGAAAGAGTCATTGCAGAGAGTAAGGACAATGCGTAATGGACTCTGAACTAAAAGGAACAGATTAAAGTTTGCCTACCAGCTAAGTGCATAAAGTGCATTAGGTGAACCTTCCAGCTCAATTCTTTTACAGATTTTCAAGCGGACCATTCACCATAAAGCTTTAAAGCATTAACAATGTCAGTACCTCCAGCAGCAGCTGGTGAATAACTTCACTACTGGATCTACAACAGCTCAGGCTGACATTTAATGATTCATAACTAGGCCTCTCCATGTGACAGGCTGTGGTTAGTCAGAGCAACCTCAAGCAGGTTTAACCAGATGTCAGTAAAGGTGGCTTCTGGAGAATCAGAAAGATCCTCCCCCATCCCAATCCAGGATAAAGCTGTTGACCAAAAAATAAGTAATCAATTTTGTTGCCAATACAGATTCACTTCCGAGTTCAACTGTCAAGTACTAAATGAGGAGGATGTGTGCCTAATAAATAAGAAAAAAAAAACATTTCCATCTGGATCTTTGGCTTCTCTGAATAATTTGTGATACATCTGCTTGCTGCAGAACAAGATTAAACTACTGTTTAAAATCAAGAAAGTACAGGGTGGAATAATCAAAACCAGCTCTCTAAAACTCATTGAGCCTGAAGTCAACTTTGCTGCATTTATTCTGAATCTTGTAAAGTCTGGCACCAGACAGGCCCAGTGGTAGCTAAATAACTGGGTCAAGTATGCTTTTTATTGCAGCTGTGGCTTAGAATTGTTCACTTTGATGAATGTGTGGCAGAAACAAACCTTGTGAAGGTCTTTTATAACATTCCTAACAACGTCACGGCTATCACCTCTATAGCATCTCAAATTACTGAAAATTATACCAAACCACAGGCAAGCACAAGATCACACTTTTTCCAATATTCAATAGTCTGACAGGCAACATGCAAACAACTGTTTCCACAGCACAAAATTATGCGAATGTCTGACAAGTTTGCCACTTTTTTCTAGGCGTCATAAAAAGACAAACCTTTAAATGGTTTGCCAAGCCAAACGATCTCTCAGTGATAAATCACAAGAATAGCGAAGACTAGACTGGATGTCACTTCTAGAGAATGTATTTTTGACACACTCAAACTGCTTAACTTAGACACACAGTAAAAATTGTTAAAGCCTCAGCAATTCTTGTTTAAAACTGTTAAAAGCTTCTTTGACTGACTTTTGGTTCAGCTTAGTCTCTAGCTAAAGTTTGGGACAAGACTGAAAGCGAACGCAGGCTTTAGATCAGCTTCAAATAAGGCTCTGAGCAAGGCTCCCACAATGAGACAAAGGGCTGGCTGGGAAAAGGAGGGGAACTGGGGTTGGAAAAGTTGGATGAGTACACGTGAATTTTTGTCATTCTTGAGTATGAGCCACTATTAGGCGAGACCTCAAAGCTCACAGAGACAGAAACTGTTTCCCCACAGAAACAGGTAGTTGTGCTTAAAACAAAGCTATGCAGGATTATTAAAAGCCTAAAGGGAACCATGAGCTGTTGATGTCTTTTAGCCAAGGCATTATAAGAAAGAAAAAGCGTGGGAGGAAAGGATTAAACAAACGCCTGGTGAATGCACCACTGATGCATGAATCCAAGATCACATTACCGAAGCTAAACTAGAAACTGAAGTTCACTTGAAAAATAGAGCTGTTTTTTTTTTAGAAATGATGTTATTCAAATACATTGCACTCCAGCACTGCGTCTCGGACCCTATGCTCTAAGTAGAGGGTGGTCGTGAAAGAGCATTTGCCCCCCAGTGAATGTGGCATGTGGTCAACAGTAAAACCAACTGTTTTTTTAACACCTTCACGCTGTGCCACTGGTGTGTTATCTGGGGGTGCCAAGTTCATTTTTAAACACGCCTCATTTGTTCTTAGACACTCACTTTAAATGAGTCTAGGAGCCATAAAAAGGTGGTTGGTAAAGATACTAGCTTAACTTTGCCCCTTGGTACAGCTATTATCACAAAAACAATGAAAAAACCCAAAACAAAAACAAAAACAAACAAAAACACAGTCAGGAGAGCTTCATGGAAAACCAGTTAGTCAATCTGACTATAGCGTTTCCATCTTTGAGCAAAACAGCAGTAATCTGCTGCAGTACATCTTTGAGCTCTGACCCCAGGCAAGCAGCTTAAGGAGGGAAAAAATAAAAACTTCTCTAAAGCATTTGGCCTGCTACAGACACTAAACTGTGAAGCTCTCATTCCTTCCCAGCAACTATTACCTTACTCTTCCTAGTGCGCAGTGACATACTGTCTCAAAAGACATGACTCATATGAAAACAGTCAGAGCTGAAAATGTGACTACATGACCAAAACGCAGTTTTCGTATTTAACTGGCAATTAAGCCAGTTATGGTAAACAAGGGTGCGTAAGTCTATTTCGAGGGATGCATTGTGTGGCAGGAGCCTGGATGAGTAATGGATATGAATGAGACAGTACCATCCAGTGAGATCACCCATCACTTGAGCCCCATTTCCCTTCTGTGACTAATCCGAGACACATGCAAGCATCTGACCACCTTAGCGCCTCAAGAAGATCCGGGCAGAGACACAGAGGGAGGGACAGGCTTCCCAACCTAGATTTCCTCACATTACACCACCATATGGCCATCAACTGGAATTTCCTCATCCCTTTATAAAGGTGACAGCAACACACAAGAGCTACACAGGCCTCCCACGTGGCTGCAATTACACAGGCTGATCTATACTCTTCTCACACTGAAGACAGAAACAGCTTCTTTAATGCTACAATTACATTGCTTCACAGAACAAAGGTGGTTTTATAGAAAGCATTAAAATGTGTGCATTCAACAGATGGCGTGCCAGCATTTGGCTTTCTAAGCACGTGTTTACAGTAAGCATCTTTCAGAAACCAGTGAAAAGCCATGAACAAAGAAAACAGCAAGGGACACAAATGTCTTCACTTCTAAAAGTCTCATGCATGAGAATTTGCTTATTGGAGCAATGACCTCATGCAAAGAGAACTCATGCAAA